>NC_140169.1:97494462-97606962 GCF_963971535.1 Notolepis coatsorum | reverse complement strand
CAAACAAAAAAAGCGTTCGGTTTCATAATTGCAAGATGCGAAGCTAAAATGTGAGAAATGTTTTTCAAATGCTTAGCTTCTGGTTTTCATACAGTAATTATGGGTTTTTGTGGCGCCTGAATGGCTGCCTGCCTGACTTCTGAAGACAGGGTCTCAGAGATGCTCCCTAGTGATGCGAATATATTCACCCCTGGTATATGTTCTCCGCCCCACCCCCTCCAAACACACACACACACACACACACACACACACACACACACACACACACACACACACACACACACACACACACACACACACACACACACACACACACACACACACACACACACACACACACACACACACACACGCACACACACACACACACTCACAACCCTCACCTCGGCGTGTCCTGGTGAGAAGAATGCAGCTGGCGCCCATCTCCCTTTCATCAGTGAGACCCATTCAGCGTATCAAGGACAGGTTAGCTGGAGAGGCAGAATCATAGAGGAAGGGAGGACTGATGGACGGATCATTAAAACGGTATGTACTGTACCTGTAATTTAATTAGGAGTTCTTATTATGTTAAAATATTCACAATGACAGATTATTTCTGCCAAATTCATTGCTCCGTCCCTCTTAAGACATCCATCTGGACTCCCGTGTGTGATCCTCCTCTGGTCACCATGGGCTGCTTCAGCTAAAACTAAAAGATTAGCTTAGACTGACAAAGTCTTATAATCACACCGTACCCCCAAGTACTTCTAATCTGACAGATTTCACTGGAATCTTTGATAAGATAAAATAAGATAAGATAAGATAAGATAAGATAAGGTAAGGTAAGGTAAGGTAAGGTAAGGTAAGGTAAGGTAAGGTAAAGTAAGGTAAGGTGAGTTGAGTTGAGTTGAGTTGAGATGATGAATAGAAGAGAAGAGAAGAGAAGAGAAGAGAAGAGAAGAGAAGAGAAGAGAAGAGAAGAGAAGAGAAGAGAAGAGAAGAGAAGAGAAGAGAAGAAAAGAAGATAAGGTAAGGTAAGGTAACATAAGATAAGATAAAATAAGATATAATAAAATAAGATATGGTAAAATAAGATAAGATAATGTAAAATAAGAGAAGAGAAGTTAAGGTAAGATAACCTACATAATTGTAATATCTATATAATAATAATACATTCACACAACATGACAGTCTTTAATAAAAAGAAAAATGATTATAATGATAAAAACTAAATATTGAGTTTGATAACAGAATCCGGCTATAGGGCGACAATAATGTGGTCAAGAGGCATGGTTTCCATCTTTAGCCTTGTTTATTCACATGGTAAGTGCAGTAACACATGAGTCCTCTCTTACTGAGAGACTGGGGGGAGAGAAAGAAATGGGAGGAAACATCTACTTATATACACGTCACATGGTAGTGTACCTGAATGGCTCCGCCTAGAGCGCCCTCTAGTGGAAACAGATATATATGCAGTTAGACAGTTAATAACAATCCTACACAGAACCTCTGACTTCAACACTCCCACTTATGTTTGTCTTAACATACTGGATAACTTCTTTGAAAAACATTTTACAACGGAAATAATATACCCCAAAAACATCAAAATAAACATCACAGTCAATATCTACACACCAAACATGGCCTCTCCAAATCTCTTCAATTTCAATTTGGAGGCAGGTTTCGTCATTGCGTCTGCTACCATGTCGTCCGTGGGACAATACATCAGTGTCATCCTTTCTTCTCTGATGACAGATCTAATGAAATGATATTTTATATCGATATGTTTACATCTCTGCTGACACAGGGTTTCTAGCAATCGCAATGGTTCCCTGGTTGTCCTCATAAACAACAGTCTTCTTATATACATAGGTATCCATCCCTTCGAGCAGTTGTTCCAGGTAGATACACTCCTGTATGGTCATAGCTAGAGCCATATATTCGGCTTCACAAGTTGATAAAGCCACGGTGGGCTGTTTCTTTGTTTTCCACGAAACCAATTAGCTGTTTGCGTTCAAACTCACACAATATCCGGTGGTACTCCTTCTATCTGTGGTGTCAGCTGCCCAGTCTGCATCACTCTAGGCTTTAAGCCCTAGGCCCTCGCTGCTCTTTCTGAAACACAGTTGTCTGTCGGCTGTACCTTTAAGATAACGAAAAACATGTTTTGCAGTAATCCAGTGCTCCTCTGTGAGATCAGCAAAATGCTGTGACAACTTACTCACTACAAAGCATAGGTCAGGGCGAGTACATGTCGTCAAATAGATGAGGCTACCCACTGCCTCCCTGTACATTTTTACATCTGTCAGTTTCTGAGCATCCTCCTGGTAGTCCAGCTTTTGATCACATGGTGTATCCCTTGTCCTACATTCCTGCATGTCAAAACGTTTCAGAATCTTTTCCACATATCTCTTCTGGGATACTGTTACACAATTGGCAGACTGCTCAAAATCCATACCTAGAAAGTGTTTTAACCTCCCAAGGTCTTTCATCTTAAATCTATTGGAGAACATCTCTTTCACGTGAGCTAGGCTCCTGGTGTTGTCCGCTGCTATGATCAAATCGTCTACCCAGATGACGATGATCACTTTCCCTGACTCCTTTGATTCCCTCGAGTAAACACAGGGATCTACTGGGTTCTGTAGGAAGTGATCTTTGATAAGGCATGTATGAAGCATCTTGTTCCAATTTCGCCCAGACTGTTTTAGGCCGTAAATGGATTTTTCCAGCTTACACACTAACTTCTCTCCTCCCTTTTCGTAACCCTCGGGTTGTTCCATATAGATCTCCCTATCTATGGGTGCATGCAGATAGGCTGTCTTCACATCCATCTGATGTAGAATCAGATTGTCCTCAGCTGCTTTCTGAACCACTACCCTTACACTGGTCAGATTGGCTGTGGGGGAGAATGTTTCACCATAGTCTATCCCCTCCCTCTGATTTAGCTACAAACCTAGCTTTGTATTTATCGTGGCCTTCAATTCCCTCCTTGATTGAATACACCAATTTTCCTCCCACTGTCTGTCTGCCCTCCAGTAATTTGGTGAGAGTGAAGGTGTGGTTGTCCTCTAGGGACCTCATCTCCTCGTCCATCGCTCTCTCCCATTTACTTGCTTCAGGGGACATTATGGCCTCTTTAAAGGTCTGCGGGACCCCACTGACTACCCTGTAGCAGTAATCAACGGTGATGGGTGTACTGTCCTCCTCGTCACTCCCTTTCCGAGCATAGTCTGTCAGATACTTTGGGGGTCTGTGTTCCCTCGAGGGATACCTCCCACTGCTTGGGGCACTTGACGTCACCCTCGGGTGCTCCTCGTCATCGCCCTCTGGGGGTTGCTGACTGTCTGTCTGCACGACTGTGCCAAGTACACTGGGCTGATGTGTCTCGGGTTCTACACACCTTACTCTGGAGTCCAGTTCTGGCTCCTCTGTCTGTGTCTCGCCCTCACATGTTGTCTTTGTGACAAACTTGACTAGCCTGTGTTTCTGCACTATCCCTTTACCAGGATAATAAACCAGGAAAGCGGGGCTTCCCTTGTCGTGCCCTACAAAGAGCCCTTTTACACACCTGGACTCTAGCTGGGCCTGGTCTACAAGATACACTACACGACCAAGGTACCCATGTACATGTCAAAATACTTCCCAAAGGTCAGTGAATACCACGATCACAACACCAGAGGGAGCTCCACAAATCATGTTAAACCCAGATTCGGTTCAAACAAGGGACTAAACACGTTTCGCAATTATGCCACATCAATGTGGAACGCCCTACCCAAAGCCGTAAAGGAATGTGAATCACTACCCACTTTCAAAAACACTCTCAAAAAACACCTACGGGAGACTGCAATTCGAAACTGGCCCCTGTAAATGTCCTAACACAACCCCCTCCAATGTACAGTAAATTACCAAGTATGGTCTTGTCAATATTCCAATGTACAGTTTTGCTTGTACAGTTGTACAGTGTCCCCCACCCACCCCTCCTACCCAACCTCCCCCCACTCCTACCCAACCCCCCCCCCAACCACCTCCAATGTACAGTCCCCCTCACCCCCCCCACCTACCCAACCTCCTCCAATGTACAGTTTCTACGTCAAATGTATATACTCTTTTTTTCTGGACTCTTTTCGTATCACAAACAGTACTGTATTTGCAAATCTGGTATGTCATAAATGTATAGATGTAGCAGTACTGTCTATCTGTATGTCATGTATGTCATATATGTTACGATGAATTGAAAATGGGGGACCCTGATGTAAACAAGACGAAAGTCTTTCTCTGGTCTGCATCCCCTTAACAATTGTATGTATTGAGCTGTACTGTACTGTACCCATTCTGCAATCTGTTAATAAAGTTTTCAATCAATCAATCAATCAAGCTTTCCTCTGTCCTGCAGGTACGCATAACACTCTGATCCAAAACGGTGCATTCTGGCTAGATTACACTTCTTTCCTGTCAGTGCTGTATATGGGGTGGTGCCCGTGTGCTTATTGAAGCACCTGTTTCTGGTGTAGGCGGCTTCTTGTACCGCATAATGTCATAGGCTCTTAGGTAAGTTACTGCCTACTAGCTTACACCTAGTCATCTCGAAAAGGGTGCGCCATTCTCTCTCTGCCACTCCGTTCTGGTGTGGGGAGTATGGACATGACGTCTCGTGTCTTATCCTGTTCTTCCTCAACAGTGATTGAAACTCTCTGTTTGTATAGTCAAGTTAGACCGCACTCACAAGTTCTAACACTGGGTGCTGTAATCCCATAAAGTTCAGTATATCAAAAAGCAGGGTAGCCGGACCAGCACTCTCAGGTTCAATGTTTTTAATGGCAGCCTGAATAGATAGCAGACATGTTTCGGACAATGTCCTTCTTCAGTGATATGGCTAGCCAACTCTCTGTTTGTGAATTCGGTCCCGTTGTCGGATCTCAAACATCTTACTGTACCATAAGGGGCTATGTCCGCCAGGAATTTTTCCGTGGCCTGGAGTGTGTCACTTTTTGCTTTAAGAAAGTAAACAAACACTGTGTACACGTCTGTAAAATACTGTACATATCTAAAGCCTCCTATGGACTCGTTCCTTACTGTGTTAACCAACGCGAGTGGTACTTTTACTTTTTCTGTTGGATCCCTGTTTCTCGATTGAGCAAACTTCCCCTTTATGCACACGACACATTCTTTATCAGGTCTACGCTTTTCGCCTTCAATGTGCATGCCCTCTGTCATTGTTTGCAGTTTCAGTAAATCCTCATAATTACAATGACCCATACTCTCATGCCATGTCTGAATATCGTGGCTGACGGTTACGTTACACATATCATTGTCATTACACTCTGTTTTCAGGTAATACATTCTCTGATACACTTCTATGTGAAATTGCATACCGTGCCCCGTTCGCAGCAGCAGATATCACAGAGAACAGCCCTTGTGGGAACGATGGCACATAGAGAGCGTTCTTTAACGTCACTGTACGCCGGCGCCCCCCGCTGTCCGTGAGGTATACCTGTGCGTCCCCCCTCCCTCTCACCAACTTGTGTGTGCGCTTTCCGTCTGCCAGCTCCATGCTGTGTCTCTCCGGGCGGAAAGTTCTGTCAAAGTTCTTGAACAGACTCCTGTCGTTGATGACGTGGGACCTGTGTCCACGATCAGTCCCCTCCTTTGGGCCCGTTGCAGCTGCGTTGGCCTGATGACGTACGCCGTCTGCGCCCTGGGAATGAAGTCCTCGGAAAAACAAGGCATAGATGCATCAGACATTATCAGTACAGTGACAAATCAGACCCAGGTAAATGTATCTCTGAATCTAACATCAACGTCATTCATTCATTTATCTAATCTAACAGCAACCAAAGATGTGGTTGTTGTTCATCAAAATGTGATTAAACAAAATGCGTCAAGGTCAGATCTAACAGGGGTAATCACACCAAGGACAAGTAGGACTAATGTTAAGGCTTTTGATATATTACTTGATGATGACAGTAAAATATCAAAGGGAGGAGTTAAAGGGGAGGTACTGATACCGAGGCAGAGGAGTCTGAGAGCATCAACTGACGAATTATGGACAAGGGCTAGTGAGAATGGTTGGTATACCTGGGCGTTATATACAGTGAAGAGGATGACGTCTGATGAATGTATCATGTGTGCAGAATGACCATTAGCTCTACCTATAGTAATTCCAGAGCCATATACATTTGAAGAATGTGCCAAAACACAACAGAGAGAGTGTAGAGAAGGTAGATTTACTCTCACAGATGATATATCACCATTGTTTGAACTTCCAATGTGTGGAGTTAGCAGCCCCAAATCTTTTTCTATTTCAACATCCCGACATTCAAGCAAATTTTAAGGAAGTCTGTAAGGAATTTGAGACTGCTACGGACCAGAAAGAACCAACCACAGATTATAGAGTAGATGAACTAGCAGAGTATGAATGTTTTGCTAATGGAGGACATACGACAGATGACAATAGAGTTGTGGTAGGTAACACGACAGTAAGACCACATGGGTAGTGTCATGGTTTCCAGAGTCAGGGATGAGGAGTTTGTTCATAGGAAAACCTATTTGGTTTGAGAATCCAGAACCACTGGATCAAACGTGTGCAACTATAAGAATGACCAATCCACTTTTGTATCTGTTAAGTGAGCAGACATTTGCGGTGGCAGATAGTTATTGGATGTGTGGGAACAATATTCTGCGAAATGAACTTCCACCACGATGGGTAGGCCTGTGTGCCCTGGTAAGACTAAAAATGTATGTAGTTTTATTATATGAAGGAGTGAGTGAGATGATTCAAGTGGAGGAGGCTTTAAATAAGCTTGATAGAACAAAGAGAAGCCTGTGGTCTTCTGGAGTACCAGATAGGGTTGTGTTGAATGAAATAAATCAGCCCACTGTGTTCCAAAGGAGTTCAGTGCCCAAAATGTAGTAGCAGCAGGATTAGCCTCCATCTTGCCATGGATAACAATTAACACAAACGTTAATTGGATTAACTATCTCTATCTAAATCAACAAAAATACATGAATTATACACATGCTGCATTAACGGCCATAGGCCAACAATTACATGCCGCAAGTATAATGACTTGGCAGAATAGACAGGTGATGAATTGGTTGATGGCGGCTCAGGGCGGAGTTTGTAGCATGTTCGATAAATTCTGTTGTACCTACATACCAAATAATACCGCGGCTGATGGAAGTTTTGCGGTCGTTATAGAAAAATTAGCAAAATTGAAAACTGAGCTCAAAGTGAACGCTGGCATTGAGGGTCTTTCATGGGATTGGCTAGACCTAAATTTAGGGAAATGGGGTGCCATATTAGCCAAGATAGCAGTATCTGTGGTAGTGGTACTAATTGTAATTTTCTTGTTGGCATGTTGCATTGGACCCTGTGTGACGAGATGGTGTCGAAGAACAATGGATAGACGAATGGACACGGAAATTGGCATACAAGGAGCCATGATGATGAATGGACAAGGTGTACAGCCATCAGCCCCGTATCTGGATCCAGGATACTACGAAGGACTGAAGCAGGAAGAACGAGAAGGGAACAGATGGGCAACAGGTTGAACACTAATGTGGGACAATGTTACTGTTGAATAAAAATAGGAAATGGGGAAATGATGTGTAAGGAAAAGGGACGTAAGTGGTCCTGAACAATCACAGTTGTGTGCACTATTACTTAGCAATATTATCAAGATGTTTTCAACATATAAAAGAAAAAGCTTTTAGACAGTAGGTTGGTTTTTGAAAAAATACAAAAAAAAGCTTCATATAGTAATCTGCAATATAACGATAATATCTGTTTTAATAGTAAGATGTTGGTAATGAATAAGTTACAAATAAGGAATGGATTTACTAGTTGTCTATGCTTTGATAAGGTTCAATTTGTGCATGCTGATGGTTCACAAAGAACAACAATGAAACACAGCATTTCAGGTGTCCAGAGGAAGACACTGGGGCACAAGCTTTTCCTGTAACAAAATCTGCGGTATCAGGTTTTTCCTCTTGCTAATGGAGTGTTTCATTAATGAAAATGTATTGTATAACCGAGGTATATCTGAGGTACATCTTGCATGATAGTATATGAGTACTTCAGGTATTATGTTTATACTCATTCATTTTGGTCATGTGAAGTATAATCACACAATAATCATTATTATATATTAATCACTAGTACACAAATATCACTAGTACATATATGTACATATAGTACATGACAAAATCACGGATAAGTAGTACATATTCATGGCAATGCCATGAAAGGGAGGATTGTGGTGGCAGAATGCCATATAAATACCAACATCCTATATAAAATAGATTACATCCACGTATGAATACAGGTCATTACAAAAACACATATGGGTTTAAAGAAGTGACCATTATGTCCAGGTTCCAAATGCAATATATGTAAAACTTATATTGCAGCTGGATAAATACCTGAGTTATTAACAGACAAGAAATGTCTGAATTTGAAGGAATGTAAGACAAAAACACATATCATGTACATACATTACATATGATTCAACACCGTGTCAGATGAAGTCTCCCTTTTTTGAGTTTGAGCAAGAGCTGTGGGGCTGGGAGGAGAACAAGGAAAATGTCTCCGGTGCTTCCCTGTTCACCAAACAGCCCCAAAAAAAGGATCTGACCTCAGTTGAGGTGGCCTCAGATGCACTCACTAGAATAGTTCATCTGAACTCCAGAATGAACTGGTTTGCTAAAAACAATGAAACCGGCCAAGAAAACTTGTAAGAAGTGCGCAGTTTATAACAAAACTGGCGATGAACATACACACACCTAGCAAGCTCAAGCTCCACCAATGAAATAGTAGACTGCCGATCCTACCAATGGGAAAATGACCCTCCTATGGTTGTAGACATGCCAAAAATGAGAGTATAAGTAAGTGCCTCCGAAATTATGATGTTTAGGACTTGTGAAACTTCATTGTTAACTCATTGAATAAACAGTTCCTCAAACCGCGGAGATCCGACCTGAACACAGCCTGCCGTGTCTTTCTTCATTTCTGATTATTATACTATATTGCATAAAGTCAGTCTGCTTCAACAGAAGCAGGCATCAAGCTACAACAGCAGAGTAGGGCAGGGCAGGGCAGGGCAGATGGAAGCAGGCCTCAAGCTACAACAGCAGAGTAGGGCAGGGCAGGGCAGATGGAAGCAGGCCTCAAGCTACAGCAGCAGAGTAGGGCAGGGCAGATGGAAGCAGGCCTTAAGCTACAGCAGCAGAGTAGGGCAGGGCAGATGGAAGCAGGCCTCAGCTACAGCAGCAGAGTAGAGCAATACAAAAAAAGTGATATTTGAAATCGAATTGAGCTGAATTCAATGAATTTGAATAATTTATGAATTGCATTTTACACAGTTTTGGTTGAATAAAATTAGCTTATAGTTAAAAAATTACCAGATGATGCTCAGTTTTTACAGTCTACACACACTACCATACATACATTAGTGTACCCATATTCACTATCACACCACACATCTACCATACTGTATATGTATATATTATAGATGTATATTCAATTTCAATATCAGTATACATTATTTGTGAGGTTTTTGTCCTTGCTCACTTACTCGTTCTGTTCCTTTAAGCCTACTCGCTCTATTTCCATTTGTTTTCTGTTAATCATTTCATTCCCCTATTCACACGCTTCTTCCCAGAGACGTCGTTGATTGGTTCTCCCCCGTCCACACGCTTATCAATCACATCCCTCAGCTGTCACTGCTTGTCAATTAAGCATTCCCGTATTATTTATACCCCGTTTCCCCATTCAAGTTTTGTTGGATCGTTTTGATATTTCAGTTGCATTCGCCGTTCCTGCTGCCTGCTGTTGTTTCCCTGTGCTTTGCCTCCAGGATATTCAAGAAGCATTCCTCTTGGACACCCTTTCCCCGAGGCGACGCGCTCGCTCCGTTCTGTTCCAACGCTCTTTACGCACAACGCCTGGGTGAGTTTTTTGATCCAATTCCGTTTTTCGTGTGTTTATATAACACTGAAGATTTCCAGCTTTTTATCAGACAGTCACTCACCCAGCGTTTAGCCTTTTTTGGATTGTTTCATTGGGATAATATTTTGGCCTAACATCTCCCACTGTGTGTTTACACACCGAAGATATTATCACATTGGATTTGGATTTTGGGACTTCGCTCACAGTGTTTATTTTGCACCGAAGATATCTATCACTTGGGATTGTGTTTGGAACGTTACTCACAGTGTGTATTTACACCGAAGATTCAGTCACTTGGATAACTCTGTTTTCGGGTACAAGTCACCTCTCCTGTTCACCTGCTCTGTTCCACCTGCACTCTGAGTTAACTCGCTCCCTCTCTCTCTCTCGGTCCCGCAACCACCTCGGAGATTCTGCTGAGAGAAGTCTGCAGAGCGGCTCTGACGTCAGCGTCTGCTTCCCCTGACTACCATCCCGGGAGGAGCTGCAGAGCAGCAACATTCATCCTTGCTTGTATTCCAGTCCTTGTTTGAACTCTTCCAAGTCTGTGCTGTTTTTTTAGTCTTAATAAACAAGCCCTTGTTTTTGGCAACTCTGAATCCTACTCTCTTGTGTCGTTGCGTTTGGGGTCGGTGTCAAACCATAACATTACGATCCAACCAAAATGACGACCCCAGCCGACACAGAGAGGGTCAGAACCGCACTTGCTATTCAAGTCGAGTTGACCAAGGATCACAGCCACCAACTAGAGAGGGCTGTGGCTGCGGTGCAGGATCTCAGGGAACAGGTCCTGCCTATTCAAGGGTCACTGGCCGCTCTGGCGGGACAACAGTCTGGTATTCTCGTTCAGCTTCACTCGCTGAGCGACACCGTTAATGCTTTACTTCCCTCACATCCTTCAGGAGCATTCCCCGCAGCCCCAGCAGATCCCGCACCTCGGGAACCCCGTCTCTCCGTCCCACGGCTGTTCGACGGCAATCCCGAGGAGTGTGCCACATTCATCATGCAATGTGAGTTGGTTTTCCGTCATCAACCAAGCCGTTTTACTGCTAGAGGGTCCCAAGTGGCCTATATGACAAACTTGCTTTCAGGCTATGCTGCCCAGTGGGTCACTTCCTCCTGGGCAATGGATGCAGATTTTGTTTTCTCCTATCCAGACTTCGTGGCGGAGCTCCGCAGAGTGTTCCACCATCCAGCCCGAGGTCTGGACCCTGGAGCCCGGTTGGGGACCTTCCGACAGGGGAGCGGCAGGGTAACTGACTACGTCCTGGAGTTTCGACTGGCGGCGGTGGAGAGTGGATGGAACGACCCTGCACTTCGCCTAACCTTCTTGAGGGGGCTCAGTGACGCAGTCCGGGACCAGCTCGCTACCCGGGAGGTGCCCGACTCCCTCGAGGACCTGTTTAGCCTCATCATCCGCATCGACGGACGCCTCCAGGAGAGAAGGCGCGAGAGGACCCGACTGTTACCTCCTGAGGTACCCCGGATTCCCCGGACGCATGACGTCACTCCTGGACGCCCTGTCCTCAACACAACTGGTGGTAGCGGGTCCTCCCGTTCGGTTCGCGAGGAGGAACCCATGCAGCTGGGACGCTCTCATCTGAGCCAGGCGGAGCGTGAGGCGAGGCTCAGGTCCGGTCTCTGCCTCTACTGCGGAAGGGAGGGACACCGAATCGCCGACTGCCCCACCCGGCCAAAAGATCAGGCTCGCCGAGACCCCGGGAAATCCTGGTGAGCCGTTTTTCCCATTCCCAGAGCCGCGCACCACCTGACCATCTGATGAGCGTCACCCTGGCCTGGGGGGACCAACGAGCCATGGTGGAGGCCCTCATCGACTCTGGGGCAGACGAGAATTTCCTCGACTTCGAGTTTGCTACCCGAGCCAACATTCCACTTGAGGACCTTGTGAGGCCCTTGGAGATCTTTTCGTTGGACCAACACCGCCTGGCCGACATCTCTCAACGCACCGGCCCAGTCGTGCTGACCATCGCTGGGAACCACGTTGAGAGAATCCAGTTCCTCATCACCCAATCCCCCCTTGTCCCGGTGGTCCTGGGTAGGCCCTGGCTCGCGCTGCACGAGCCCCACATCGCCTGGTCCTCCGGTACCATCAAGGGCTGGAGCTCCTCCTGTCACGCCCTGTGTCTGCAGGCGGCGTCCTGTCCCCCGCCCCGGAGGCCCGCTGGTGAGTCGCTTCCGGACCTCTCGTCCATACCTCCCGAGTACCACGACCTCTTGGAGGTTTTCAGTAAATCCAGGGCTCAGGCCCTTCCACCTCACCGCCCCTATGACTGCGCCATCGACCTCCGCCAAGGGGCTCCCCTTCCCGGCAGCCGCCTCTACAGTCTGACCGTTCCGGAGAAGAAGGCGATGGATCTCTACATCTCTGAGTCATTGGAAGCAGGACTCATTCGGCCTTCCTCCTCCCCGGTGGCGGCCGGTTTCTTCTTTGTTGGTAAGAAGGATGGGGACCTGCGACCCTGCATCGACTATCGCCAGCTCAACGAGATCACCATCAAGAACAAGTACCCTCTACCTCTCATGAACTCCACCTTCGAGCCACTGACCCAGGCCTCCGTCTTCACCAAGCTGGACCTCCGGAGTGCCTACCATCTTGTCCGTATCCGTGAGGGCGATGAATGGAAGACCGCCTTCAAGACCCCCAGGGGCCACTACGAGTACCTAGTGATGCCGTTCGGCCTCACCAACGCCCCGGCGGTATTCCAGGCACTCATGAACGACGTCCTTCGTGACATGCTGGAGGTGTTCGTGGTGGTGTACCTGGACGACATCCTCATCTTCTCCAGGACCCTCGAGGAACACATCCAGCATGTCCGCCGTGTGCTGGAGCGCCTCCTCCACAATCGGCTCTTCGTCAAGGCGGAGAAGTGCGGTTTCCACTCCGACTACCTGGGCTTCATCGTTGAGAAGGGCTTGACCCGAGCGGATCCTCGCAAGATCCAAGCTGTGGAGGATTGGCCTGAACCCACCACTCGGAAGGAGTTACAGAGTTTCCTCGGGTTCGCCAACTTCTACCGAAGGTTCATCCGGAACTACAGTCAAGTGGCGGAGCCACTTACCAAGCTGACCTCCCCCGCTCTGCCGTTCGACTGGTCCCCAGCGGCATGTGCTGCGTTCCGCTCCCTCAAGAAGAGGTTCACTTCCGCCCCTATCCTGCTCCACCCTGACCCCAAGAGACAGTTCATTGTGGAGGTGGACGCCTCGGATACTGGACTGGGCGCTGTCCTATCCCAACGTTCTCTTTCAGACCAGAAGGTACATCCTTGCGCCTTCTACTCGCGTCGTTTCCTCCCAGCCGAGAGGAACTACGACACCGGCAATCGGGAGCTGCTGGCGGTCGTGGCTGCGTTGGAGGAGTGGCGTCATTGGCTAGAGGGGGCCGAGGAGCCTTTTACCATCTGGACGGACCACAAGAACCTGACGTTCATCCGCGCTTCCAGGCGCCTCAACGGTCGGCAGGCGAGATGGGCCAGTTTCCTCAGTCGGTTCGACTTCTCGCTGACCTTCCGCCCCGGTTCCCGCAACACGAAGGCCGACTCCCTGTCCCGGTTACACTCCAAGGGGGCTCCACCCTCTGAGGACCCTACTCCCATCCTCCCGGAGGCCCGAGTGGTTGGAGCCATCACCTTGGGCATCGAGGGTGTGGTTAGACGTGCCCTACGCTTCCAGCGTGCTCCAAGCAACGTTCCTATTCGTCGTCTCTTCGTCCCCGACTCTGTCCGGTCCCGGGTACTGCTTTGGGGCCATACCAGCCGGTTCGCCTGCCACCCTGGCGTCCATCGCACGTTCTCCTTCCTGCCTCGTCGTTTCTGGTGGCCCACCATGCGGAACGACGTCAAGGAGTTCGTATTGGCCTGCGCGGTCTGTGCCCGCAGCAAGGCCTCACACCAGGCACCCTCCGGGCTCTTACAGCCACTTCCCGTTCCAAGCCGTCCTTGGTCACATGTGGCGCTTGACTTCGTCACAGGTCTTCCCTCCTCCCAGGGGAACACTTGCCTTCTGACCGTGGTGGATCGATTCAGCAAGGGGGTTCACCTCGTGGCCCTTTCCAAGCTTCCCTCGGCGGCCGAGACGGCGGACCTCCTGACTCACCACGTGTTCCGCCTTCATGGGTTTCCCCAGGACATCGTCTCTGACCGGGGGCCCCAGTTCACCTCCCAGGTATGGCGGGCCTTTTGCAAGGGATTGGGGGCGACGGTCAGTCTTTCCTCTGGTTATCATCCCCAGACTAACGGACAGACGGAGAGGATGAACCAGAGCGTGGAGTCTGCTCTTCGGTGTGTGGCAGCCGAGAGACCGGCATCCTGGAGCCGTTTCCTTCCCTGGGTTGAATACTCCATCAATTCAATGGTCAGTTCCGCCACCGGCCTCTCACCATTTGAGGTTTCCCTGGGCTACCAACCCCCTCTTTTCCCCGCACAGGAGGCGGAAGTGGCAGTTCCCTCCGTGCAGGACCACCTCGACCGCTGCCGACGAGTTTGGGAGATCACCTCCGGACATCTGAGCGCGCCTGTCGTGGTGCTGACCGGCGCCGGGTTCCTGCGCCGACTTACCGCCCTGGGCAGAGGGTGTGGCTCTCCGCAAAGGACCTCCCGCTTCGGTCCTCGGCCAAGAAGCTCAACCCCCGTTTCGTCGGACCTTTCGAGGTCCTGAAGGTACTCAGTCCGGCGGCCCTACGCCTGAAACTTCCTGCGTCCATGCACATTCACCCCGTGTTCCATGTCTCCCGGGTTAAGCCCGTCTCCCTCAGTCCCCTTATGCCTCCAGCTCCTGATCCTCCGCCTCCCGTGTTGGTGGATGGTCACCCCCAGTGGCAGGTCCGCCGGTTGATGGGCGTTCGTCGGCGGGGCCGGGGGTTCCAATACCTGGTGGACTGGGAGGGTTACGGCCCTGAGGAGCGTAGCTGGGTCTCCCGGCAGCTCATCGTGGATCCCGGCTTGATCACTGACTTCCATCGTGCCCATCCTGACGAGCCGGGTCGGCCTGGTCGCCGGGTGGCTCCCGTGGAGGGGGGGGTACTGTGAGGTTTTTGTCCTTGCTCACTTACTCGCTCTGTTCCTTTAAGCCTACTCGCTCTATTTCCATTTGTTTTCTGTTAATCATTTCATTCCCCTATTCACACGCTTCTTCCCAGAGACGTCGTTGATTGGTTCTCCCCCGTCCACACGCTTATCAATCACATCCCTCAGCTGTCACTGCTTGTCAATTAAGCATTCCCGTATTATTTATACCCCGTTTCCCCATTCAAGTTTTGTTGGATCGTTTTGATATTTCAGTTGCATTCGCCGTTCCTGCTGCCTGCTGTTGTTTCCCTGTGCTTTGCCTCCAGGATATTCAAGAAGCATTCCTCTTGGACACCCTTTCCCCGAGGCGACGTGTTCTGTTCCAACGCTCTTTACGCACAACGCCTGGGTGAGTTTTTTATGACTGTCTTTGATCCAATTCCGTTTTTCGTGTGTTTATATAACACTGAAGATTTCCAGCTTTTTATCAGACAGTCACTCACCCAGCGTTTAGCCTTTTTTGGATTGTTTCATTGGGATAATATTTTGGCCTAACATCTCCCACTGTGTGTTTACACACCGAAGATATTATCACATTGGATTTGTATTTTGGGACTTCGCTCACAGTGTTTATTTTGCACCGAAGATATCTATCACTTGGGATTGTGTTTGGAACGTTACTCACAGTGTGTATTTACACCGAAGATTCAGTCACTTGGATAACTCTGTTTTCCGGTACAAGTCACCTCTCCTGTTCACCTGCTCTGTTCCACCTGCACTCTGAGTTAACTCGCTCCCTCTCTCTCTCTCGGTCCCGCAACCACCTCGGAGATTCTGCCGAGAGAAGTCTGCAGAGCGGCTCTGACGTCAGCGTCTGCTTCCCCTGACTACCATCCCGGGAGGAGCTGCAGAGCAGCAACATTCATCCTTGCTTGTATTCCAGTCCTTGTTTGAACTCTTCCAAGTCTGTGCTGTTTTTTTAGTCTTAATAAACAAGCCCTTGTTTTTGGCAACTCTGAATCCTACTCTCTTGTATCGTTGCGTTTGGGGTCGGTGTCAAACCATAACATTATTATTATTATAATTATTATAAATACATTATTATGGGGGGTGTATTTAGAAAATAGTTCCTAAATAAAACTGCCCACAACAAGGTCTGTGGATTATTTTGAGTAACCAAGACATTGCTGTTAGCTTTTAGTTCATCATATGCTATTTTTGGTGCCACAAACCTAGTGCCATTCAGCTCCATTGTACTGGAGTGACGGCAGACATCTCTATGGCAGATATCTCAAAATGCATATGAATAACACTAAAACTATCTGGATGGATAGATACCACTCTGGGTAAGAGGAAAATATTATTGTGGCCCCTATAGTGTAATGGCACCGCTTTCTCTTTGGGCCAATGTGAAGAATCAGGATCAGAATCAGAATCTGAATCTTTCTCTTCTGTTACAACATAGAGGGGTGAAATTATTTGAAATGATTAATTACTTCTACCTAACAACATCAACATACCAAAAAAGCAATACAATTGTGTAAAGATAAAAACATTAGCAGCATACATGCATAGCAATAGCAATGATAATACATTGTGTGTGTGTGCCAGTGTTACTCAAGTCCAAGACTCTGACAGATTTTCAGGACTCGTGACTTGACTTGGACTTGAGCACTGATGACTCAGACTTGGACTTGGACTCAAGCATTGACTGCATTTTTTATTTATTTATTGTAATAGGACATAGTCATTTGGCATAAGATATTGATGGCTATATTAATACCGTAATATAATTTGATTCCATGCAAGGGCAGACACGTGTGTTCCACCTACATGCGGATTCACATCGATACCATCATGTTCAGTACTTATGATGCCTAAAGAGACGCCCCGAATCGTGTGCTTTGCTTACACAGATTCTTTATTTTGTATCTACTTTTTCTCCCCCTTTTTCTGTGATTTCTTTTTCTCTCCCATCCCAATTTTCTCTCGTGCCAATTCTCCCTCCCCTGTCCTGATCGTTGCTTGCATGTGCCCCCCACTGGCCGGTCATAGGGAGGATAGAAGCCCATCACATGTCCCTTCCGATACATGTGGAGGCAGCCAGTCACATCTTTTCACCTGCCAGAGCGGACTCTCATTGGCGAGGAGTAACGTGTCACACGGCTCACACTGCCCCCGCCATTTTCCTGTCTCTGCTGTGCAGGCGCCCTGACCGACCTGTAGGAGTCGCTGTTTACAACGACCAGACTACCACCCTTTGACTTCCCTCCCGCTAACTCTGCCAATTGAGTTAGTATGACGGCCGGCCCAAGCCGGAGGCAACGCTGACAGCCGGATTCGAGACCGGTGTCTCTTGCGTTGGTGACGAGTGCAATGTCCGCTGCGCCACCCAGCTGCTTGCTTATACAGATTTGACATAAAATTCCAGCAAGAGCACTGCTAGATGTTCGATATATAAATTAACTAGGGATGTCCGATATTATCGGCCGACCGATATTATCGGCCGATATCGGCAGTAAAATGTGATATCGGAAAATATCTGTATCGGTAAAAAAAAACAAAAAAACTAATATTTAACCTTTATTTACCCAAGCAAGCAAGTAAGAACCAATTCTTATTTTATTTATTGTCAAAAGTATGCATGTTGGTTTAATTCAACAACAAGAGATATGTAATGTTAATTTTTACTTTTTTAATTATCATATTTTGCACAGATAATGCTTACATTTAAAAAGCCTTTTGAATGCATCCAGTGAAATTATTAGTTACCTGAAATTATTCCGTTTTTTTGGGGGGAAACCCTGCATATATCGGTATCGGTTGATATCGGTATCGGTATCGAAATTAAGAGTTGGACAATATCGGAATATTGGTATCGGTAAAAAAGCCAATATCGAGCATCCCTAAAATTAACTATTGAAGAGAAGACCAGGACAACCTCAAACCTCAACAGACATCTGTGGAGTGGACTCCACCTTAATGACTTGGACGTGGACTGGGACTCGGACTAGGGTAATGGGGACTAGATTCGGACTCGACTCTGGCTCTTCTTTGGTGACTCAGACTTGGACTCTGACTCAAACACTGGGGACTTGAGACTTGACTCAGACTCGAGATTTAGTGACTTGACTAAAACACTGGTGTGTATGTACTGTATGTGTGTGTTTCACTAATGCCCCCTCGACTCCCTGCTCCCTTATAAACCTTCAGATGACCCCCAACTCTCCCTCTCTCTTTTTCTTTATTCCTCTTCCTCTCTCTCTTACCCTGTCTCTCTGTTTCTCCCTCTGTCTCTGTTTCTCCCTCTGTCTCTCTCTTTCTCCCTCTGTCTCTCTTTCTCCCTCTGTCTCTCTCTCCCTCTGTCTCTCTCTCTCCCCCCTTTTTCTCAGCTGTCCTACTAAAGTTTCAGGGTGCCGTAACTTGGTGCCATTAACACACACACACACACACACACACACACACACACACACACACACACACACACACACACACACACACACACACACACACACACACACACACACACACACACACACACACACACACACACACACACACACACACACACACACACACACACACACACACACACACACACACACACATTCACATACACATACTATGCACTTATACACACACACACACACACACATGAATGCACGCACACAAAGGGCCAGGTTTCAGGGCCGTTTTTAACTTGGGCCCAGAGAGAAGGAAACCACATGACTGTGATTCATGAACGCAAACGCACGCACACACACACACACACACACACACACACACACACACACACACACGCACGCACACACACACACACACACACACACACACACACACACACACACACACACACACACACACACACACACACACACACACACACACACACACACACACACACACACACACACACACACACACACACACACACACACACACACACACACACACACACACACACACACACACACACACACACACACACACACACACACACACACACAGAAGAACGGAGGCTGACCTCATCTCTAAACACTGCAAGATGGGGGTGGGGGGGGGGGGGGGGGGGTGGGTGGACACCCCATGTTGGCCCAGGACTCTGTGCTAGTCATAGGACCCATGCTAGTGCACACACACACACACACACACACACACACACACACACACACACACACACACACACACACACACACACACACACACACACACACACACACACACACACACACACACACACACACACACACACACACACACACACGCACACATGCACACACGCACACACACACACACACACACACACACACATAAAAAGGTATTTTTTAAATATTGAAATGAAACCTGATGAACTGAGCTAGGGTGGGGGTTGTCTTGATGAGACATTTCTCCAGGAGGACATGGTGACAGACCCATTCATCTCAATTCAGGAAGAGGATTCTTTCAGAGAATCACTTTATTTTCAATTTACTCAAGGCACCTTTGAGCTGTATTTTTATTTATTTTATTTTATTTGACAGCACAAAACTGGAACAACCTTTATGAAGAACGGGATATTGATAAAGCATACGAAACATTTCTTAAAACATTTAAATCAATATGACAAAAACTGCCCCATAAAAAAATCCAATGGGAGGCAAAACCAAAACCATACAAGTAGGCCATGGATCACAAAAGGACTGCACAATACAATTTTAAAAACATAGAACCATAGAAACATATAACATAAATAGTTTGTTATATAGTCAGTTTATCCTCCGGTTACCATCCTCAGACGAATGGACAAGCCGAGCGGGCTAACCAGAGTCTGGAGACTGCTCTTCGCTGCGTCACCGCGAACAATCCAGCGTCCTGGAGCAAGCATCTTTCCTGGGTGGAGTACTCCCTCAACTCCATGACGAGCGCACCTACGGGTATGTCCCCCTTTGAGTGCTCCTTGGGCTACCAGCCTCCTATGTTTTCCTCCCAGGAGTTGGAGATTGCCGTGCCGTCCCCTCACGCCCATCTCCAGCGTTGTCTCCGGGTGTGGGAGACTGCCCGCAGCGCTCTGGTCAAGGCTACGGAGCACTAACCGCCGACACATCCCAGCTCCAGTTTACCACCCGGGCCAGCGCGTCTGGTTGTTGGCGAAGGACCTGCATCTTCAAGTCCCGTGCCGGAAGCTGGTGCCTAGTTATGTGGGACCGTTCGAAGTGGATCGGATCATCAACCCCACCGTGGTATGTCTTCTGTTACCCCTCTCTCTCAAGGTCCATCCCGTGTTTCACGTCTCCCTACTCAAGCCCGTGTCGGAGAGCGGCTTGTCTGCCCCGGTTGCTGCGCCCCCGCCTCCGCGGGTCCTACAGGATGGTGACCTGGTCTGGACGGTGAGGAAGCTGATGGACGTCCGCCGTCGGGGTCGGGGTTTCCAGTACCTCGTGGACTGGAAGGGGTACAGTCTGGAGGATCGCAGTTGGGTCCCCTCCTCGTACCTGGCCAATCCGGCTCTCCTGGAGGAGTTCTATCGGCAGAATCCTGAGGCCTTGGGAAGGTTGCCCGGTGTCTCCCGTCAGAGGGGGGGTACTGTTGTGAGGGCTGCTTTTGAGCAGGTACCTCAGCCTGTTGGCTCCCCCCTGAGGACGTGTGGCGCGTTGACACGACCCCGAGGCGTACGTATCTCAAGACGTTCACGTCTCACGGCTGGTGCTAATGAACAATTAGAGAATTCTGCCTCTTCCCGGACTAACGAATTAGGACTATAGATAAATGCAATTTTATTAACATAAAATACATGTGCATGACATAATAGTGTAACATGGGGGGCACCATGGGAGTACCCTGGCCAAGTATTGAAGAGTATCGAGAGAGGAAGTCTCACGCGAGTGAGACTTGACGTCACGTGTGTTTTCCTGTATGTTGAATGGAAGCACGATACATGCAGAACCAAGTTATCCGTGCTGCTCCTGCCCCACGCTTTTAATAAGGTATGAGCAGGCTAAACACCTTTTTTGTTGGTAAATCTATTCCATCATTTCCGACCTACAAACAACTCTTATATGTTGTGTAGACGTACTTGATGTGGTGGGCGCTAACATTACATTTGTTCCTAATGTGTGCTCAGTGCTCAGTATATTGCGGTATGTGATGATGACACGACACACAAGAGTAATAATTATTTGTATTTTCAGGCTGTATCGGCGCCTATACAGTCTGAAAATACAAATAATTATTTGTGTCGTGTCATCATCACATACCGCAATATACTGAGCATTGAGCATTAATAAATAAAAACATGAACGCGGAAGCATGAACCGTTTGGGTTTCGAATAGACGCAGCCAGGGTACGCGTGGGTCCTAGTGCCCCCCCACGTTACACTATTATGTCATGCACATGTATTTTATATGTTAATAAAATTGCATTTATCTTTAGTCCTAATTCTGTCACTGTTTGATGTCACAAAGAAGGGTGTATCCGAAAGCTGTCTACAACATTTGTAACATGTGATGAAAAAGTTAACAAATAATTAACTGTATTAGACATTTGTTAATGATGAATAGGCTTCACTTCAGATTAGGGCACACAATAGCACCTGCAAATGATTTATAGATGTTTTATGAATGTCTTAACAAATCGTTTGTTGAACATGAAAAATAAAAAGAGATACAGTATAGTCATAGTTTTCATATCCATTTTTCAAAGCATCTACAAATGTGTTACTACATATTAAACAACATTATTTAATGATGAACAAATCAAGTACAAACAATGTTGATAATGAGTTATAAATAATGTAGAACTAATCTGTAAATGTTATACAAATATAGTTATAAATGATTTAATAATAATTTACGAATGTATATAAATGATTTGTTCATGATTAGTTCATTATCTACAAATAACTTATAAATGTATTATAACAGGGTGTTATTATAAAGTGCTACCCATGCAACTGTAGAAAAGCTTCAAATCACAGCAAACTTTATTTAAAAAGAGTGCTTCATATTAGTGTGTGAACTCTGTGGAAAGGTGATGGGCAAATCCTTTTCTTTTAAAACTCTTGAACTAAAAAAACAAACATCTGGAATTTACTATTCAATGAGCAGAAATAAGAAAAAAATTTAATTTTAATTAGTTTAATTACAGCAACCAACACTGTCTATAGCTAATTTCACTGTTCATAACAACTGCAGGGGGTGCATTTGTATATAACTCGCCCATTTATACAGTCAACAGCTGCAAAAAGAATTCTGATTGTATACAAGTCAATAGGAAAATGACCCAACTTCTCGATTTCTTTCTTTATGAGTTTATGCCTGGTCTCAATCGCTAGTTCCAAGTCTTCTTCGAGTCAAATAGATGATAAAAGGACTGCTAAAAAAAACTTTTTGCAGCATCTCTGACTAGTGCCTTTTTGTGTGTGTGTGTCTTTCCCTCTCTGCCACCACCCTTTCTCTTCATGTTGGAAAGCAGTGCTCCACGGAGGGTTATCTAGCTACAAACATCCATCTGACATGCCCGCGCAGGCGCGCTGCGCTGCCTCGCGCTGGGTGACAACAGACAAGTTAACTCATTCCTGCCTGCGGAACGAACGTATTAGAGAGCACCTCTCCGCGCAACTTGAAATACTTATACTGACCGTGGCCTGCTTCGGATTTCAGTGGCCTGACTGCGGGCAACAAGATAATATAATATACAAATAAATAAAATAAAAAACATTGCCAGTGTAGCAGCCTGAATATTCTACTAAGTATTCAGAAGTGCTAACTAACTGTTACTTTCCCTGTGTGTGTATAACGTGTGATTAACAGTGTTCCTTTGGATAGCTCGCCCAGTCTAACGACGAGGTGAGGTGCTACTCTTCTCCGGCTTCAGTATGGATTACTAACAATAACATTGAAGCCATTTTTCCCTTTCTGGAGCGGTCCTTGAGTGGGACCAGTGGAGATTGCCAGCAGGGGGCGGAGTGGCAGTGGTGGCAGGTGGAGCGGAGGAGAGAGGAAAGCAACGAGGAAGAGGGAGTTACCTGGGAGCGAAGGGAGCAGGAAGCTCTCTTCGGCAGTGGACTTGACCGTGATCAGTCGCAGTCACAGCGGGCGTGTGCTTTGGAATAGCCCCGTTGGAGAAGTTATGAGGAGAGCCCCGTTGGAACGAGCAACGGGTGATAAGAAGTATACTTGCTAGTAGACGGGTTATCCTAGAAGTACGGGCGGGTACTCAAACGAGCCCCGTGGAAGAAGAGCGGTTGAAAAGCCCCGTTGGAACGAGCAACGGGTGACAACAAGTACTTGCTAGTTGACGGGTTATCCTAGAAGTACCAGCGATAGTGTGTGAGTAAGCGATACAGAACCGAAGGACTAGCGTCTAGAGTTAACGGGACTAACGTCTATCGTTAGCGGGTTATAGTAGTAAGTGTGCGGCAGTGGAGGTTTCTCTATGACAACACGTGAAATACAAATTCACTCATAATTCATAATTATTATTAATTTACATATACCTAATATATATATTCTTTTTTAATTATTATTATTATTATTTTTTTATTATAAATGTTTTCCCCTGTAAAAAAAAATGCCAGTGAATTTTTTTTCTTCGAAAATTGCCAAAATTGACCGCTCTGAGCAGGCCTGCACTGCAGTAATTATTCGTGCAGAATATCTGCACAGGTTGACCAGGGTTAAATAAATAATAAATAATAGCCAATCAAAATAGGCTATTAACGTCATCTAAGCACAGTCTGTGCAGTTAAACTCTTGCCATTGAATGGAAAACAAGGCTGTCAATCATTCAATCCACCAATCAGCTAATGGTTTCTCTTTTGCTGCTCTGCGGCTCTGCAGCTAGCATGATTGACAGCCTTGTGGCCCAATCAGATAATGGTTTCTCTTGTGCCGTACTGCGGCTCTGCAGCAAGCTTGTTTTCAAAATAATTTTTATCTCAGTTTAAGAAGATAACTTGTTGGAGCTAACGTAGCTAAAGGGCTACCACCGCAGCTATCAGGCGCAGGGTGGAGTGTTTTGTTATTGTTCATGAACTTATTGTGCATCGTTTGATGATATATATATACACCTGCGATAAAATCAAAACGTGACAACAACAACAACGTCATCGCCTCGGCACTTTGAATTCTCTAGTGCTGTAGATAGCGTTGCAATGGAGGAAGGAGATATTGTCGACTAGCTTGCTTGCTAGCTAACGTTACGCAAGTCTTGTGAATATCTAAACAGGGCTGATGGCATTGATGAAGATGATATCAATAACAACAATCCCTCTCCATGGCCCTATCTGGAATGAATGAATGGAAAAGATGACGTTGTGGGATGCATGCAGCAGGCGCGGCGCATCGAAGGTAAGGGACAATAATAATGTTGTTAAACTGCCGCCGTGCAGTTGTAACGTTATGCAAGTCTTGTGAATGTCTAAACAAACGGCATTGTTTGATTGATTGATTGAAAACTTTATTAATGACGCAATGAAGCATATAGCACTAGTTAGAGGGGAAATTCGGATTCCTCTCGGATTCATTCATTGAGCAGAACTGCAATTCGCTCAGCTGCAGAAACGTTGAGGAGACAATACCCACAGGACTTGTCTACACATTCTGCCGTGAATTGAATTTAATTGAATTGTAAAACTTTATTAACAGATTGCAGAATGGGTACAGTACAGTGCGGCTCAATACATACAATTGTTAAGGGGATGCAGACCAGAGAAAGACTTTCGTCTTGTTTACATCAGGGTCCCCCATTTTCAATTCATCATGACATATATGACATACAGATAGACAGTACTGCTACATCTATAAATGTATGACATGTACCAGACTTGCAAATACAGTACTGTTTGTGATATAAAAATAGTCCAGAAAAGGGAGTATATACATTTGACGTAGAAACTGTACATTGGAGGAGGTTGGGTAGGGGGGGGGGGACTGTACATTGGAGGAGGTTGGGTAGGGGGGGGGACTGTACATTGGAGGTGGGGGTGGGGGACATACACTGTACAACTGTACAAACAAAACTGTACATTGGAATATTGACAACCATACTTGGTCATTTACTGTACATTGAGGGGGTTGTGTTAGGACATTTACAGGGGCCAGTCATAGCATACTGTGTTATTTTTTGATGGGCCCGAGGGGGTGTTGCAGCGTTGGGGATGTTTAAAAAATATAATTTAATATATAATATAATAATTTGTGCTTCACCTAAAAATTTGGTCAGCAGCCTCCACTGGTGTGCGGTGTATTAGCATGCTGCTAACGGCTCCGTCTGACTTCAGTAGACTACTGGGCGCGCGGCGCTGAAGACCGGTGGTATAGCCAGCCACGTTGCGTTAGTAGTACAACCGATATAGCAGGAGGGTGCATCCAGACCCGAAGCTTAGCTGTGTTTAGGGTAGCAACAGTATTAGCTCGCGCAACAGCAGCAAGCAACAGCCAGCAGTGGACGTCTCCCCGACGGTACAGAGGATGCCTCTTCCCACCAGCAGAGGTTGCCATCACAGCACGCTCCTCCAGCTAACCACTGCCTATGCTGTTCGCCCAGCCCGCTGGCTGTGCTTGCGGGATCGCCGACGCCATCTTGTCACCTGGACGAGTGGTGATAAGAGTGGGTCCGCTATCTTGGCTAAGTACTAACGGTACCTCATGTATCAACAGCAACGTCCATTCAAGTGAACGCTAACAACCAGTGTCTAAGGGGTACCCCAAACAATTTAAGCCGGCTTAGGTTAGGTTTTATTTTGGTAACGTGGGCCCACATTTACTTGGTTTTATTTTGTTATTTTGTTATTTGGTTATTTGAATTCCCAATGTTTTCTCTACTTTATGCCTGGGTTCCCCTAGTACAAGCGGGGTGTTATTAATGTATTGAGCATGCGGTGCCTATGGTGGGAATAGCTTCCCCTACATTAACAGTGAGAGCACCCGGTGCCATGTATGAATAAATGGAAAGTGTTAACTGTAACTGATAACCTGCCCAGGCTTCTATAAAGTAGACCTTATTGGGAGCATTGTCTGTGTGTCTGTTTCTTCCATTTGCTATTCTAACCCCTGGGTAAATATTGTGACTGCATAATTATTTAACCCTTACACCCCATTCACAGAATAGCATTTGAAGGGTCTATACAGGTGGTCAAGGAAGGGTACTGCTTAAAGGGAAGCCCAATAATACTATTGAACTGACAGTCACTGGGTGTGGGAGGGCTGTCGGAGGTACTGGGGGAAGTGAGGGTGTGTGGGGAGCTACTGCTGACCGCCTTGGAAGGCGAGGGAGACCAGAGTACCAGTCCCCAGGTTAGTAAATCCTGGGCCCCATCCACTCCAGCTGCAAGCCCTCCAGAACGACGTTCCGGGCCAAAGACGGGGGTACATATAGGTCCAATACTATAGTATCCTACTACCCAGTGTCTGTGTACTACTACTCCCACAAGCAGGGATAATCCACCCTTCTACACCAGTCTGACAGGGCCAGGCCATGCCAGTCTGCCAGGCCACCGGGAAAACTCCCGGTGCGCCCGATGGTCAGTCCGCTAGCGCTTTGGACCTGTATGACAATAAGACTTCAGGTTATGGAACCGTTATGTTTTCCAGCTCCTACCTCTCAGCTGGAACCCAAAAACAGGCATCTGGCAACAAGTCAACACAAAAGTAAGGAGCAAATATTTAATTGCAGTGTGTTCAAACCTCTGTTTCTCTATTACATTAGCACTCAAAGTGATTTTTTTTATTTTGTAAGAAACTTCAGAATGTTACCTTTCCGCACAGAGAAATAAAGCAGATGGTGGCATGGCATTTCCAGATTTTTTCCAATATTTTAAGGCGTACACATTAAGACCATTGACAACATGGTTTGACCCCCAAGCATTAGTATCCTGGAGAAAATTAGAAGAAAACATAGTAGCCCCACATAGACTGAAGGACATAGCATACACTAAACTACCAATCAAGCACTGTGAACGAAAATTTGGCCCCATAATTACTCATGCGATCCGGATATGGCGTGAATCACAAAAAAAATATCCTAACCCACATAAATGGCACAATCATACTCCCTTATTCAATAACAATGCACTCTTAATTGAAAAACGACCTATAAGATTCCCTATATGGGAAGAACAAGGCATACACTCATTAGGGGATGTTTTTAACAAACAGGGTTTTTGTAGTGATAAAGAAATACGCAATTTTTTTTATCTCACCAAGTCCACATGGCTTTTTTACAAACAGTTACAGCTATGTTTGAAGTCTCACGGTGTTCCATTAGACAGACCAATTGAACACCACAGATACCACAAATTCTTCTACGAAAGAGAGACATCGAGAGGTTTTGTTTCAGAATTTTATCATCAATTACTAACGTCCTCATATGAAACCCTCCAACTAGACTCTGTCTGGAGGAGGGATATACCAGACCTGGAAAATGACTTTGATTGGCAAGGAGCCTGGGCAAATGTCCGACTTACATCAAGGAACCCGGATCATCAACAAATCAATCTTAACTATATTCACAGGACATACTTGACTCCTATAAGACTGTGCCGAATAGGGCTTAAACAAGACTCCAAATGCTCCCAATGTACAAATGGGGACGAAGGGACATTTATGCACATGTATTGGGACTGCCCACCAGTTAAGGCATTCTGGAAAGATGTGACCCAACAATTATCAAAACTTGTATCTTGGAATATACCTGTACACCCCTCGGTATTACTATTGAATGATGTTTTTGAGTTTGCAGTGAATCCACAGCTAATGAGATTGGTTTTATCGGGTATCACAGTAGCTAAAAAGCTGATCGCATCACGCTGGTTTCAACCGGAAAAAAATTGCCGTAAAGTTTGGTTTCTTACATATCTCGATGTGATTTATCAAGAAATATCTACAGCAAGAATTCTGGGTCTCAATGAATCCAAAATGTCAATGTGGTTAGAAGTGGTGGAGAGAATAAAAGCTAGCTTATAATGGTAGTGTCTGGTTAGGTGCGAGGGATAGTGGAGGTACTTCTCAAGGTGGGGTCCGGGAGGGGGGGGTTCGAGCTGGAGCATGTGTGTAGGTTTTTTAGATAACAGGTATTAGGGGTATATCTTATATAAGACAATTAACTAAAATGTGATCTCATTGGATGTGCTCTGACAATTAATGCTTGTATATCTTATCGTGTGTTGTCATGTTTGTTTATGTGTTTGTTTAAAAAATAATAAAAAAATAAAATACAAAAGAATGTTACCTTTCAAAAGAGACCAGACTCATGCATGTGCTATAAGTATAAATTATAATAAATTGCAAATTACTTTGGGTATGCAATCGACAGACCTTTTATGCTAAATGTGGGGGATAAGATAAGATAAGATATTCCTTTATTGATCCCTGTGGGGATCAGTAAATTGTATACAAGGCCTTACAGTTTTAATATATCCATAGATGTATACAGGATTGCTACTGACTTCTACCTCAATCAGAAGAGAAAACACCAATAGAGGACTTTCACAGCATTTTTAGATTGCCCATTGGCTGCATTTATATAGCGCTTTTATAATTTGTTCCTCACATTTTACACATTCACTCACACATTCACAAGGCAACCATGCAAGGTGCCAACCTGCTCATCGGAAGCAATTAGGGGTTAAGTGTCTTGCTCAAGGACACATCGACACGCTGCCCAGGTGGAGTGGGAATCGAACCGGGAACCTCCGAATTACCAGACGACTGCTCTACCTCCCGAGCACTGTCGCCCCACTGTCCATGTTGGAAGAGACAGCAGTTGCTATGTAAGCAAGCTTTTCACCAGGGCACTTCAGAATAAATTACCCAAAGTAAAACACTGGAGCACTCATACCGTCTACACACCTTTATTGCAGGGGGGGTGACTGACGTTTCGACAAGGTTGACAGACTCTGAGGAAGACTCTTGTGGAAATGTTGGCTGTTGAACACCAAAGCCCTCCTATTCCAAACCTGGCTGGAGCACATTGAACTTCACTTTTGGCGTTTGCTATGTGTTGATATATGGGAAATAATATATCAATATATATGTAATAACTTTATTACTGGATATTGTGTAAAACATTTTAATAAAACAGTCATAAACAATAATAGCATGATTTTACAATGTTTTACCTGCTCTACCACTGCACAGAAATTAGGCATTTTCTGTTTAATTAAAGTGGTTACAGGCTGCCATGTTGGAAGAACAAGCACTACGCAAACATTATGTGAAAAGAGTACTTGTAGAAGATTCGGGGGACACAATCTGAATCCAAAGTCATAAAGATAGGTAGAGCAGATGGGACAAGACTGTACACTCTCTTCTCTTCTCTTGTTTCCAAAGTCATAAAGGTAGAGCAGATGGAAAATCTGGACTGTACACAGGCATGTTGGGCAGTAAGGCATCAAACAGGAAAAAGGGCATTCGTAAATGTAAGGTGGGCTGGCCTTTTTTCTTTTATTTTCTCACCTCTTATCTTAACTTGTTTTACATTACCTTACCCTACTTACCCTATCTTATCTTATCGCATCGTACCGTATCTTGTGTGTTGAACCCCAACCCTAACACAGTCAGGTTTAAGTGCAGTGCAGGAGATAAAACACAAGGTAATTACCACGCAGATACAGTATATGGGTAATTTATGACAAATAGGGAGTCCACACGTGATTTAACAAAATAATTAATTTATCCTATCTAACACAACGAATAATTGACATAAACAACAAATATGTGTCACAAACAGGTGGTTTGAAACAAATAGGGAGTCCACATGTGATACCAAGTTTAACAAAAGAATAATTAATTTAATCCTATCTAAACAACAAAAAGCATAATGACATAAACAATGAAATGGTTTGTATGAGAATCAGTAGTGAGTGCAGTGTGTGGATGAGTGAGTAAGTATGCTGTGGTGTGTGTGGTGTAAGTATCAGTGCTATAATATGTCAAAGGTTTCAGCTTGGGTGTTGGTACAACCTGTGCCTAGGAGTGGAGAAAGCAGACAGAGGGGTTAGACAGGGGAAACATAATTATACTGTGGGTGTGGGTAATTGGGTTAACGACCTACCCACTCTACCATGCTCTCTGAGTCAGAAGACTCCCCATTTGCAGGTAGAGTGGGGGTCGTCACATATGCATGCATGTATCAATATCAGTGGTGAATGCAGTGTGTGGATGAGTGAGAAAGTGTGCTGTGGTGTGTGTGGTGGAAGTATTAGTATTATACTATCAAAGGATAAAATTGGGTGCTGGTAACCTGTTCTTAGGAGTGGAGAAGCAGAACAGAGGGAATTAGACAGGGAACATAAATACACCATGTGCAGGCAGCTCTCTCACTGCCCATGGGTGAGTCAGATTGGGCTAACAACCCACCCACTCCACCATGCTCTCTGAGTCAGCAGACTCACCCATTTGCAGGTAGAGTGGGGGTCGTCACACCCTCCCCCTAAAGAAAAGGGTTCCACCCTATTAACTAAACATAATTTATGTACAAACAAGCTAAACCAATCCAAAAGTAATAATACATTTTTTCCCCCTAAATTCAAATCACAATCAACATTTCTAACCCTACCTAGATACCCCTGGTATACACAAATAAACTAAATCAATACATACAGAAAAGCAACAAAATTTTAGGCACAAATCATCTCCAACATCTTTGCCAACCAGTCACCTATTAGCCTCACCCTCCTGCCTCCGCTCTCAGCAACCGTGGATCCTAGGAAGCAATTAAAGAGACAGTAGGGATTGGGGAACAGAAGAGACAATAAAAACAAAAGACGTCAGAGAATGATTTGTATTCAAACCCAATGGAGTTAACCCTATCATTTTAAATGGTCAACCATGCCCAGACCAATGTCAGTAGGTGCTGAAAAGTTGCGGGCAGAACAACATAATGTCGCTCAACACAATGATCATAAAGCGACTTTATCTTTTTTTTCTTCTCTTTCCTTTTCCGGTTTTATTTTTATTTTTCTTCCTTTCTTTTCCTCTGACTTGCTTTATTCTTTTCTGTTTTCTTTTTCTTTTCCTTAACAATCTCATTCTGAGCAGTCATGGGACCACAAACCTTTTGACCAACCACCAGGTCATTAGGGCTAAAACCCTGTGCTCTCCCGGACTACCTCTGGAAGCCAATAGGAGCCATGCAGTCCCTCCTCAGGACCGGCTACTGGAGAGGTGGAACAGAGAGAAACATCATTGTACTCCCCATAACCCCCCCCCCCCCTTTAGATGGGCAAAAGTTGGTGGGATTTCGGAGGTTCACATGTCATGTTATTACTTCTTTGCCTTTGGCAATAACATTGATCTCACTTATGTTCTCAAGTGGTACGGCTTTCTCCAATAGCTCTCGTAAAGCCAGATCAATTTCCTCCTCTGTAGCCAAATCAGCCTGCAACATGGACTGACATTTCTCAGGCAGAATCAAACTATCATGAACAGTCTCAACATCTGTCCCTTGGGTAGTACTCTGCGCGTCACACGCTGCTGTCATTGCATGTGTAACGGCACAGGCTGGATACTCAATGACAACATCCGACAAAGTGTCTTCTAAAATTGGACTAGGAGATTTTTGGGTGACTACTGTACATTTGGGAGAGGCCCCTCGGCCCACACTCGCACCCTGGCAAGATCGTTACCCAGGATGATGTCCACTCCATCAACAGGCAACTCAGCACACACACCTATCTGCACATCACCATTCCCCAAACCTGAAACAAGAGAAATGTTATGCACAGGAACAGGGAACACAGACATTCCCATCCCTCGGATCAATATAACATCCCCTGTGTTAGATTTAGCTGAAAAAGCTAACACTGACTCACGCACAAACGAATCAATTGAGCCAGTGTCTCGCAGTATCTTGACCGGCACCTTATCGTCACTGCCCTGTAAAGACACAAAACCATCAGAAAGAAAAGCACCATACTTTTCCACGCATTTCTGTTCTATGATTTTAGCAGACGTCACGTAACCGATAGCGAAACCACTTGTGTGAGGGAATTGGCCAGTAGAGCAGGTTTAACCTCTACCTTTTGATTCAAGAATTGGGCACTCATCCTTCCAATGTCCAGAACCTCTACAGTAGTTACAGTACATGTTTTGAAGGATGCAGATGGCTGTCTATCCCGTGTGCCATAATCACTCCTAACTAGGGATGTCCGATATTATCGGCCTACCGATATTGGCATTATAATGTGATATCGGAAAATATCGGTAGGCTATCGGTTTTATTTTTTTTTGAATTTTTTTTTCAAATTTTTATTTCTATAACCTTTATTTACCCAGGCAAGCAAGTAAGAACAAATTCTGATTTTATTTATTGTCAAAAGTATGCATAATGTTGTGTTCATTCCACAGCAAGAGATATGTAATGTTAATTACCTGAAATTATTCCGTTTTTTGGGGGGGAACCCTGCATATATCGGTATCGGTTGATATCGGTATCGGAAATTAAGAGTTGGACAATATCGGTATATCGGTATCGGTGAAAAAGCCAATATCGAGCATCCCTACTCCTAACAGTATTTTTCTCTGATCCAAACTTTGGACGAGGAGAAAACGTGTATACTATGTGTCTTTTGAGGATGAGAGTGAGTTCAACCCATAGCACCGCTACTCACCCCAGCCCTTCGTGACTGCGCTTCGCGGTACCATCCGTTGCATATATATATACTGTATATTAGGGCTGACCCCTATTCATCGATTAGTCGACTAATCGGTCGAAAGGAGCCGTAGTCGACTGGCCAACCTCTTAGTCGAATATAATAAAAAATAAAAATAAATAAAAATAATAATTATATATTTTTTTATCATTCTTTCCAAAAGAAAAGAGGCCTAGAAGTGTGGCTAACGCTAATGGCACGCATACCAGAGGCTAACTGCCTACGAAAACAGGCACAGAAGCACTGAAAGAGGATTTCACCCATCTAATGAACACACTAGACTAGACAAATATCAAGATGTATCCAATTGCATGCTTTTGCAGAGGACAAGAAGCCTTCAGTCGACTCCTTCAGACATTAAGCGCCCCCCACAGCCCAAATGGAATGCTAAAAAATAGAAAAATAAAAAATAAAAATAAAAGTTTAAAAATATTATTATTATTATTATTTTTTTAGTCGACCAATAGTCGACTAACGGCAAATTTTGGTCAATCCTAGTCGACCATCTAAATCCTTAGTCGGGGACAGCCCTACTGTATATAGGACCTGCAGGTATATCTATAGGACCCACAGGTATATCTATAGGACCCACAGGTATATCTATAGGACCCACATCTATATCTATAGGACCTGGCTGCAAGTATATACAGGACCCACATGTCACAAGTCAACTTGTGCATCATTACTTTTTTTTTTTTTTTTTATGTAAAAGCGTTTATTACATAAGATAATGATTACATAATGCTCCTTCTTATCCACTTTCCCTCTAGTCAGCAGCACAGTCCTCTACAGCCTCCTATCTCCCAACATCCACAGCCTCCTATCTCCTAATATCTACAGCCTCATATCTCCTATCTCCTAACCTCCTGCTTCCTCTCTCTCCCCTGTCTTCTCCTCTCCCCCCTGCGTGCCCTGGGGGGGGGGGGTACTGGGGGGCAGGATGCAGGGTGCAGGGTGGTGACAGGCACAGCTGTCTCCTATGTTCTGCCCTTGGCTGTTGCTCATTAATTTACAGCAAAGGCCCCCAAGCGACAGCTCCCTCTCATAGTGACCATACTAGGACACAAGGCACAGAGCGCGTGCACACACACACACACGCACGCACACACGCACGCACGCACGCACGCACGCACGCACGCACGCACGCACGCACGCACGCAGGCAGGCAGGCAGGCAGGCAGGGCAGGCAGGCACGCACGCACGCACGCACGCACGCACGCACGCACGCACGCACACACACACACACACACACACACACACACACACACACACACACACACACACACACACACACACACACACACACACACACACACACACACACACACACACACACACACACACACACACACACACACACACACACGGTATCAAAGAGTGCGATAGATATGGCAAGAATGGATACAGACGACAGCATGTACATGACAAAACTAACCACTGCTTGTACAAGCAGGTCAACTGGTTGACACCTATTATCTACACGCACACACACAAGTTCAAAAGGTTAGAAATCAGAATATGTGTTTATACAAATATACTCTGAGTCATTGACTTGAGTGTTAGTATGTCATTATACAGATTGCAGTCACTGTTCTACCCCATATTGGTTATGAGCACCACTGAGGTCATGGATCAGCTTCATACTGTCTTCTGTCCGACCTACAGCGTAAACCATGCCTTCATTGCTGGTACTTCTATTATATTATATTCATATATATGCTTATTACATGTATTTATTGCTCCTATGTCCGCCCACTACAAACATGGGAACTCTCTACTAACCCCTGTCCCCATCTCCCTGTCTCCCTGTCTCTCTGTCTCTCTGTGAGTGGATGTCTCGTGGTGATGGCCAAGGTGGTTTATGTCTCGTGGTGATGGCCAAGGTGGTGCAATCTTCTCTACGTCGATCAGAGCGGAATACATACATACATTCATCCAAATGGAATATGACTCTGATGTTTTGAGCTCCGAGCCTTGCCATTTAGCCTTTATCTTATTTTCATACCAGCACTCGTTTCCCTATGCTTTTTCTTTTGTTGTTGTTGTTCTTAACAAATTCTTTTTTAAATAAAAAAAAATAATTCTTGTGTACCTTAGTTGCTATTACATGTACATACATACCAACTATTCGCCTGTTTTTTTCTCCACCCATCCATAACAACACTATATTATCCAAGTTTGGGGATCCCCTTTGAACAGCCCATCTGAGGTTTCTCTCCTCCACATCGCCTGTGGTGCTTTTTTCCTATTGCTAGGTTTTTAGTATTCTTTGGGAATGTCTGGGAGTGTCAGATATTTTGATTTGATGGTGTTTTTTTGTTCTTGATTTATTGTGATGTTTCTTCTTGACTTGTTTAAAGAAGACTTGTACAGCCCATGGGGGCACTACCGTGTGATTTTGGGCTTTACAAATAAATGTCATGTCAATGTCATTATCACGTCTCATGGCTTCTCATATCATTGTTATGCCGATGAAACTCAACTCTTCCTCTCCTTCCCTCCCTCAGATATGCACGTCTCTGAGTGGATCTCGGCCTGTCTGTCCGACATCTCCGCCTGGATGACGACCAACCACCTGTCATGGTTTTTACCTTATTTCTTTTTTTAAATAATATAAAAGAAGACTAAAGACAATTGGCACTTCCCAGGTAATTCCTTTTAACCCTGTTTGACCCCTGTTGGCGGGTTGGAGGGGTAAGGCTCTCCTGGAGAGGGCCCCTCCTATAACGACGGAGATGTCCCCTGTGGGGGTTCTCCAATGTCCCTATTATTGTCCAACATTTTATTTGAATTTTTATCTTTCATATCATAGTACATTCCCAGAGCTCCTGATCAAGTCAAGTCAAGTCAAGTCAAGAGTTTTATTTGTCACGGCATACAAGTATACAATGAAATGCAGGTCTCTGAATGTGATTCCCCATGTTCCCCGTCCTCTTAGCTGTGTGTTCTGTGTGTTAGTGTCTATAGTTTAGTCTAGTACATATTATTTGTATTATATGTCCCGAGTCAAGTCTCCATTTCCCCAACTAATGTGTTCACCTTGTCTGTATTCCCAGTGGTCTGTGTGTTGTCTGCAGTCTTGAATCATTGCCTCCATTCTCTATCTAATTATATGCATATGTGGTATTGAATCTTGGTCGGTGTGTATGACCTCAGTGCTCGAGTCCTGCTTGGTGTGTGAGACTTCGTTATTCGAGTTCTGGCTGGTCTGGTTGATCTCGGTGCTCGGGTCCCGGTTGGTGTGTGTGGCCTTCGTGTTCGCATCTTGGCCGGCCCGGGCGACCCCCGCGCCTGCATCTCATGTGCGGATGGCCCGGCCGACCTCGGTGCCCAAGTCCCGGTTGGTCCGTTTGTATCCAGCGTCTCCCTGTCCCTCCCCCGGGGGCCGTCTGTTTCGCCTCTCTTGAACCAGCCTCCATGTTCCTCCGAACCCCCCACCTTGCATCGAGTCCAGTCCGCGTGTTGACCATGTTAGCTTGTAGCTCCCTTGCCCACCAGGCCTTGCTGCGGCCCCACGTCCCGTTAGCTTGTATCCCTTGCTGCTTCATTTTCACCGTGATAACTTCCATGTTAGCTTGCAAGCTCCTTCTCTGGCCAGGCCTCGCTGCGGTCCAACGCCACGTTAGCTTGTATTCCCCGACCCTTCTCGAACTCCTCCCCGAGTCCATCGCTGTTGCCCTGGATGTTCCGCGTGTTAGCTGGGATATCCATTGCGTTAGCCTGTTTGCCAGCTTGTAGCTCCTGGTTAGCTACTGCGCTAGCCTGTTGGCTAGTCAACGCGCTCTGCATTTCAGCTTGGATGCCGGCCCTTTTTCCATCAATGCTGTCTTGAATATTCTGTGTGCTCGCCTGGTTAGCCATGTAGCTCCTGGCTAGCCTTGGCAGCATGTATCTGGCCAGTATGATCGCTTGGAACCTCGCTACAAAGCAGCCCCCCCACCCCCCACCCACCCACACCCATCAGCAACGGCACCCCACCGCCAACACCAGCAGACTGCCCACCACCCCCAACCCTGACGATCACAACCAGTCAGGTCAGTAGGCAGCTCTCCAGAATTAATGTAAACAAGGCCAGAGGACCGGACAACACCAATCCCAGGGTGCTCAAGGTATGTGCGGAGCAGCTGGCAGCACCGCTCCAGCATCTTTTCAACCTCTCCCTGAGGCTGGAGAGGGTGCCCCAGCTCTGGAAGACCTCCTGCATTGTCCCGGTGCCCAAGAAGGGACGTCCCAGCACCCTCAACGACTACAGGCCAGTCGCTCTGACGTCACACGTCATGAAGACGTTTGAGAGACTGGTCCTGCAACACCTCAAGCCCCTGGTGCGTGACTCCCTCGACCCCCTGCAGTTTGCATACCAGGCAAACATCGGGGTGGAGGATGCCATCATCTACATGCTCCACAGAGTGTACACGCACCTGGAGAAGCCGCGCAGCTCAGTGAGGATTATGTTCTTTGATTTCTCCAGCGCCTTCAACACCATCCAGCCGTCACTGCTAGCGGAGAAGCTCTCTGCGATGCAGCTGGAGCACGGCTTGGTGGCCTGGATCAAGGACTATCTCACTGAGAGGCCACAGTACGTCAGACTAAAGGACAGTCAGTCTGACGTACTGGTGAGCAACACCGGCGCCCCCCAAGGAACTGTGCTGTCACCCTTCCTCTTCACCCTCTACACCTCAGACTTCTGCCGCAACTCAAGCGGGTGCCACCTGCAGAAGTGCTCAGACGACTCCTCCATCGTAAGCTACATCACCGACGATGATGAGGAGGAGTACAGAGCCCTGGTGGAGAGCTTCGTGGGGTGGAGCGACAGCAACCACCTCCAACTCAACACCAGTAAGACCAAGGAGCTGGTGGTGGACTTCCAGAGGGGCAAGAAGAGGCCCCCCCCGATTCCCATCTCCATCCGAGGGGTGGATGTGGAGATGGTGGACTCATACAAGTTCCTTGGGGTACACCTGAACAATAAACTGGACTGGTCGGACAACACAGAGGCCCTCTACAGGAAGGGACAGAGCAGGCTGTTCTTCCTGAGGAGACTCAGGTCCTTCAATGTGTGCAACAAACTGCTGCAGTCTTTTTACCAGTCTGTTGTGGCCAGCATCCTCTTCTATGCTGTGGCATGCTGGGGAGGCTACATCAACTCAAGGGACACCAACAAGCTCAACAAGCTGGTGAGGAAGGCTAGCTCCGTGGTGGGAGTCGAGCTACCTAGACTTGAGGTGATGGTAGAGAGGGGGATGATAAGGAAGCTGGCTGCCATCATGGAGAACCCCTACCACCCCCTCTACGACGAGCTAGTCAAGATGAGAAGCTCGTTCAGCCACAGACTCATTCCCCCCCGACACTCAACTAACCGCCTCGGACAGTCCTTCATACCAGCGGCCATCAGGCTCCACAACAGTGGGCAGCGACTAGCAGCCTCCAGGCTCCACAACAGGGGGCAGCGACAGCGACTGCTACCAGACATTGACCTGGGACTTATAGGAACCCAAGGAGGACAACCTACACTACCTTAGGCTTACTGCACCCTATGTGGATACTGTGATACTGTGAATAATGTATATTTCAGTGGATACCGTGATACTATGAATAATGTATACTCAGTAGATAGTAAATTATAACACTACCTCATGCATACTGCACCTTATGTGACACTGTGAATAATGTGAATATTCCTCAGCTAGTCAGATAGTAAATTATATTGACCATATTGATCAAATTGTTTACACTGCCTGTGTTGTTTTTTACTACCTGTACGACAAACGGTTCAAGAGATACACTGAGGGGGTGTGGCCTAAGGGGGCGTGGTCTAAGGATCGGGGGAGTGGTCAACATCGACCAATGAAAGGTGGTCAACATGGACCAATGAAAAATTAAAGAGGCTATCCCTACCGAGTACAAAGGAACAACTCGCAAGTCTCTACGACAAACGGTTCAAGAGATACACTGAGGGGGTGTGGCCTAAGGGGGCGTGGTCTAAGGATCGGGGGAGTGGTCAACAACGACCAATGAAAGGTGGTCAACATGGACCAATGAAAAATGAAAGAGGATATCCCTACTGAGTACAATGACACAACCCGCAAGACAGAGGGCGCTGTCCAGCAATTCAGTACTGCAACACAGTGATGGGCAATGATGGGTTAAGTCGATGAGGTCATTGGCAGCTCAGCCACGAGCCACACAGCTGTTAGGCTGAACCAATCATGAGTGAGCCACGAGCCACACAGGTGTTGCAATCACAATGACTTGAATCACAATGACTTGCATTTTCTGGATTTTCTTTGCATGACTGCATTGTCACGTTGATTAAAAGAAAACTATAAGAGATGAAGCGTTGTGACTCGCACAGGAGCACTACAACGAGTAGGCGAAGGGTTGTGTGCGATATTGTGGCATTCGTGCGATATTGTGGCACTCCTTCGGCGATCGGAACAGAAGGGTAAAAAAGAGTTGGAAAAAAGAGATTCCTAGAGTGGATTTGCATGGCGGTCAATGGAGAGGAGAAATGGTCGTCAGTTGAGATATAAATGTCCAATTCCATTTATTTTTCTTTTGTGAGCGGGCTGACAGCCGTGTCATCGTTTTGATGTGTGTGTTTTATTTCTACATCCAAAATTGAGATCACACTCGCAATTCACCCAAGGTAGTGGAAAAAAGATTATCTCAGCTCTCGCACTCTAAATTGCAATGCATTTCCAATGGGACCGAAATTTTACCGTTTAAAGTCGATTCGTAGCCAGACGGTGCGGTGAAACTTTACGAGTTCGAATACCGCTGTTGCCATAGGCAGGCCGGTCGATTTGATACCTTTCACGTGTATGGGGCGCGAACGCTCTGGCACGAGTGGTGTTGGCAAAATCGGTGGAATAAAGAAAGAAAGAAAGAAAGAAAGAAAGAAAGAAAGAAAGAAAGAAAGAAAGAAAGAAAGAAAGAAAGAAAGAAAGAAAGAAAGAAAGAAAGAAAGAAAGAAAGAAAGAAAGAAAGAAAGAAAGAAAGAAAGAAAGAAAAAGACGTACAATAACTACAGTGTGGGTGGCAACCTGGCTTCGCCAGGTCACCCACACTAATAATAAAAAGTGTTTAAAGTGTCTAAAGTGAATGTTAAAGGTGAGTGTTTGTTTAAAGTGAGTGTGTGCATATGGATGTGTGTGCAATGCATGTAGATGGATGGGTTAGTGTTGCCTAGAGTCATTAGAGTCAGTTTGTCAATCACAAATGTAATTTAGATTAAAGAAAAAATATCTTCAACAAAAAAAAGTCCATCTGTCATCACTCATCACCTTCAGCAAACTGAAACCTCACTTAGAATCCAGCTCCTCAAAGCACGTCTGGATGATCCAGCTGCCTTTGAATTCATGTTTTTTTGTTGTTACCCTAGTGGGAGTATTTTTTTGTATTACAATTCTATTATGATTTTATGTCCTTTATGTATTTAACAATATAATTAGACATTATAGATGTCTCTGCAATGTGGTCCTTGTCTTCTTTTTTTCATATCCACTAGATGGAGATCGGTAGGATTAAAGCACTGATATTCAGGATCTAGTCATCTTGAAAAGTCTGAATCTGGATCAGGGTGATCCTATCCTGGATTGCTTTGAAATACCGGGACAAAATCTGGCCAAGTTGTCTGATCCTGGGTCACAAAAAATGGGATTTACAAATCTGATCGGATCAGATAGGGATTAAAAGTTTTGAACTCCTGGGCCCTGGAGATAGAAGCTCCTTTTGAGTCTCTCTGTACTGGCCATCAGATTCCGGTAGCGCTTGCCTGACCGCAGCAGTGCAAAGAGGCAGTTGTTTGGGTGGCTAGAGTCTTTGATTATTCTCTTAGCCTTGGCCCTGCTACGCCTGATGTAAATGTCTTGGAGAGTGGGAAGCCCACCTATGCGTTCGGCTGATCGAGCCACTCTCTGTAGTCTGCTGCGGTCGTGTGCGGTGCTATTCCCAAACCAGGAGGTGATGTTACCAGTCAGGATGCTCTCTATTGTGCATGAGTAGAAGTTCTTTAAGAACTTCTGACTCACTTTGAAAGCCTGAGGAAGTAGAGGCGCTGCTGTGCCTTCTTTACTACACTGTCTATGTTTGTGGTCCATGTCAAGTCCTCGGATATGTGGACTCCGAGGTATTAGAATAGAATTGGTTGAATCAAGTTCGAATAAAGTGTAGAGCAGTGACAGAATAGCTTGTCGCTCATAAAGCCGTAAAGACTCAGGGACCTCCACCTGAGAAGAAAGTAGGGATGGGCACAAGTAATGTTTTCCCAGACCAAGTACTCGCATGAATTACTCTAGTGTTTAGGGAAATACATTTTTAGAATACATGGCAGCAGCAATTACGAGATATTGCATGGAGTCACACACACACACACACGCACACGCACACGCACACACGCACACGCACACGCACACACACACACACACACACACACACACACACACACGCACACACACACACACACACACACACACACACACACACCACACACACACACACACACACACACACACACACACACTACCGATTTTATTATGTCTCGCTCCGCATTAACAATGCTTAATGCGTATTGTCAGTCAAGAAAGTCAGTTACTGTAACTGAGGGGTACAATTCCCTGACTGTATTACTAGATATGATACTTACTACCACTACCTTTGTACTTAATATTCGGCCACCCAGTACACGGCATAAATATATTATCATGAACACTCTCACGTAGATGAAACAGATCCAACACAAATGTACGAATTAGAAACAGGTCTTTATTGCCTACACAGCGATGGTGTGTAGACTAAACACTTAATCACTTAATTACATTTATGAATTGAAATAGTATGCACTTTTATGGCAAGGAGTATTCGTCGGTATATCAATAGATAATGTCCAATCTCTGAAGGCGCAGGTGGTAAATATACGACCTGGAATAGTTAAGGAATAACAGCAATGATACTTCAATGATTATAGGCTGGATACACTAGAGGGGGTTAATCCGGTCGCTTGTAAGCCGACAGGAGTAGGAGGGGGGGGGGGGTAGAATCCAGCTGCCTCGTCCGGCCAAGGGTATCCCAGGAGAACCCACTGTAGTGCCGTTCAATGCGCCGGCGATCCTTGGACCACAGATGAAAGCAGGTGGACTCTTTGTGGGCCGGCTCTCTCCGGTCCACGGGGGAGAGATGTGGAGAGACCTCGTCTTGCAGAGCGTCTCCTCACCTTGTGTCCTCTCCAGGGGGGGGGGGTTCCAACACACGGTAGTGTCGGGGGTCTTTAGCCATAGAATAATCAAAGTATCCAAAGCATAATCCGTGCCTGGGAAGGCGGGCTGTCGTCGGTAGAATAATCCGGTATACAGGTCCACTCGCTCGTCGGCTCTGGGGCTCCTCGGGTGCAGCTTCACATAGGGTCAACCACCCTGGGTAAGCAGCCAGTTCTCTGCCCGAAACGATGGGGTACTGACTACGGTAGTATTCTCACCGCACGAAGCACTATATATTAACAGACTATTATTAGCTTAATAGACTACGTCCAACTCGACGATATAGTGCCAAATATGACTATTCAAATATTAATATACACGATGTCTCAATACCGATGGTAGGCGAACTTGGCCTTACTCCCACACGTGGCATCGCGGGGAGGCTTTACGTCTGTGACTCTATTGGAGGGTAAGAAACTGGACTGAAAAGAAAGTCCTACTTTAGTAGCGCAGTATATATACGCACTATGAACAAATAGTCCCATTAGTGGTGCGGTAGCCAAATTCCTACGCGGAACTAGGACTTGTTCGTACATGTCGAGCGGTACGTTTGAACTGGGTCTGAGGGGTATGGCAGCCTGGCACCAAGGTCTCGACCAATAGTAGAATGGAGACTATTATGGGATGTTCAGTAGGCTAGAATGGATATTCAATGCATATTGTACAAGGAATATACAAGGGATATCAGGGAATATTAGAGAATATACAAATACAATTAAATATATATATATAAATAAATATATATATTCGGTTTAATCTGGCCCTTCACAACAGCCACCCCCTGAATAGGTCCCAGACCTAATCAGTTAAACGGAGACAGATTAATCGCGTTGTCTATTTACACATAAGGGTTTGCTGTAGGGGTCAGTCAACTTCACAAAGTCATAGGGTTGTAGGGTCATGGTCATCATCGATTGTGTCTGGGAGTCGAGGCAGTTCTATGAGCCTTGCCACGGGACGGGTGTAAGTGCGACCCTGGACGAGCACTTCAGCTGCTCGGACCTTGCCGTCGGCACCGGTGATCACTTTGCTTACGCGGCCGGCCGGCCACATAGCTCTGGGCAGTGATTGATCAATAATCATGACGACTGTTCCTCCTGTCAAATTGTCTCTCTCCTTTACCCACTTCTGGCGGGTCTGTAGAGACGGTAGGTAGTGCAGTAGGAAACTGCTCCTGGCGTGATGTACATCCTCATCGTATTTCTTTATAATCAGCTCTGTGACCTTGTGTCGGCTGTTCAATACGATCGGGTATTTAATGTCATCCGGTAGATTGGGGGCTCTGCGTAGGCGACCACCCACTCTGATGAGGGTATGAGCGTCGCTCTCGGGGGCTAGGTGAATTAATCTGCTGTCGGATGGGACGGGCTTTCCTCCCTGTAGACAGGCCAATTCATCGGGGAACGAGTCTCTCTGGGCTCGCTGCAGTAGAAGCAATTCTGCTTCCTCGTAGTTAGCCGCTGACATATCAGCGGGGGACTTGCACTCCGGGTGGTACCGCAGGAATGTTCTTTGTTGTGCACTCTCTATGGACGTGCAATCGTTTATGTTAGGGTCGGTGGAGGCTACGGTGCTCAATCCACAGAACACAGACTTCTTAATTTCCACCTCCTCTGGACTTGCTTCCCTCGGGATCGGCATGGGCCACTGTCCTTCCGGGAGTCTTAGGAATGCGGGGCCGTCACTGTAGACATTGCGACGGGTGAGGTCATCCAGGGGCATCCCCCGGGTGATGACGTCAGCTGGGTTCTGTTTTGTATCAACGTAGCGCCACTCTGTTTCTCCGGTTAACTCTTCGGTTAAGTCTTGAATCTCGGTGACTCTGACTCCCACGAAGACTTTGTACTTGCATGAGTCCGATTTGATCCAGGCGAGTACCGTCGTGGAATCTGACCACAGGATTGTTCTAGACACCGGTATGGTGAGCTCACGTTGGATGAGCGTGGCTAGGTGCGCTCCGGCTAGGGCTGCGCAGAGCTCTAGACGTGGGATAGATTGTTGCTTGCGTGGGGCTACTCTCGAGCGGGCGAGGACAAATGCTGTGTAGATCTCTCCCCCTTGGTCTTGGGCCCGCAAGTAGGCTACTGATCCGTATGCGACCTCTGAGGCGTCACTGAAGACGTGCAAGTCCATTTTACATGTCTCTGGCCTCACCGTGGGTGGGAAGTAGCTTCGGCGCATATTAACGCCTGGGAGTGAGTGGAGCTCCATCTCCCACTCTCTCCAGGTGGATGCAAGGTGTGCGGGAATGGGGTCGTCCCAGCCCTGGTCCTTGTCCCACAATGCTCGTACAATCATTTTTGCCCTGGTGGTGTACGGTAGAATACATCCTAGCGGGTCATATTGTCGGGCGAGTGTTGTGTACACACTCCGTCTGGTGGTCGGCGCCGCCGCCGGCCTTCCCTGCTCCGTAGTCAGGGGCTTGTGTCTGTAGTGAAGCGAATCTGTTTTGAATCGCCACACCAATCCCAGGGTCATCTCCTGGGCTTCTCCCGGGATTGTAGCCATCCAGGTCTCGCTGCTGGCTGCCTTGTCCTCGGAGGAGAGGCTGCGCAGTACTTGCGGATCGCTGCTGGCCCACTGCCTGAGATCAAAGCCGCCTTTGATCAATGAGGCGCGGAGTTTAATCAGGAGAGCCTCTGCTTCTTCCTGGGTTGAAAGGCTTTGTAGACAGTTGTCTACGTAGAAGCTGTTCTTTACGCTGTGTCGGACCTCTTCGTCCGCTGCTGGGTCCTCTGCTACATGTTTCTGTAGTGCAAATGTCGCACAGCAGGGGCTGCACGTCGTTCCGAAGGGGAGGACTTCCCATTGGTAGATGGCTGGGTGCTCATCTCCTGGCTTCTCTCTCCATAGGAACCGTAACAGGGGCTTGTCCGCCTCTACTAATCTCACCTGCAGGAACATTCCTTTAATGTCCCCGCTGATGGCCACCTTTTCCTGGCGGAAGCGGAGTAGAACGCCGAGTAGGGAGGGGCCGAGTGTGGGACCGGGCAGTAACTCTTTATTCAGATTTTGGGATCCGATCTGGTAGCTGCAGTTAAATACTATGCGGTCTTTACCGTTGTGATGGACCTTGTGGTGGGGCACGTACCACGATTCAGTGGTCTGGTCAGCCTCTTTAATGTCCATCTTTGTGACGTGTCCCGCTGTGATGAGCTTCTCAATCTCAGCGCGGTATACACTCTCTTGGGAGGGGTTCTTGGCTAAGCGCCGCTCCGTGTTCAGCAGGTACTGTTCTATGGCATCTGTCTTGGCGTGGAAAGTAGGCATTCCTTCTCGCCGCAGGAGTGGCGTGGCGTATCTCAACACGCCGTTGACCGGGACTCTCTTGGTCCCTGTCTCGAGGAGGTGAATGGCGTAAATGTCATCTTTAGAGCGAATGTCTTTCTTTCCATTCTTAAAGGGCATTTGTTCCAAGCTCCATAGCCGCTCTACGTGTTGCAGGAGTGCGGTTTCTCCCTCTGTGACTCGGGAGTGGAGACATCTAGTGGCTGTACTTCGGTTGAGAGATTTGGCGAGCGGGCCTTGGAGAGTCCATCCCAAACGGGTCTCGACTGCTGCAGGACAGCCTCGGGGTCCGGTATGAACCCGGTCTATCGGGACAATGAGGTCTGCATGGTCGGAGCCTATCAACAGGGTCGGCATAGCATTGTCTATGAGCGGGATCGGTAACTTGCGCAGATGTGCATATTTCTCCATCAGCTTGGCGACGGGGTATGTGTACCGCGACAGTCCTATTTCTTGGCTGGTGAAAGCGTCTGCAATCTGGTACCGTCGCTCAGGCTGGCCGCTTGCTGCGATAGAGAATGAGACATTCTCGCCCTTTATCGTCTTCAAATCTCGTCTTATTGTCCGAATTGTCATTTGGGTTTCGCTTCCCCGCAGCCCTAGCTGGGCCGCAGCGGAGGCGAGCAGCAGGGTCTTCTCTGACCCGTCATCGAGGACGGCGTAAGTGTCCAGGACTTTATTCTGGTAGCTTAGTGTCACACGCACTACTTTTAGGAGTACTCGGGCTCCACTGCTGCTGGCGGGATCGATGTACATGACGCTCGCTTTGCGGCTGGATGGTGCAGGTGAAGGGCGCCGTCTGTTACTGTCGTGAAGTATGTCCAGATGGGCTCCATCGCACTTGGTGCACCTTTTCTTTAAGCGGCATTCGGCTGCCATGTGTGAGCGCGCACAGCGAAAACAGCGCTTGTTGGACTTTATCCATTGACCTGCTTCCTCCGCGTTCAGCTTGGGGAAGGAGTCACATTGCGCTAGCCAGTGTTCTTTCTCACAGTAGGGGCACACTATCTTCCACTTCTCCGTTCTGGAGGGGGTACTGTGGCTCCTGCTGCTCGGTACTGACTCCGATTGGTGCATCACAGTCACCGATCTTCTTCCATCATTTAGTCGTCTGGTTCCTTCTCTGGAGCCAGGGGTGCTCCGTCCGAATGTATCTAGCCGTAGGCTGCTGACTTCTCTCGCCAGGAAGTCTGCTAGATCGAGGAGGTTCGGTTCGGGGCCATTCGGGTCTCTGTGGTCCCTCTGCCGCCTAAAGCGCTCCTGACGAGCGGGCGGCAGCTTCTCCAGGATCCTTTCCACATTTGAGTTGGCGTAAAGTTCATACTTCCCCTTGTCTCTTTGCGCTCCCAACATCCCTACCAGGGACTGCACTCTGATGGACAGGTCGTCCAGTGCTCGATTGTCTATTGCTGGGGGTAAGCGGTCGATGTGTCGGATCTCCTGGATCACGTAATCCCATATGCGCCCGTACCTCTGGTCCAATGCTACCAGCGCTGCTGTGTATGGGGTGGTGGAAGTCGCGTAGGCGAGCGCTATATTATGTGCGCGGGGCACCTTTAAGTGCTGCAGTAGGATGGCGTATTTGTGGCGTTCATCCAATACATCCACCAACATGGTCTCCAGACACATGCAGAGTTCTGTATACTGGGCCCGGTTCTCTTGGGTGAAGTCGGGTACCATAGGCGTGCCAATGTATGACGCTGACTGTGGATACATCGGCGAGCGTTGGGGGAGAGGCCTCCTAGGCGAGTCTCCTCCCGCTTCTTGGTATGGGCTGGTACCGGCAGTGTACCATGGCCCGCTTGTCCAGGTGCTGTTCCTCGGTGCGGGTCGTGCGTCGTGCTCACCCGTGTATAGAGTCGGGGGTCTGTAGCGCAGCTCCGCGGGAGTATAGCCTGGGCTGTACCGGACCTCCTGGTCCGGTAGAGTACTGTGCTGTCTTCGGGCGCGGTTCTCCTCCTCTTCCTCTTCGTCTTCAGTTAGGTCATCCAGTGCTTGTAGTCTCTGGTTTAGCCTCTCCACAGGATATGCTGCTCCTTCCCGGTTGCTAGGTCTCGCTTGGACCGGTGGGGGGAGGTGGTCTGTGGGGGGTATAGACCTCGTCTGTTGGTCAAGTTCAGGGTTGTTTACTCGGCTAGGGGATGCCGCCCTGGAGGTGTGTCTAGACGAGTTCCTGGAGCCTCTGGCGGAGGGAGAGGGTGTTGTCCGTCTGATCAGCTGTTCTATTAGTTGCGCTTGCTGTCTGTCGCGCTCTGCGTCCCGTAGAGCACCAGCAGCTGCTCGCTGGCTGTCTGCTCGGTCTCGGGCCACATTCTCTTCCATCTGAATGCGTCTTATTTCCAGGCGTATGTGCTCTTCTTCGCTCCGTTGCTGTATCTGCAATCGATCGCGTTCACCCTGGAGTCTATCGCGTTCAGTAGAGGCTTTCAGGCTGACGAGGAATGCCTGCTGTAGGGTCCTCTCTGCCTCGCTGGGAGAAGGCGGTTGTATAGGGGAGCCTTCCCTCGGGGTACTCCTTGCGGAGCCTTGGAGCTCTATCTCCACGGTGCTCTCCCCGTCTTCTTCCGTGCCGAGTTCTCTCTCGGTAGCGTTGTATTCCTCCCGGGACTCATCGGGGACTACTTCTTCAGTACTGGCGGGGTGTGAAGTCATGTCTGGTTCCCACTGGTCCCCACCGTGAACTTGGTCAGTTACATTAGAGCCCGTAGGGGCCTCTATGGTCGGGGTAGTCTGGGCGTTGGGGTTAGACATACTTTTACTTTCTAGTTTTACCGCGTTTACTGTTAGTAGAAGACTAGGTTGTTGACTGACAGCGTAAGCCTCTAAGTACTGAGGGAGCCGTCGTTCGCGCTGCGGGCGTTGGTTAGGAGGATCGTTTCGTGGAGTGTTCATCATAGGCCATTTCAATATTAATAACACTATATTAATATTACACTAATTACCATCCGGCTCGAAGGACCAATTGTAACTGAGGGGTACAATTCCCTGACTGTATTACTAGATATGATACTTACTACCACTACCTTTGTACTTAATATTCGGCCACCCAGTACACGGCATAAATATATTATCATGAACACTCTCACGTAGATGAAACAGATCCAACACAAATGTACGAATTAGAAACAGGTCTTTATTGCCTACACAGCGATGGTGTGTAGACTAAACACTTAATCACTTAATTACATTTATGAATTGAAATAGTATGCACTTTTATGGCAAGGAGTATTCGTCGGTATATCAATAGATAATGTCCAATCTCTGAAGGCGCAGGTGGTAAATATACGACCTGGAATAGTTAAGGAATAACAGCAATGATACTTCAATGATTATAGGCTGGATACACTAGAGGGGGTTAATCCGGTCGCTTGTAAGCCGACAGGAGTAGGAGGGGGGGGGGGGTAGAATCCAGCTGCCTCGTCCGGCCAAGGGTATCCCAGGAGAACCCACTGTAGTGCCGTTCAATGCGCCGGCGATCCTTGGACCACAGATGAAAGCAGGTGGACTCTTTGTGGGCCGGCTCTCTCCGGTCCACGGGGGAGAGATGTGGAGAGACCTCGTCTTGCAGAGCGTCTCCTCACCTTGTGTCCTCTCCAGGGGGGGGGGTTCCAACACACGGTAGTGTCGGGGGTCTTTATCCATAGAATAATCAAAGTATCCAAAGCATAATCCGTGCCTGGGAAGGCGGGCTGTCGTCGGTAGAATAATCCGGTATACAGGTCCACTCGCTCGTCGGCTCTGGGGCTCCTCGGGTGCAGCTTCACATAGGGTCAACCACCCTGGGTAAGCAGCCAGTTCTCTGCCCGAAACGATGGGGTACTGACTACGGTAGTATTCTCACCGCACGAAGCACTATATATTAACAGACTATTATTAGCTTAATAGACTACGTCCAACTCGACGATATAGTGCCAAATATGACTATTCAAATATTAATATACACGATGTCTCAATACCGATGGTAGGCGAACTTGGCCTTACTCCCACACGTGGCATCGCGGGGAGGCTTTACGTCTGTGACTCTATTGGAGGGTAAGAAACTGGACTGAAAAGAAAGTCCTACTTTAGTAGCGCAGTATATATACGCACTATGAACAAATAGTCCCATTAGTGGTGCGGTAGCCAAATTCCTACGCGGAACTAGGACTTGTTCGTACATGTCGAGCGGTACGTTTGAACTGGGTCTGAGGGGTATGGCAGCCTGGCACCAAGGTCTCGACCAATAGTAGAATGGAGACTATTATGGGATGTTCAGTAGGCTAGAATGGATATTCAATGCATATTGTACAAGGAATATACAAGGGATATCAGGGAATATTAGAGAATATACAAATACAATTAAATATATATATATAAATAAATATATATATTCGGTTTAATCTGGCCCTTCACAACAGTTACCATTTGTAATAATTACATTACTCCACTCCAGTCTGTTTTTATCTTTTAGATAACGCTAAGCTCTCTTTCAATGCAACAAAGTTTTTGTGGTACGCTCTCATTCTACACAGCTGCCCAGTGTTGTCTTCATGCAACAACTCACGCCTCATTCAACAACTCATGCCGATTTCAGGGTCGAGGGTGTTGAGGGTCCAAGAGAGGTCCTTGGAGATCATGTGGACACCCACGAATTTTAAGCTGGAGACACGCTCAACCTCCATCCCATTGATATGGACCGGGGCGTGTGCACCAGCTATAGTCTTCCTGAAGTCCACAATGAGCTCCTTGGTTTTCATGGTGTTGAGGGCCAGGTTGTTGTCGGCGTACCACACCACCAGGTACTGGACCTCCTCCCTGTTGTGTCATCTGCAAACTTGATAATGGTCTTGGATCCATGTACAGGAGTGCAGTCGTGGGTGAAGAGGGGGTAGAGGGGACACTGGTGTTCAGGGTGAGGGTGGAGGAGGTGAGATGGTCTCTAACCTAACATACTGGGGTCTTTTGATTAGGAAATCAAGTATCCAGTTGCAGACCGAGGGGTTCATGTCTAGGTCCTTGGTTTCCATGAGGTCACCACGTGTGGAGGGGATGATGGTGTTGAATGCTGAGCTGAAGTCGATGAACAGCATTCTAACATGGCTGTCTCATCCAGGTGGGAGAGGGTGGAGTGCAGCGCTGAGGAGATGGTGTCCTCCTGATTGCTTTTACCAACGCGTTCGTGTTACCGCGTCTCTGATTGGCCAGGTCATGTGACATGTACGCCCAATCGTAGGACCGCAAGTTTCTACACTGGTTAAGCTTAGGCGCTCTTTCGAAGTTGGTTAAGGTTAGAGTTTGTCTTAGAGCATGGCGATAGAACGCCTGCCCTGATACCAAACTCTAACCTTAACCAACTGCGAATGAATCGCCTAAGCTTAACCAGTGATAAACTAAGCGTTAGGTAGTTTGCAGGCTGTTCGACCCGGAAATAGGCGCAGCACTTGCCGTCCCACGATTGGCGCACATGTCACATGACCTGGCCAATCAGAGCGCAAAACGAGAACCCGGAAACACGAACGCATAGACGCGTCCTCCGCACTCCTGTTCTCACATCTGAACAGTCACATCTGTGGAAATGTATTTATTTGATTGAGGATAAGCCTCTTGAGAAAGAGAGAGAGAGTGTGTATGTGTGTACTTAGGTGTGTGTGTATGTGCATGTGTATGTACTAATGTGTGTGTGTGTACATGTTATACTTTTGGGTGTACATGTGTGTGTGCATGTGCGTGCATGCATGATGCGGGTAAATGTGTGTGTAGCACCCTCTGGCTGCTGTGCTGTAGCAATGTAAATTAGATATGTTAATGAATGTTTTCTTTCATCACATGCGAGTGCAAACCAACTATGCTATCTATGGCCACATCGGCTCTCCGTTTACCACGCCAGTGTGCCAAGCATTCAGGCTAAATGAAAATATACACAGGAGGAAACATGCCTGGCATGCGCCCTCTTAACAAGCTGCAGAAACTGTGCAAAGCATGGCTGCTATGCTGCTTGGAATCTGGAGAATCCCCCGGCTTAAACCCACCAGATCACCCAGCTCTCAGCATCATGGGTCTGGCTTCATGGGTGAGAGAGAGAGAGAGAGAGAGAGAGAGAGAGAGAGAGAGAGAGAGAGAGAGAGAGAGAGAGAGAGAGAGAGAGAGAGAGAGAGAGAGAGAGAGAGAGAGAGAGAGAGAGAGAGAGAGAGAGAGAGAGAGAGAGAGAGAGAGAGAGAGAGAGAGAGAGAGAAAAAAAAAGAGAGAGAGAGAGAGAGAGAGAGAGAGAGAGAGAGAGAGAGAGAGAGAGAGAGAGAGAGAGAGAAACAGAGAGAGAGACTGGGGGAGAGAAAGATAAACTGAGTTAGAAAGAAAAAACGAAAGATAGAGTGAGACAGGAAGAGACAGAAAGTGAGTTAGAGCAAGAGAGAGAGAAACTGAACATATCTCACAGAGAGAGAGGAAGAGAGACAGAGAGAGAGAGAGGGAGAGCAAGAGAGTAAGAAAGAGAAGGAGACGAGTCTCTATTATCCTTTTCCTTATGATTCTCTTTTGCATGAGGAATGTAAGATGTAATGTTGAAATTATGACTCAGGGGGACTATGGTCCATCGGATATTGAATTTTGAAGGACTGGGGAAGAAAGGAAAGATGGATGGAGGATTGCGAATGAGAAACGAGTTGAAAGGAGGATGAATACTGGGGCTGAAGGACAGAAATTCAGGTAGCAGATAAGTGATTGGCTGTTGTCAGAATGCCACACTATCTTCTGTGTAGAACAGTATAGCAAAGCTTTAGGTTGGTGTGGTCTCCACTGGCTCTGCAGGAGAAAATCTGTCTCGTTCTCTCTCCATTTCTGTTTGTTCCTCTTTCATTCTCTTGTTTTCTGTCTCTTACTCTCTCATTCTTTCTGTCTCTGTGACTCTTTTTCTCTGTCTTCTGTCTCACTCTTTCCTCCATCCCACATTCCAGTTAACACAGTCCATATGTGTCTTGCTGAGGGCTTAGCATTCACTTAGCGCCGTAAGTACCTCTGCAGCAGCACTTAGCACAAGAGGCTTGACAGTGGAGGTGCAGGGTGTGAGAACATGGGGCTGAGCTCTGCCCACGACTGCCTCCACCTAGCTCAGAAATGTTAGCAGGGAGCTATACAGTTACGAGTGTTAAAACTGATATGTTAGCAGGGAGCTATGCAGCTATGAGTGTTAAAACTGCAACGCATTTCACCGGGTCGTGTTCCGCATGACACAGATTCCTGAATCCTCCAGTTGGGGACTCAATAAAAGTGAACAGTGCAGTCCGTAAACAAGGACTCCTGCCCTGTAAGCCATTTCACGTCACAAATAGATCAATACAGCCCGTATTAGGTGATGTTGTGTTTCTTTTTCAAATGTATAATATACTATAATAATAATAATAATAATATATATAATATAATAATAATAATAATAATAATAATAATAATAATAATAATAATAATAATAATAATAATAATAATAATAATAATAATAATAATAATAATAATAATAATAATAATAATAATATACTATAATATACAAACTATAACTTCACTCACACACCTCGACCTTCCAGGTGGGGTGGAGGCACTGGCCTCATGACATCTCCTTCATGGGCTACAAACTTAACACCACTCCCAGAACGGTCACTCTCCTCTCTCGAATATCATGCAGTATCTGTTTCTAATCCTTTCAATCTCACCATTGTTACACTCTATCGCCCTCCAGGTCCGCTCGATCACTTCCCAGATGAGCTGGACATGCTTCTAAGCTCCTTACCGGAAGATGGTACCCCCCTCCTTCTAATGGGCGACTTCAACCTGCCTGACTCATCTCAGTCAGACACAGTGGTCTCCCTCCTACAATCCTTTGACCTGACTCCCACTGCCATGCCTCCCACCCACAAAGCAGGCAACTCCTTGGATCTCATATTTTCCCGTAACTCCAGCATCATTAACACATTCGGGGCCATTTGGGGCCGTCTAATATCACTCTAGACGGCCAGCATTTCAAAACAGACTTGCATAGTTTGTGAGGCTGTTTGTAGAGCTAAATCTATACTTTATAGTATTGCTATCTGTCCATTCTCATTGTCAATTGAGACCATAAACCGTCCCTTCAAAATGGCTTAAAGAAATAATTTTTTCATCAATACGTTCTCATTTTATAGCATCTTGAATATAAGCGTCATATGGGGTTTGGTCTAGTATATTTCCTGGAAGGCGAGATATAAGGCGCTAAGCTAGTAACGTTAAATCCAATGGCATTTCGGCTATAGAGAAGCTAGTTAAAAATCAAACTGCATATGATCGATATGATGGTCCACCATGAATGCATGATGGACTGATTGTTTCTGATTATTGATTACCAATAACGGCATTAGCCTCAGTAGCCACATTCGCTGACCGGGTGGATGGCTATCAAAGCAAGGCCCGACCAACCTGAAATTGACGGCAAATCGATCTTACCTGTGACCGGTTGGACTGCAAAAAGGATTTCCCAGTTATCGATCACCATCTGGTAGATCGATATGTCCATTGGCTGATCATATATTCCTTTACTGCACACTGAAATCCGCGTCCCAAAACGTATTCCGTGCTACATGCTACAGGCATAGCTTCAGGTTAGCAGAAAACTACATTGAAGATCCAGAAAAAACAAGACAACTTCTGCCACAGGGAACACTGCATTATCGAGACAGCGCCCCTACGAGGATCTGGCCGGTAATGCACTTTTTCGAATTCAAAGAGTAGGGTACTTCTGCAGTGCCGCTCGGTGACATTGAGTAGGTTATTAAAATGGAATAAAAGCCAAAACAACCTAGCCACAGACATGTCCGTGGATGGCCCTCTAGTGTTGGATTCGAAACACGGACATCTCCGTGGCTGGGCGCCAATGTGTTAACACCACGGTAACTCCCCTGCATGTATCTGACCATTCCTTCATATCCTTCTCACTAACTCTCCTGCTTAACCGAAAGGCCATCCCCCCAACTCAAACCGTCTCACTCAGACGCAACCTGCCCTCGCTATCCCCCTCCACCCTCTCCTCTGACATACTATCCGCTCTACCTTTGAGTGACACCTTCTCTGCTCTCCCCACAGAGATGGCAACCTCCACCCTCCTCTCAGCCCTTGCAACATCCTTCGACAAGCTCTGTCCCCTCGTTGAGAAACCTGCCCGCCGTTCCCCACCCAGTCCATGGCTGACAGTGAGAGAACAAAGACAGGTCCTGAGAACGGCTGAGAGGAAGTATAGAAAGTCACACCTCACTGCTGACATCGACAGATATCACAACCTCTCGTTAACATTCTCCAAAACCATTACTAATGCCAAAGCTTCTTTATTTCACCATAGGATTGAGGCCTCTGCCAAGAACCTTCGCAAACTGCATGCTACCATGTCCTCCCTCCTCACTCCCCACCCCCTCCCCCCTCATCTTTCTCTGCCGAAGACTTTGCAATATTCTTTGAGGAAAAAGTGGAGAACATCCACAGCTCCTTCTCCCAACCCCCACCCATTCCAAATACTGAATTGAGAACCTCATCCTTCACTCTGTCATCTTTCTCTCCCATTACAGAAGCCAAGACCCTGACACTGGTAACATCGAACCATCCGACTACATGCCAGCTGGACCAGTTACCCTCCCCACTTCTCCAGACCATAGCACCAGACATCCTCCCATTCCTAACTGCAACCATCAACTCCTCCCTCAACTCGGGGGTGGGCCCCACCTCCCTAAAACAAGCCAGAATCACACCACTCGTATAAAAAAAAAAAAACATGAACCCCACCGTCATAGGCAACTATCGTCCTGTCTCTCTTCTCTCCTTCCTTTCTAAAACAGTTGAACGTGCTGTATCCAACCAACTTACTGCTTATCTCTTACAGAATGACCTCCTAGACCAGGGGTGTCAAACTCATTTTCACAGAGGGCCACATCAGCATTATGGTTGCCCTCAAAGGGCCAAAGACCGTATAAATGTTAATGTAATGTAAAATAAATGTAGCTACACATTTACATATTGTTAAACATGGTGTTTCTGTATTTATTACTTATTCAAGTTATACATATTGCATATTCATTTGCATAAATGTAAAAATATATGTTAGCTTATGTTATTTTAACAAATAATTTTAGTTTATCAGAACCCCATATTACTCCACCAATCAATGATCAAACCATTCAAGTAAATAACAAAGAAGAATATCATCAAATACAAGCTATGACATTAAGTTTGTTCAAAACCTTTTTGTCACAGTCAAGAGGGGCAGAACTAACAACTGTGAGCTGCAAAGAACACGTGGGACAGATGTAGCAGATGTTACAAAAACAAATGGCTGCACACAACCTTGCTGAGGCCATACATCCAACTAATGGAAGATAGTTTAATTAACTTTAATTAACAGATTGCAGAATGGGTACAGTACAGTACAGCTCAATACACACAATTGTTAAGGGGATGCAGACCAGAGAAAGACTTTCGACTTGTTTACATCAGGGTCCCCCATTTTCAATTCGTAATGAAATTGCTATTATGTGTCTGCATGAACACACAACGGTAACTGTACTCAAAAATAACAAAATAAGGGTTGTCTCAGTTCACAACTATATTGGTCAAGTTTTGGGTGGGACTTGTTTGCGTCCCTACAGCTTCTTATTCAATTGAGCGAGATGCTCGGTTATGTCACACAGCCAGTTTGCATCTGACAGTTCAGACAATATTTTTTCAACCCTTTGTTACCTATTCCGCCTGGATCTTTTTTGTATTTTGAGCTGTAAAATTGTCAAAGAATGTCTGAGGAGTAAGTGCTTTTGGCTTTTTTCCTTTGTTACCTCAGATGTTCAACATACATGTATGTGTAAGAATGTGTAATAACTAAGGCTGTCAAAGTTAAAGCTTTATTAACGCATTAACCCACAATTATTTTAACACTGCTATTTTTTAACCCAATATTAATGTACATTTTTTTTTTCTTTTTTTTTTACCTGAGCTCTTGGGGGGCCACATCAAATGACGTGGCGGGCCGGATTTGGCCCGCGGGCCGTGAGTTTGACACCTATGTCCTAGACCCTAATCAGTCACGCTTCCGGACTGGCCACTCCACAGAAACGGCCCTCATTGCTGTCACAGAGGCACTTCACTTAGCAAAAGCGAAAGGCCTTTCCTCTGTCCTGATTCTCCTAGATCTATCTGCAGCCTTTGACACAGTCAACCATCACAACCTCCTCCCTTCCCTCGCAGGAATGGGAGTGGCTGGCTCTGCGCTGACATGGCTGACATACCTCAATGACCGCTCCTACCAAGTGTCATGGAGAGGGACCCTGTCGGCCACCCGCCCCCCCTGCGGACGGGTGTCCCCCAGGGCTCGGTCCTAGGACCCCTTCTCTTCTCCCTCTAGACTAAATCTCTGGGTAATATTATCACGTCTCATGCCTTCTCGTATCATTGTTATGCCGATGATACTCAACTCTTCCTCTCCTTCCCTCCCTCAGATATCCACGTCTCTGAGCGTATCTCGGCCTGTCTGTCTGACATCTCCGCCTGGATGACGACCAGTGACCCCCTGCACCCAGCTCATCACCTCTTCCAACACCTCCCCTCTGGTAGGAGGTTTAGGTCACTAGGTAGTCACACTGTAAGGTTCAATAACAGTTTCTTCCCCAAGGCCATACAACTGCTCAACTCCAACTCCTCCTAAATTTACCCCCTGCTGTTATGTTTCTTCTGGTCTATGTTACATTGAACTGACATCTATAGTTTTTCGTACTGTACTGTTTCTGTCATGTATTTGTTCTAGGTGGTGTTTTCTGTACTGTACTGTTCCATGTGTCCTTTTATGTTTTATGTGGTGTATTGTCGCAGCTACCACCTGCACCGTGCTTGAATTCCACCGGCCTGGCCGTGTGGCAATAAAAGGAACTTGAACTTGAACTTGAACAACCTCAAACTGAACCTAAGCAAAACAGAATTGCTTCACCGGCCGGCCAAATCCTCCCCCCTGACCGACCTTTCCATCACAGTCGAGAATGCAGCTGTGACCGCGTCCCCGGCCGCCAAGAACCTTGGTGTTGTCCTCGACGACCAGTTGAACTTCTCAGCTCACATTGCAGCGACAACCAGAACCTGCAGATTCCTCCTGAGCAATGTCAGAAGGATCTGCCCCTTCCTGACAAAAGAAGCCACCCAACTCCTCGTCCAATCAACAGTCATCTCCCGCCTCGACTACTGCAACGCACTGCTTGCTGGCCTCCCGGCCACTGCCACTAAGCCTCTTCAACTCATTCAGAACGCAGTGGCCTGCCTGATCTCAAACCTACCGAAGTCCCCCCACTTCTTAGGGACCTGCACTGGCTCCTGGCACTGTCTCAGACCCACTCCTATCCGAGCTCCGGGAGGGTCATCAAGGAGAAGCTGCCTTTTCTCAGTCCTTGCCCGACAATGGTGGAATGAACTACCCACCCCAGTTAGGACAGCCGAAACCCGTCCAATCTTTCGCTGTCAACTAAAGACGCACTTCTTCAACCAATTTCTGAACAAAATTATAATAATCTAACCCTAACTAACCTTACTGTCATGCACTTGTCCTAATAAACTAACCTACACTGTAGCACTCAACACTTTGATGAACATTGTTACTCAGCTGATAGAGTTGTTCCCTTCCTGATGACTTGTCGTACAGAACTTGTAAGTCGCTTTGGATAAAAGCGTCAGCTAAATGACTAATTGTAAATGTAAATGTAGCCAAGAGTAAAGACCCTAACCCTATAATAACAGCAGTCAAAGTGTATATTTTCAGCACTACATTTGTTTATCAATGATTTTAAGTGTTATTAGCTAAATATGACCTTATAAAAATCTCCATTGCACCGGAAAACAGACAATTTAGACACAAAGACAGGAAGCCATCATTAAATTGTTGTAGTCCTAAGAAAGAGGAGACCCAGGGCTTTCGATGGACGTCTACATTTCATAAAACTACACTACCTAGCTCACACCAGCCGCTTTCTGTGAACGTCTAGGGAAAAAATTCCTCCAATCTGGTAAAAAATTGCGAAGCTATAGACATTATACAAAAGTAACTATACTTACAGTAGATTTCATTCACGTTCTTTGCTGCCCTGTACCGGGCGCCTGGTGGTACTAGATCCAGATTTAACTCTGCCATTGGAAAGAGGATTGGATTTGGGCCGATCCATAGATGTATGACTTGGCCATAATAAGGTAATTTATAGACCTGATATTCTATATTCTATATTCATAATTCAAATAGCATGTGTCTGTTTTTTGTATCTATACAAAGAAACCTGTAAATCATCTGCCCTTTGTTAATTTGCTTAGATTTTTTGTACACTTGATCTCAAGAAGGTGCTGCATAAGCTTATAATAATAATAATAATAATAATAATTATTATTATTATTATTATTATTATTATTCTTCTTATTATTATTATTATTATTATTATTATTATTATTATTCTTATTATTATTATTATTATTATTATTATTATTATTATTATTATTATTATTATTATTATTATTATTATTATTATTATTATTATTATTATTATTATTATTATTATTATTATTATTATTATTATTATTATTATTATTATTATTATTATTATTATTATTATTAATAATAATAATAATAATAATAATAATAATAATAATAATAATAATAATAATAATAATAATAATAATAATAATAATAATAATAATAATAATAATAATAATAATAATAATAATAATAATAATAATAATAATAATAATAATAATAACAATAATAATAATAATAATAATAATAATAATAATAATAATAATAATAATAATAATAATAATAATAATAATAATAATAATAATAATAATAATAATAATAATAAGTAGTAGTAGTCTGAAGTAATTTTTTCAAGTAATGTCAATGGCTTTATTGTTGGGAGAGAATGTAAACTTGATATGTCAAATTCCTTCAGTGTTACTGTGTCAGAGTGTTTTTAGTGTGTCAGAGTGTGTTAATGTGTGTCAGAGTGTTTTAGTGTGTTAGTGTGTGTCAGAGTGTTTTAGTGTATGTCAGAGTGTGTTAGTGTGTGTCAGAGTGTGTTAGTGTGTGTCAGAATGTGTTTGTTTATGTGTCAGTGTGTTAGTGTGTGCCAGAGTGTGTTTGTTTATGTGTCAGAGGGTGTTAGCATGTGACGGCGTGTGTTAGTGTGTTACTGTGTCTCAGAGTGTTTTTAGTGTGTGTCAGATTGTGATTGTGTGCGTGTGTGTCAGAGTGTGTTAGTGTGTGTCAGAGTGTCTTTTTAGTGAGTGTCAGAGTGTGTTACTGTGTGTCAGAGTGTTTTAGTGTGTTACTGTGTGTCAGAGTGTTTTAGTGTGTTAGTCTGTGTCAGAGTGTGTTTGTTTGTGTCAGAGCGTGTTACTGTGTGTCAGAGTGTTTTAGCGTGTTAGTGTGTGTCAGTGTGTTAGTGTGTGTCAGAGAGTGTTAATGCATGTCAGAGTGTATTTTTAGTGTGTGCCAGAGTGTGTTACTGTGTGTCAGAGTGTGTTACTGTTTTTCAGAGTGTGTTACTGTGTGTCAGAGTTTTTTTTAGTGTGTGTCAGAGTGTGTTACTGTGTGTCTGAGTGTGTTAGTGTATATCAGTGTTTTTAGTGTGTTTCAGATGGTGTTTGTGTCCATGTTCGTGTGTGTGTGTGTGTGTCAGAGTGTGTCAGTGTGTTTCAGTGTGTTAGTGCATGTCAGAGTGTGTTTTTAGTGTGCCAGAGTGTGTTACTGCGTGTCAGATTGTGTTAGTGTGTGTGTCAGAGTGTGTTAGTGTGTGTCAGATTGTGTTAGTGTGTGTGTCAGAGGGTGTTAGCGTGTGACAGAGTGTGTTAGTGTGTAGAATGTATACTGTGTGTCAGAGTGTGTTACTGTGTGCTAGACATGTTTTAGCATGTGTCAGAGTGTGTTGGTGTGTATGTGTGTTAGTGCATGTACATGATGTGTGTGTGTGTGTCAAGAGTGTGTTTAGTGTGTTACTTTGTGTTAGAGTGTTTTAGTGTGTGTCAGAGTGTGTTGGTGTGTGTGCGTGTGTGTGTGTGTTAGTGCATGTACAGTATGTGTGTGTGTGTGTGTGTGTGTGTGTGTGTGTGTGTGTGTATGTGTGTGTTAGTGTTTGTCAGAGTGTGTCAGCATGTGTTGGTGTGTATGTGTGTGTTAGTGCATGTACAGTATGTGTGTGTGTTAGTGTTTGTCAGAGTGTGTTAATGTGTGTCAGAGTGTGTTGGTGTGTATGTGTGTGTTGGTGTATCTGCGTGTTTTAGTGTGTTGGTGTGTGTCAGAGTGTGTTGGTGTGTGTTAGTGTATCTGTGTGTCTGTGTGTGTGTATGTGTGTGTTATTGTATCTGCATGTTTTAGTGTGTTGGTGTATGTCAGAGTGTGTTAGTGTGTGTCAGAGTGTGTTGGTGTGTATGTGTGTGTTGGTGTATCTGTGTGTCTGTGTGTGTATGTATGTGTTAGTGTATCTGCATATTTTAGTGTGTTGGTGTGTGTCAGAGTGTTAGTGTGTGTCAGAGTGTGTTGGTGTGTGTCAGAGTGTGTTAGTGTGTGTCAGAGTGTGTTGGTGTGTGTCAGAGTGTGTTAGTGTGTGTCAGAGTGTGTTGGTGTGTATGTGTGTGTTAGTGTATCTGCATATTTTAGTGTGTTGGTGTGTGTCAGAGTGTTAGTGTGTATCAGAGTGTGTTGGTGTGTGTCAGAGTGTGTTAGTGTGTGTCAGAGTGTGTTGGTGTGTGTCAGAGTGTGTTAGTGTGTGTCAGAGTGTGTTGGTGTGTATGTGTGTGTTAGTGTTTATCAGAGTGTGTTGTCTGTGTGTCTGCTAATGGCTTTGCATGACAACATGTTGAAAAAAGCAACACAATGGTCTGGTTAAGAAAGAGCAAGGACACCTCTTACACATCCATCACTCACTGCTCCACTGCCTTACTTTACTGTGTGTGTGTGTGTGTGTGTGTGTGTGTGCGTGTGTGTGTGTGCTTGTGCGTGTGCGTGTGTGTGTGTGTGTGTGTGTGTGTGATTGAATCGGTCCTTTTTAATTCATAGAGTGAAGCTCTGCGTGATCCCTCCATCCTCACAATCCCCCCTCCCTCTCTCAATTCAATTCAATTCAATTCAATTAAAATGTCTTTATTGGCAAAGCAAAACATTGAAAAGCAAAACATTCATTCAAAAAGAGTAGATAGTAGAAATACAATAGACAGAAGTAGAAAATTGTCGTAAAAAGAAAAGGAGCACAGCCAAATAATCTGCTATTGTGTACTGTCCATTTAGAGCCATACTGTGTTTTGTTATGTGCTTTTATTTGTGTTTTCCAACAGGTGATGCTAGTTTTGTTTTAACTGTGTAGTAATGTGTTTGAGTCTGATTGGTGATGTAGAACAGGTGTATGGACTCTGAGTAAATCATATTCCTCCTCAGCTCTTGGCACTGCAGGGCTTGGTAATGATACAATCTCTATCTCCCTCCCCACCCCCTCTCTCTCTCTTTCCCCCCTCTCTTTGCTCTCTCTATATCTCTCTCCCTTCCCCTCTCTCTTTCTCCCCCCTTTCTCTCTCTCTCCCCCTCTCTCTCCCCCCCTCTCTCTTTCTCTCTCAAAAACCTCTCCTCTTTTTCTTGTTTTTATTTCTACATATCTTGTCCTAAAAAGGTGAATGCTTATTTATGTATTTGATATCCCATCCAGATGTATGTTAAACCCTTTAAAATATTTAATACAAATTTGTATAACTATATGTTGACAGAATCTGGCTATGGGGCGACAATAATGTGGTCAAGAGGCATGGTTTCTATCTTTAGCCTTTAAACGGTCTGGTTTATTCATTCACATGGTAATGCAGCAGCACATGAGTCCTCCTCTCCGTGAGAGGTAGGTGGGGGAGAGAGGTAGAGGGGGAGGAGACATCTCTATTTATACTCGCCACCTGGTGGTATCAGGAGTGGCTCCGCCTAGAGTGCCCTCTATTGGAAACAGTTATATATGCAGTTAGACAGTTACTAGCAATCCTACATAGAACCTCTAACTTTAACACTCCCACTTAGGGTTGTTTTAGCACACTGGATAACTTCTCCGAAAACATTTTACAAAGAAAATAATACAATCCAAAACATCAAAAGAGTATGGCAGTCAATATTTACACGTTAAACATGACCTCTGCAAATCTCTTCAATTTCAAGTTGGAACAAGTTTCCTCATAGTGTCTGCTACCAATGTCGTCCGTTGGACAATAAATCAGTGTCATTCTTTCTTCTCTGATGACAGATCTGATGAGATGATATTTTATATCGACATGTTTACATCTATGTCGGCACACTGGGTTCCTAGCAATCACAATGGTTCCCTGGTTGCCCTCATAAACAACAGTCTTCATATATACATAGATGTCCACCACTTCGAGCATCTGTTCTAGATAAACAACATTTTTCATATATACATAGCTAGAAACATACACCCGGCTTCACAGGTTGATAGTATCACTGTGGGCTTTAAGTCCTAAACCCTTGCTGCCCTTTCTGAAACACAGCTGTTCGTCTGCTGCACCTCTGGGATAACGAAAAACATGTTTTTGACGTAGTTCAATGCTTCTCTGTGGGGTCAGCAAAATGCTGTGACAATTTTTACTCACTACAAAACATAGGTCAGGGCGAGTACATGTTGTTAAATAAATTAGGCTACCCACAGCTTCTCTGTAAATTTTTACATCTGTCAGTTTCTGAGCATTCTCCTGGTAGTCACATTTTTTATCACATGGTGTTTCCCTTGATCTACATTCTTGCATGTCAAAACGTTTCAGGATCTTTTCCACATATCTCTCCTGGGATATTTTTACACAATTGGCAGACTGTTCAAAGTCCATGCCTAGAAAATGCTTTAACCTTCCAAGGTCTTTCATTTTGAATCTGGTGGAGAGCATCCCTTTCACCTGTGCTAGGTTTTTAGTGTTGTCTGCTGCGATGATCAAATCATCCACCCAAATGATGATGATCACTTTTCCTGACTCTTTTGACTCCCTCGAGTAAACACAGGGGTCTACTGGGTTCTGTAGGAAGTGATCTTCAATGAGACATGTATGAAGCATCTCGTTCCAATTTCGCCCAGACTGTTTCAGGCCGTAAATGGATTTTTCTAGCTTACACACTAGCTTCTCTCCTTTCTTTTCGTAATCTTCAGGTTGTTCCATTATATCTCCCTATCTATGGGTGCGTGCAGATAGGCTGTCTTCACATCCATCTGATGTAAAATCAAATTGTCCTCAGCTGCTGTCTGCATCACTACCCTTATACTGGTCAGATTGGCTGTGGGGGAGAATGTTTCACTGTAGTCTATCCCCTCCCTCTGACTGTAACCTTTAGCTACAAACCTCGCTTTGTACTTGTCATGGCCTTCAATACCCTCCTTGATTGAGTACACCCATTTTCCTCCCACTGTCTGTCTGCCCTCTGGTAAATTGGTTAGAGTAAAGGTGTGGTTGTCCTCTAGGGACCTCATCTCCTCATCCATTGCTCTCTCCCATTTACTTGATTCAGGGGACACTATGGCCTCTTTAAAGGTCTGAGGTACCCCACTGACTACCCTGTAGCAGTAATCAATGGTGGTAAGTGTACTGTCCTCCTCGTCACTTCCTCTCCGGGCATAGTCTGTCAGGTACTTTGGGGGTTTGTGTTCCCTTGGGGGATACCTCCCACTGCTTGGGGCACGTGACGTCACCCTTGGGTGCTCCTCGTCATTGCCCTCCGGGGGTGGCTGACCGTCTGCCTGCACGACTGTGCTAAGTACACTGGGCTGAGGTGTCTCTGTTTCTTCACACCTTAATCTGGAGTCCAGCTCTGGCTCCTCTGTCTGTGTCTCGCTCTCACATGTTGTCTTTGTGACAAACTTGACCAGCCTGTGTTTCTGCACTCCCCCTTTACCGGGATAATAAACCAGGAAAGCGGGGCTTCCCTTGTCGTGCCCTACAAGAGTCCTTTTTTACATCTGGACTCGAGCTTTCCTCTGTCCTGCAGGTACGCATAACACACTGATCCAAATTTGTGCATTCTAGCTAGATTACACTTCTTTCCTGTCAGTGCTGTATACGGGGTGGTGCCCGTGTGCTTATTAAAGCACCTGTTTCTGGTGTAAGCGGCTTCTTGCACTGCATAGTGCCATAGAATCTTAGGTAAGTTACTGTCTACTAGCTTACACCTAGCCATTTTGAAAAGAGTGCGCCATTCCCTCTCTGCCACTCCGTTCTGGTGTGGGGAATATGGACATGACGTCTCGTGTCTTATCTTGTTCCTCCTCAACAGTGATTGGAACTCTCTGTTTGTGAACTCGATTCCGTTGTCGGACCTCAAGCATCTTACGTTACCATAAGGGGCTATGTCTGCCAGGAATTTTTCCGTGGCCTGGAGTGTGTCACTCTTTGCTTTGAGAAAGTAAACAAACACTGCCCCTGTGCACACATCTGTAAAAGACTGTACATATCTAAAGCCTCCTATGGACTCGTTTCTGACTGGACCGGCAAGATCTGTGTTAATCAGTGCAAGTGTTACCTTTACTTTTTCTGTGGGATTTCTGTTTCTCGATTGAGCAAACTTCCCCTTTATGCACACTACACATTCTTTATCAGGTCTACGCTTTTCACCTTCAATGTGCATGCCTTCTGTCACTGCTTGCAGTTTCAGTAAATCCTCGTAATTACAATGACCCATAATCTCATGCCATGTCTGAATATCGTGACTGACAGTCACTTTACACATATCATTGTCATCATTACACTTGTCGTTGTCATTACACTCTGTTTGCAGGTAATACATTCTCTGGTACACCTCTATGTTAAATTGCGTACCGTTGGGCTCTACAAGAACATTTTTACCTTCAATGAAGAACACTCTGGCACTGTTCGCAGTAGCACCTATTACAGAGAATAGTCCTTGTGGGAACGATGGTACGTAGAGAGCGTTCTTTAACGTCACTGTACACCGTCGCCCCCCCGCTGTCCGTGAGGCATACCTGTGCGTCTCCTCTCTCTTTCGCCAACCCGTAGGTGCGCTTCCCGTCTGCCAGCTCCATGCTGTGTCTCTCCGGGCGGAAAGTGTTGTCAAAGTTCTTGAACCGACTCCTGTCGTTGATGACGTGGGACGACGCACCTGTGTCCACGATCAGTCCCTTCCTTTGGGCCTGCTGCAGCTGCGTTGGCCTGGTGACGTACGCTGTCTGCGCCCTGGGGATGAAGCCCTCTCGTCCCGCTACTCTCCGGGCGCCTTGATTCGTCTCACGCCGACCATTGCCGCCATCATGTCCATGTGTGTAGCGTTTCTTCATGCACGCTCTGTCTGCGTGCCTCGTGGATCTGCAGAAGCCACACCAGACAGTCCTTGTGCAGTTACCTCTCCGATGGCCTTTCTCTCCGCATCGCCAACACGCCAGCTCCGTCGTGGGTCTGATATTTTCCATTGGCGTCGCTCTGCACCCTTTCTCCCGCCTCCGCGGCGGCTGGGTGGGTATCTTCTGAGGCCTCGAAGTTTCTTAATTTGGCCTTGAACTGTCCCAGCGTCATGTCCGCTGAACCGTGTGTTACCAGGAGTGTGAACGGTTTGTACAGCTCTGGTAGTCCTCTCATCACCATCGCCATCATTAGCCCATCGCTTGGTGCTTCTCCTGCACTCCTCAATGGTGTCGTGATCTGCTCCGCTCTGTTGACGTATTCGGTCACAGTCTCGGTGTGCCCCTTCTTCAGGGCTGTTAGTACTATGTAGAGGGCCACGACTCGGGGTCTTCCTCGCCCGATGTAATGCTCTCTCAACACCCCCAGGCTCTCTCAGCCTTTGTCTTTAGTGTCGCGGAATATCAGCCCCAAGCTTGTGTCGTCGAGCAGTGGCGCTAACTCACAGTACGTGTCTGCGTTACGCTGGTCGTCCAGGGCTTGCTCTTCCGCCGTCAGTGGTCCCGTGGGGGCTGTCAAGATCGTCGCCTTCAGTCCTGCACCGTGCATGCAGCATAACATGCGCTCTTCCCAGAGCTCGTAGTCCTCTGCCTTTCCATTAAATGAGGGCCATTTGCTCCTTCCCTTGGTCACCACAAGTTCTAAGACGGGGTTCTCCCCCTCGCCTCAGTTGGGCTCAGCAGGTTCTGTCTCCCCCGGTGCCGCCTCCCCGGGGCTCTGCGCGCTGCTCTCCGGGCAGGTCCGCTTGCGCTCCAGCAGCCCGTCGGTGGGGTCGGTGCCCCGCTTCCTCTTGACGTGCAGGACCATCGTGTTGGATTCCATGTTGCGCTTTGATGGTGGGCGTAGCTTTAGCTCCTGTTGGCCTAGCGTCTAGCCACGCGGTACTCCCGGTGCTAAACTAGCCTATACTTTAGCTAAACTTGCTACCCTTATTATTACGCCCCGGCGTGATCTGGGCCCATAACCTGTTGACAGAATCTGGCTATGGGGCGACAATAATGTGGTCAAGAGGCATGGTTTCTATCTTTAGCCTTTAAACGGTGTGGTTTATTCATTCACATGGTAATGCAGCAGCACATGAGTCCTCCTCTCCGCGAGAGGTAGGTGGGGGAGAGAGGTAGAGGGGGAGGAGACATCTCTATTTATACTCGCCACCTGGTGGTATCAGGAGTGGCTCCGCCTAGAGAGCCCTCTATTGGAAACAGTTATATATGCAGTTAGACAGTTACTAGCAATCCTACATAGAACCTTTAACTTTAACACTATATTTACACCAAATTGTAAAATGTCTTCTGAATCTGAAGAATCTACAGAATCTGTACACCTTTACCTTAGGTACGTACCTTTACGTACTCAGGAGAGATGCGGGAGCAGAAAGTACCGCCGAGCTAACCGGATGCAAGGAGGATCGGGTGACTGGAAGCACCGATGGAGGGCCCGTCCGAGGACAACCTAGATAGATACCTTCATTGAGAATGCAACAAGCACCCTTTGATATTTACCAGGAATTCCAAGTCAGCAGCTTATATTCTCTCAAGACATGTCAATACCTACTCAGGTTTATGTGTAGCTGAAGCTAAAGGTGTGAAGTTACCACATAGTGGACCATGATCGGTTCTGCCTAATAGTGACATCACACATTCAATATTTCAGGGAAGTGGAGAGAACCTCTCCCTCTCCAGGGGAAGAATGAGAAAGGTTCTACATAAATAACAGAAATGGAAAAGAAACAAATGAAAAATAACTCTCTATGCATTGAGTAGAACGTTATCTGGCTGCAAGCTAGCCTAGCGTAGTATAAATGAATGGAAGCGGATATGGACCAGCTAGCCTAGCTGTTGGCCAAAAACCAAGCTAGGCTAGTGGTCCGTATCAGCCTCCATTCATTTGTGCTGTGCTAGGCTAGCTTGCAGCCGGATAGATTTCTACTGAACGCATAGAGAGGAAATTGGTATCTACTGTATCTTCTTGTCTGACCCTGGAGAAGACGGTAAGCACATTTCCCATAATGTTGGCGTGTTCCTTTAAGGTTAACACATTGGCCGCCAACGACGATTATATACGTGTTTGTCCGACAACCGTTGAACGCCAACCACGTATATATATACGTTATTTGATCGTTATTTCTTTTATTCAATATTTCTATTCATTACAGGCGCACAGACTCGTGAGTTAACATGGGGAATCCTCATGAGAATAAAAGTGCAATACCGGCCGCATCACGCTAGACGGCGGTATCGAGCACCCTTTCTACCCTTGTATTTTTCTCTGTGGGATGGCCCCAGGTCTCCGGTTTCACTTTTCCTTGTCGGCAGAGTGGAGCGGTTCTCCCGGTTCCGGTATGTTGTGGTGAATTATGCCATTGACGAAATGGACATTGGATATTTATACCAGATGGCGATCAAACAATTTGAATATTATTTTTGGAATACTCCCGGCCACAGGTAAGGGCGATTTGACGTACATTTTTGCTTGATCCTGCAATGCTTTTATACCGATCAGGCTGATATCCGTTTTTAGTAGGGATGCTCGATATTGGCTTTTTTACCGATACCGATATACCGATATTGTCCAACTCTTAATTTCCGATACCGATATCAACCGATACCGATATAGGCAGGGTTTCCCCCCCCCAAAAAATTGAATAATTTCAGGTAATTAACATTACATATCTCTTGTTGTGGAATTAACACAACATTATGCATACTTTTGACAATAAATAAAATCAGAATTTGTTCTTACTTGCTTGCCTGGGTAAATAAAGGTTATAGAAATGTAAAAATTTTTAAACCGATACCGATATTTTCAGATATCACATTTTAATGCCGATATCGGCCGATAATATCGGTAGGCCGATAATATCGGACATCCCTAGTTTTTAGTGTTCAATGCGAATGCCGTTACTGACAATCAAATAATCAGAAATGACCCCCCCACCCCCCCTTTCATGCATTCATGATGGAACATAATAGCTATGATGTAAATTTGATTTCGGGATAATAGCGTATACAAGCAAGACATGGCAACGTCTATAGTGGAATCGACGTATAGGGCTTTAACTCAGGATTTCATGAATTACGGCTAGACCGCTCTAAAACCATACTTATATTCACCACGGTATAACACAGGAACGTAAGGATGGAAAAATTCATTCTTTCTCACATACTGGACGAGAGATAGGTGATGTCAAATGGGCCATAGTATTGTATCCATAGCTATAATATAGAATATAGTTATAGCTCTACAAACAAGGTGACTCAGTCCTATATTTTAACGTGTGGCAATGCGACCACAGGGCCCGACTAATCCCCGGCGTCCAATGAGTTAAAGAAAGGGTTAAGTTAAGGGTTAAGATGTCAGAGTGTGTTAGTGTGTGTCCGAGTGTGTTGGTGTGTATGTGTGTGTTAGTGTAATTCCCTGGAAGCACAGGCAGACACAAGTGGGTTTCTTGCTACAGGTTTATTGAAGCCTTGTTACTCCAATCCACCGTGAACTTAAAAAGAGAAACATAAGCCATGTTAGTTTAACATAAAATAATAACATGCACAGCATGTGAAATAACACTTAAATACCAAACTAAAATACAAACAAACACTAAATACCTCGTTGGCTGCAGCTACACAAAGGGGGAAAATCCTCTGTCTTCTGTTCTTGTAACGAAGGTTATCCTATAACCCTAGTTATATGAGTATAGCGAGCGCTCTGCTCTATTGGAACTGTCCCTTTAATCATATGCTATCATGAAAACTTTCAACCACATGCACGCTCCTCACCTGCCTGGCCACGCCCACATCCGCTCACACATAAGCGGGGTCATGGCCATATTACCAGCTCCTTCCCCAGTCTTTCACCGCCGAAACGGAAGACACGTAGGGTCCTCAGTGAATCAGAGCAGAGCGCTCGCTATACTCATATAACTAGGGTTATAGGATAACCTTCGTTATTTTTCGTATAGCTTTGCGCTCTGCTCTATTGGAACACAAGAGTGGAGCAGAGCGGAAAGCCCGACAGATGTACCCGCTGAGGTCCCCTACATACAACTATCAGAATACCGGGAAGGATCCGGACCAAAAAGCCCCAACCCTGTGGCAAGGCCGTAGCAGCGGGGCGTGGAGGAGGTCCCAGCCCCAGGCCACATCCCGGGGGCTAGGACCCCCTGAAAAAGGGGCCTGGTGAGGTCAACAAGGCCGCGGCATCGAGACCCCACCAGACGGTCACTGGTGACACCACCCCCCACATCGCCAGCGTATCGGACAGGGCCTAAAATAGGTGAAGGCCCTTCTCCCCCTGGCACGCCGCTCCGAAGCGCTCCCAAGGAGGCTTCCCCCCCACAATGTCGTGGGGCCAGCTGGCGCGCCAGGGAGACAACCCCCCAAGGAGGTTGATCCCTCAATCCAGGTCGACAGGTCTTAAGAGCAGAACTCGACCTGCGCCCGGAGTACTGTGGACTAGACAGGCGCCTAAGGAGCTTACTGTAAGAACCTTGCGGAGTCGGAGTTACCAACTCTGCTACCAACACACCGGGGAGACAACCACCCCCCTATTTTTATTAACAGAAAATGGTTGCTCCCTTAACCCATTAAGAAACCCCGGAAACATAACTGCGCGTATACACAGGCTATACAATGCAGTTCAAGGCGTTTCAGGTTTAAAAAGGGTTAACCCAGGCCAACAGGTCACGAGGGCAAGGCCCGACCTGGGCTGGAGGACCGGGACCTACACAGGGATGCATAGAGGCGTTGACAGAAGCAGCCTCCCCCACAGCCCCCTCCCATCCCCGGTTTAGCAGGGGGGGAGTGGTGAAAATTAACGGAGAAGGACCAACCCACCTAACATTGTGCAAAAAGGTACAACATAGTATGGACCAATGCACACCACTGTTAACACTTTGAGTGCCACGGGTCCGGTGCCCCGGAACCTTGTTGCGTGCCAACCCAACACCCACTTCAATGGTAGAGCTCTCATGCATAAACTATATCTTAAATTATGTGTCTAATATGGCTGTCGCTTATCAATGACTTATTTGCAGTCAACATTGTCGAAACGGATTGTTTTTTAATCGGTTTGATTGATTGATTGATTGAAAAGTTTATTCACAGATTGCAGAATGGGTACAGTACAGTACAGCTCAATACAATTGTTAAGGGGATGCAGACCAGAGAAAGACTTTCGTCTTGTGTACATCAGGGTCCGCCATTTTCAATTCATCATAACATATATGACACACACGACATACAGATAGACAGTACTGCTACATCTATACATTTATGACATACCAGATTTGCAAATACAGTACTGTTTGTGATACAAAAAGTGTCCAGAAAAAGAGTGTATATACATTTGACGTAGAAACTGTACATTGGGGGAGGTTGGGTAGGTGGGGTGGGGTTGGGTGGGTGGGGGGGGGGACTGTACATTGGAGGTGGGGGGGGGGGGGGGGGGTTGGGTTGAGTAGGGGGTGGGTGGGGGACACTGTACACTGTACATTGGAATACTGACAAAGCCATACTTGGTCATTTACTGTACAACTGGGTTAGGACATTTGTAGGGGCCAGTTTCGAATTGCAGTCTCTCGTAGGTGTTCTTTGAGAGTGTTTTTGAAAGTGGGTAGTGAGTCACATTCCTTTACAGCTTTGGGTAGGGCGTTCCACATTGATGTGGCATAATTGCGAAACGTGTTTAGTCCCTTGTTTGAGCCGAATCTGGGTTTAACATGATGGAGCTCCCTCTGGTGTTGTGATCGTGGTATTCACTGACCTTTGGGAAGTATTTTGACATGTACATGGGTACCTTGGTCGTGTAGTGTATCTTATAGACCAGGCCCATTGCAAGTTGCTGTACTCTGTCGTCTACTCTAAGCCATCCTAGGTTGTCAAAGTGGGCAGGAGTGAGGTGGGGTCTAGGAGTCAGGTCAAGCAGTAGTCTGACTAGTCTGTTTTGAGATGTTTGTAATTTGGTTTTTAGTGCCTTTGAGGTGCTTTGGTACCATGAGATGCAAGCATAGTCGTAGTACCCTTGAATGAGTGCTCCTGCCAGAGTCTTCAGGGTATTCTTGTTTACCAGAGAGGAGATCCGGTACAAGAATCGAGTTCGTTGGTTGACTTTTTTTTATTACATTGGATGCCATTTTGTCACAGGAAAGATTAGCCTCTAGGATGGAACCCAGGTAGGTAATTTCATCTTTCCTTGTGACAATATTGTCACCCACTGTAACTGAGAAGCCGTCGGTCTTGCTGAGTTTGTTATTTGAACCGAAGAGAATGGACTCTGTTTTGCCCATGTGTAATGATAGTCTGTTATCGGCGAACCATATGCAGATTTTGCCTAGTTCCGAGCTGAGGGTTTTTTTCAACCTGTAACTTGTTCTTGTCAGAGACCAGCAGGGCTGAGTCGTCCGCAAACAGGAACAAGTTGCAGTCACAAGCTGACGACATGTAATTTGCATAAATTAGGAACAGTAGCGGTCCTAGTATGCTTCCTTGTGGAACACCACAGCTCACTGGGAGGGGGGGGGGGGGGATAGGGTAGGGTTTACCTCCACCATCTGTTCTCTCCCCTCCAGGTAGGATTGTATCCAGCTCACTGATAGACTATCAAAACCAATTGCTTTTAGCTTGTCAATCAGAATGGTGTGATTGACAGTGTCGAAGGCCTTTTGTAGGTCCAGCATGACCATGCCGCAGTATTTGCCCGCGTCCACCTCTTGTTTGATGTGGTCGTTCAAATAGAGAAGGCATGTGTCAGTGGAGTGGGATGTTCTGTAGCCAGATTGGAATTCGTAGATTAGATTTTTCTCCGCGAGGTACTTTTCGACCTGTTCGTATACTATTTTTTACATGACTTTCGAGATGGATGTAAGGATAGAAACAGGGCGGTAGTTGCCTGGGTCTAATTTGCTGCCCTTTTTGTGCAGGGGTGTTACTCTCGCAATTTTGAAGTCCTTGGGGACGTGTCCCTGTTTTATGGAGAGGTTTATTATGTGTGTGATGACTGGGGTGATGGCGGCTGCTGAGTCTCTGAGGAATTTGGAGGGGATGTTGTCATGGCCAGTGGCCTTGTTCGGTTGGAGGGCGCTGTGGAATAATATATTGATCCCCCAACTCTCATGTAAAGACATGCCCCTCATCATCTATGAAGAGAAAAGTGAGTAACTGTGGAATAATATATTGATCCCCCAACTCTCATGTAAAGACATTCCCCTCCCCTGTATCTATCCTGTGCCCCCCCCCCCATTTGACCTATCAAATGGGACCACCTCCCCCCCCCCCATTTTAACTATATAAGGCTCCTCCCAACAACATTCCGGGGCTCTCTACCTGGGTGATTTCAGCTGACTACCAGGGGAGAGCCCCTCAGCCATTCTCTCTATGTACTATGTATATTTCTATCTGTCCAGTTAATAAACTTGTTATTAACTGAACCTCGGTTGACTGAGAACCGTCTTCTTCAGGATATCCACAAATATCCCACAGCGCTCAGTTTTTTGAGTACCTCATCTGTAGTTACCATTTCCAGTTTGAAGTTGTCTTTGTGGACGCCTAGGTTCTTGTAGTATGCTACTATGTGTTCTACCCAGGCCACGTGAGCGGATCGGCGCGGCCGAGAAATCCGCTCTTCGCTCTTTAAAGCTTGGTCCGCTCCGCTAATCGCTCATGTTGACCCCGCCCCCAAGTCGCTCTCCGCTCGCTCCCCGCTCACCTTGAATCGAGCGCTCCCCGCTCCCCGCGCCAGATCGCTCGGCAGTTTTTAGTTTTTTTTTGGAGCATGGTGTAAATTAGCTCAAACTACAACAGTCTACACCCCCTGGGCCCCTTAACAATTGTTTGTATTGAGCCGCATTGTAATTGTAGCCATTCTGCAATGTTAAATAACGTTGTTTATCCATTCACTAGCTCTATTAAGCGATGATAGGCTAGCCGAGCCACAATGCTATGGTCGCTGCCATTAACGTTAGCATGTAAGCTAACGTCAACAACAATGGCGTCGATACTTTTTCTAACAGGAGTGAGTGTGGGCGTCATAGATATCTATGGTGGGCGTCTCTACAGTGACGAAGCCTGAACAGGATATCACAGGTTCACCCTTCTCATTGGTTGAAAATGGCCTTCATGTTTGTACATCGCCATCTGTTGCTTTGGCATTGTACTGCATGTATATATTACATCAACCGTGTTAAACCACTGTGAGCAGCCTGGAGTGGATTGGAGCGGAGGAGAACTCTCGCTCCGGACGTCGCGCTGACTCATTTTAAAACCCACTCCTCGCTCACGTCAAAACCGCCCGCTCCGCTCCCCGCGCCGCTCACGCTCCGATCCGCTCACATGGCCTGGTTCTACCCCATACTGCCCTGAGTGGGAGGGTAGTTTGTTTACCAGTGTTGTGGCTATGTTTGTGAAGAAAGTGTTTAAGTAATTGGCTACATCCAGCTTGTCTGTGATGAGTGTGTTGTCCGTCTTTATGTTTATGTTTGAGAACCTGGTTTTAAGTTTTTTACTGCAGCCTAGTTGATTATTGAGTAATTTCCAAAGTTCACATGGTTTATTTTAGTTTTCCTCAGTTTTGTCATTGATGAAATTTCCGTTGTATACCATTTTGAAAAACGCTTGTTTTATGAAAGTTCCAGAAGAAAATAAAGATTCTGTGATAAACGCCCTTTACTGGAATACACTGGAATACACAAAAAACTGTGTAATTTTTCGGCCTAATTATGAATCGTTTTCAAATAAACACTAGATTATCGATAGTATATGTGTACTTATGCACGCTATAGAAGCGGGCTGAAACATCGATTATCCATTTCCTGATCAGCACACAACACACATGCACACACACACATAGGGCCCACGTTGATATATCTGTGAAAAAAGCTCTGATTATCCCAAGACTGGTAAAACAGATCAGATGTTCTCCAAAAAGATTATTCCAATTCCTAATCGCCATTCCAAATATTGATCGCGTTTATTGATCCAACGCTGGGTACTGGAAACACACATTATACGCTGTTCTGGTGGTCGACGATTACTTCGATCGTCTCGGGTACTTGTCTGCCAAGTAAAATCTGGAAGCAGGATTTTTTTTCTCCATGCGTTTCATTCAATCCAATCCAAAGGGGTGCAGTACCAGCCGGAGAGACAATAGGGGGCGGTATTTTCCCAATGGAGCTCAGAGAGAGTTCCAGTGGTAACGTGAGGCTAGATTGATGCAGTATGAATGGAAATCGCTAATAAAAAAAAAATGAGATCTCTCGTCGTTGGCACTGAACGGTTGGCATGAACTAACGAGAAATCTTGTCGTTGGCACTCAAAGTGTTAAGGGCAACTCGTAGTGGCACCTATATGACACACACATTCATGACATCAACCCCTGTGACATCCGGCCTGCCCAGGCATTTCCCCCCCGGAAAAGCTCAAGGTCCTTCGAGGTACCAGAACTTGTCTGTGCCCCGGCGGACAACGGGTTAAACTGATCCGGTCCGGCGCGACCAGGAAAAGTCCTGTGCCCTTGTCACGCCGCCGCCCCCAGTTCTAAGAGGGGGGTAGGTACGCGTGTCGATCTAAAACATCACAGAGAGCGCCACCAAGACGGTCAGTACGAACGCAACCTAACGGGCGTGAAACCCCCCTGCCAATGTTTGATCTACTCCGTCATCTCCCCCCGGAGATGCACGCAAGTCCTCGAGTCTAACCTAGTGCACTGGCGCTCGGTAGAGACAAAAATCTCCTTCCCAGCCGAGCCGTTTTTATGATGTTGGGCAACCAAGGCGCACCGGTCCCAAAAAGCGGATTCAATCATTGAAAAACACCCTGGGCTAGCGCTGATCGGTCTCGTAAGACCAAACGCTGATTTATGAAACAGCGTGTATGCTCATAAAGAACCCGAGAACAGTGACGGCGAATTTCGAACAAGAAAGAGTCCCACAATGTTTCCCCTCGCTGTCTGGGACGAGCAGCAGGAAGCCGGTACTAGAGACACAGACACAACCTCTCGGCCAATCAGTTTCGTAAAGGATATAACTATATCCAGGGGGGGGGGTTTATTCTGTCCACCCGCCTCAACACCTCACCCCTTATACGACACCATAAAAAAGCAGAGCCGTGACACCAGTTGCATAGCGCGCTACATGAAAGCACATACTTACCTGTAGAGTAAAAGCTTTACATCATGCACGCCAACCTCAGCCGATAACCTCGTTTGTGTAAAAAACTGGCTTTATCCACGGCTCTGGCTTATGTGCGAAAAAATTTGCCACCTGCTATTTTTTACCTTTACCCTTAAGCAAAGAAAAAGGTAACAGACTGAAGAGAGGGACCAAAAGTCCTTGGTTCACATGCATACGTACAACTCTGTAAGCTAACAATAGCACACCAGTTGCGGACTCAAATGCTACGTTTTAACCTAAAAAACGTATTTCATGAAACACACACAACCCTCATCATACAATGGAGCCGTCAAGTTCACTCTTACCATTTAAGAAAAAACACTGGCAACCTGTTCCACCCCAGGTGAAAATCTGCATAAAATGTATACCTAGGTAAATGGAATATTGCTCCACTTCTACAAGGGCTATTTGCATATTCTTGGTATCTAGGAACATCTATGGACCTCAATGAATGTATTCTCAGTGTCAGAAATATTGTGTCTATTACTAGGCTTGCTTAAATTCTGATGAAACAAAGGAAAATATGAATTATGATTTTTCTTTTCATCTTTGACAGTGAATAAAACCATGATAATAATGACCAAACTTAAGAAACTGCCACTGAGCTCATTCAGTACCCTCTTGAGATCATGTGTACAAAAGATCTAAGGAAATTAATAAAGGGAAGATGATCAAATTGAAGGTTTTGTATATACAGTACTGAATTCTCCCATCCGGACCAATGCAATTTGAAATATTATTATAGAATATAGAATATATGCTTATACATTACCTTATTATAGCCAATTCGCACATTTATATATATATACATATAGTATCTTTCAAATGGCCGAGTTCAATTTGGATATAGTATCACCAGGCGTGCATAATAACATATACTGATATTTAATGTAATCGACTGTACTTTTTTATTTCTCCCACAGTGTAATCATTTTGTAACTAATTTCAGATCTAATTATTCCTACATGATTACAATAGTGTGGAGAAACTGACTGCGTTTCAATATTTGTCAAAAACGTTACCTTTTGTAGCTTATTATCGCGAATCATAACAATTATTGATATGATTCATTCAGAACGCTGAACTTTGAAACACCATATTGGACCACAGGAAGTGTAGAATGGAGAAATTCTGACACTGAACGATAGCCAGCGATCTCCTCTTCAAAATGGCCACAAAAAGATTCCAATTCCCATGGTTCAAGATTTCCATTTCTGCTTCCGGGTCAAAACACGAGTGGAAAATAAAAACTTAAAATGATATAAATGCACTTTTAACCTATTGCTAAACTATTGCCAACCTAACGTTTTACATTCTACATGTATTTGTGACATAGTAGTGATAATAATACTTGAAAACGTTTGATTTTAAAAACGTAAATGTATTGCATCACTCATAAAAATATTAATATATGATAATAATGTCAAAAGGGGTCGGTACCGTCCCTGTGGGGTGGAACAGGTTTTGTGACGTCTGTAGTAGAGAAAGGACATAAGCCCCGGCTAAGTCCTAGAACACAGCCTTGCAAGTTATACAACAGCAACCAAGCATATTTCAGAGAAATCTGCACAAACTCCAAGCAAGAAGGCGCCCCCAGCATTTGTAGCTGTGGGTTCATATAGCACACGTCGTATCCCCCAAAATACAGTGAAGTAAACACACGTTTTGTTAAACAAAAACATTCCCCCCTAGGAGGGACCCTTTGTGTTATTAACCAAAAACATTTGGGGGGGGGGAGGGAGAGTGGGGCATAGCGGTAACATGTCCTACCTGACCCCCGGACGCAGGATGAATGGCCGCAACAATGGCTGGTCCACCTCGTTGACGAGGCCTCTTGCTGGCGGGGCCAGAAGTGGCGACGGCTGGAGTCCCGCTCCGGCGTTTCGCCCACATCCTGCGGCCGGCCATGGTGCAGGCTGACGACATCTTCTGCCAGAGATGACGCCGGATCAGAGTGTTCAGGGCCCGCTACCTTCCCACGGCTAACGCCAACGGTTAGCAACAAGCTAACGGCTAACTCCAGGCTGACAGTTAGCACCAACCTAACGGCTAGCCTTCACAGGCCCACTGTTGGCTCCGACCAAGGGCCAGCTACCGGCTAACGGCTAGCTCTTACCGGCCCACCAATAGCTACCGGCTAACGCAGCAGCAAGCTAACGGCTAGCTCTCTTTATTGGATTCTATTATATGTTGTACTACTGTATTGCACATCGTTACGGGCAAGACCACCCGCATTTCATTGTATACTTGTATGCCGTGACAAATAAAACTCTTGACTTGACTTGACTTGACTCACAGGCCCACTGTTAGCTACCGGCTACTACTGAAGCTGTGTAATGTGAGGAATAGCGATGCAGGCCTGATCACTTCAGACAGCCGACTGCCTCTTCTTTAGCCCAAAGAAAACAAGGGCAGACAACACCCGCCTCCCTCACAGGACGGCGTTGCCAGAGATACAGTGGCGTCGGCAGCAAAGCCCCGTTTTATGCGGGCTGCTGCCGCCTTGAGCTCGGGCTAAAAAACATGCAAGCTCGCACCCCTCGTGTCGGGAAGCACAACCCACTTTCTTTTTGAAAGGCGGGGGCCAACGTCCAGTGCGGATGGCAGAGGGCATTCCTCCTCAGAGACTTGGGACTCGAATCCAGACTCGGAATCGGGGCTCCCAGGAAAACAAAGCCTCTGTTTTCGTGGGGCATCAAACAAGAACCCCCCGTCCCCTCCACGCAATCCCAATTGTCCATAGGACGTTACCGGCTAACGGCTAGCTACAAGCTAACGGCCAGGCCTGTATCTCAGACGTCATGGAGAGGTAACGGAGGAATCCTGGCTTGGAGCCGGCTGTTCTGCGGGGCCGTATGCATGAGCAGCCGACCCCGCACAACGAGCAGCCGACCCCGCACAACTGACACATCTGTTTAGACCGTCCGCCCCCGCCGCTCACCGCCAATTGACGAGATCGAACAGAGGCAGAGAGCCCGCGTCGCAAGACACCACCCACCCAGAGAGACCGTCTGCCAGCCGACTGCCTCTCGCGGCAATAGTATCCAGCTGCACAGCCGGAGAGCAACGCTGCCGGGGGAACTGCCCAGCGACGCGCACTCCCCTCCGGGCTCGCGTTACTCCCCGTGGTATCATGCAGAGGTCTCGCAGGGTTTCCTGAGCTACTAGCACCAGCGGTCACAGAGCTCCGATGACGCGTCAGATCTGCGACACGGCGACCGGCAGAACAGATTGATGGAATAGCTGCGTGTCCAGGCTGGGAGTAAACAAACTTCCTCTGGGTGCTTCTGTGGATGTAACGAGGCCGGCGAAGAAGTCCAAGTTGTTTTATTGTTAGCTACTCACGTTATAAACTATACACAATATGTACAACGACACAATGATTTAGATTAGTATGTACAAATATGGTAACGTGGTTGTGGCTTTTACAAATAGTGGTTAGCTTTAGAGATAAATGGCTATGATCACGGAGCAATAGTGCTAGGTGAAACAGATACTAGCCAGATTCCTAGTAGTAACAAGAAGGCTCTTTGCTTCCTGCCACTACCTGCGTGTGATTCTCAGGCCCCCTGCTGCCCTGTACCTTGTGTGACGTCATCATTACGATGACACACGCACGCTATGAAACATGAATTAAAATATCCACGTGCATGGTGGTTGTGGTTGGGCGGACAAAATGTTTGATAAAAACGCTAAAACTGGGTAAATTTTTTCCCTCTTCATGAAAGTCACCGTTGGCCTAGTCCACATTGTTTATTGAACAAAAATACAACCTGCAAGTGGGCCTTTAACATGACTTGTAAAATAACTCCTAAATCTAATCATGAAATGTGAATAATATTACTTGTAAAATAAGACGAATCAAATACGTGTTGTTGTCTTTCATTCTAATATTAACATTGAACACACATTCTGACCTCTGACCTTCTGACCCCTGCTATCCAAGAGCTGTATACCACCTAGCTAGCACCTGACCTCTGACCTTCTGACCCCTGTGGGTCATCTTCTTAAGTACTGTCCCAGTGGGTCCCAGGACCTCTAGCCTTGACTACATGCTGGTTCTGAACCGGCACCAGCACAGTTGACCCATTTCACCTTAAATATGATACTGGTTCATTTAGACATGTTTATATTACCAACCTCAACACACCCAGGCTATGCAAACGCATGTTTTAGCTATCAACAATGGTGATCCTACCTTAGGACAGGCTCTGTTTGGCTGGCTGGAAGGACAGGTTGCAATTGGCTGGCTGTTGGGACAGGCTCTGATTGGCTGGCTGAGAGGACATGCCAAAGACAGGTGTCTCAACACTGTCCTCCCAAAACAGGCACTCTCTGTTTCCCATTTCACACTCAGTCACACTGCAGTTACTCTCTCACCCCCCTCTCTCCTCTGTGTGTGTTTGTCTCTCTCTCTCTCTCTCCTCTCTCTGTGCGTGTGTCTCTCTCACCCACCCCTCTCTCTCCTCTCTGTGTGTGTGTCTCTCTCACCCCCCTCTCTCTCTCCTCTCTGTGTGTGTGTCTCTTTCTCAGTCCCTCTCTGGCTGAACGGAGTACATAAGTTCAAAAACACGCCACCTGTCATGCATTGCACACACACATACACACACACACACACACACACACACACACACACACACACACACACACACACACACACACACACACACACACACACACACACACACACACACACACACACACACACACACACACACACACACACACACACACGCACGCACCCCCCCCCCCCCCCCCTCTCTCTCATACACACTTCCTTGTTTAGGGCCTGTGTTATATTATTTGAGAGGCAGCTGAATTCTCAAGGTCAAAGCTCAGCCAATGGGAACGCTTTAGTTTAACAGCTACGTACAGCTCCTTCTCCCAATAGATCCTCTCCCTCTTTACTCTCTCTCTCTCTCTCTCTCTCTCTCTCTCTCTCTCTCTCTCTCTCTCTCTCTCTCTCTCTCTCTCTCTCTCTCTCTCTCTCTCTCTCTCTCTCTCTCTCTCTCTCTCTAGCCTCTTCATGTGTGTCAGATGAACAGTTTATTCTGTAAATAGAAAAGCTAATTAGCAGGTTATTACTGCCTGTATCGTCTCTTTAACATTTACTTACTGTACATCATTTAGTCAAATAGCTATGCTAAGTGCTAAGTGCTAACTGCCAACTGCTAAGGCCTGAGCACGCGGGTGCATACATAGACCTCAGATGGTGCTTGAGCACCTGCCATTGTGCCTTTCTCTCTATCTCTCTATCTCTTTTTTTTTGTACCTGATGTCTGCCTCAAAGTAACTCATCACACTGATGGACTCACGTTGACTGTCGAGTGCCTATGAGGCTACATATGCGCGAAATACTCTTTCACTTTCACAATAGCAGGAGACCAGGGGGGAGGTATAGTAGAAGGCTGTGCGCAAACAGGAAGGTATTTATGTCCTTGGAAGCATACAGGGAGAGCTGTGATGGATGGATTGGGTAGGCGGGTGGGGGAAACTGTACATTGGAATATCGACGAAACCTTACTTGGTCCCAAGAAGAGGGTCTCGTGTATTATTGGGTTAGGACATTTACTGTACATTGGAAAGGGTTGGGTTAGGACATTTACAGGGGCCAGTTTTGAATTGCAGTCTCCCGTAGGTGCTCTTTGAGAGTGGTTTTGAAAGTGGGTAGTGATTCACATTCCTTTACAGCTTTGGGTAGGGCGTTCCACATTGATGTGGCATAATTGCGAAACGTGTTTAGTCCCTTGTTTGAGCCGAATCTGGGTTTAACATGATTTGTGGAGCTCCCTCTGGTGTTGTGGTCGTGGTATTCACTGACCTTTGGGAAGTATTTTGACATGTACATGGGTACCTTAGTCGTGTAGTGTATCTTGTAGACCAGGCCCATTGCAAGTTGCTGTACTCTGTCGTCTACTCTAAGCCATCCTAGGTAGTCGAAGTGGGCAGGGGTGAGATGGGTTCTAGGAGTAAGGTCAAGTAGTAGTCTGACCAGTTTGTTTTGTGATGTTTGTAATTTTGTTTTTAGCGCCTTTGAGGTGCTTTGGTACCATGAGGTGCAAGCATAATCGTAGTACCCTTGAATGAGTGCTCCTGCCAGAGTCTTCAGGGTATTCTTGTTTACCAGAGAGGCGATCCGGTACAAGAATCTAGTTCGTTGGTTGACTTTTTTGATTACATTGGATGCCATTTTGTCACAGGAAAGATTTGCCTCTAGGATGGAACCTAGGTATGTTTCATTTCATCTTTCCTTGTGACAATATTGTCACCCACTGTAACTGAGAAGCCGTCGGTCTTGCTGAGTTTGTTATTTGATCTGAAGAGAATGGTGAAGTGGTTGTAGCTACGGCTGTGGGGGTGCGGGAGTGCGGGAGACATAATCCAATAAACTTTTATACGAGTCTCCTGAACACGGAGAGACCAATCCCAAGTCGATCTGCACTTTCTCGGCCGAGCTATAGTTGGCTAATCAGTTCAGGGTCCTTTCTTCAGTTGAGTTGCATTTAGTTTATCACGGTGTACAGAAGATCATTGGCTCTATGTGGCTTCCTGGTGATAGCAAAATCAGAAGCTGTGTCAAGCTAGCTTAATTAAGCTTAAATAAGGCTTCCCGTGGAGTAGTTTACCTTCAAAATAAAAGCGCCTGCCAAGCCAATTCATTCATCACGTTAGCACTCTAGCAGAAAAGGATAATGGTGGGGCCCATGTCTCAAAATCTAGGAGTGTATAAACCTGTAAACCGTTGTGCTACTGTAGTTTAACACAAACTCAAGTGATAAAGACAAACAGTGGTTATTTATCGTACGTAATTCCATTCGTTCCACCATTTCATGTCAACTAGTTCAGTCACTCGATGACAGATTTGACGCTATTTCTATGCGACTCAACTGAAGAACGGATCCGGATCTGCCAGGCTGAACATATCCGGTACCTACACCTGCATTCCAATACAATGGAACTTTAGTCTTCCTGAAGTTCACGATGAGCTCCTTGGTTTTCTTGGTGTTGAGGGCCAGGTTGTTGTCGGCACACCATGCCGCCAGGTGCCTGGACCTCCTCCCTGTAGGCCAACCCATCATTGTTTTTGATGAGACCAACCACCGTTGTGTCGTCTGCAAACTTGATAATGGTCTTTGAGCCATGTACATGAGTGCAGTCGTATAGGTGGGATCATCCCTATGTTCCCCGGGTCCTATGTTCCCCAGGTTCTATGTTCCCCGCTTTGATTGATTAATAGATTGAAAGTTTTATTAATTTTTATTATTTTATTAATTATTAATGTCCGCCTTGTTTCGAACGGTTAAGCTTAGGCCCTCTTTCGAACTGGTTGAGGTTAGAGTTTGGAATCAGGGCTGGTGGTCTAAAATGTTCAATCAATCAAAGCGGGGAACATAGAACCCGGGGAACATAGGACCCGGGGAACATAGACATGCTCCCGTATAGGTGAAGAGAGAGTAGAGAAGGGGGCTCAGCACAAAGCCCTGTGGGACACCGGTGTTCAGGGTGAGGGTGGAGGAGGTGAGATTGTCGAACCTAACATACTGGGGTCTGTTAGTTAGGAAGTGAAGTATCCAGTTGCAGACAGAGGGGTTAACTTGAGGCCATGAGTCGACTGACAGTGACACAGCGTGAGAGAGATGTCCGGCTAGCAAGCCAGCTACAGGCTACAGGTTGGGCATGGCGTAAGATTAACAGCGATTAATCTTGAGCCAAACTATGTGTGCATTAGCGGTGTTAACGCACACCTGCTGGCCAATCAGAAAAGAGAATTCACCCAGGCCACCGTATAGTGTAATGTAAAATATTCTGAGGATGAATGAAGATTATAATGAATGGCTTTATAACAGCATGAATCAACTGACCAGCCGTATCGCACACTTAAAAACACACTACTCTTTCAGTGAGAGGCTTTAAGGAAAGTGAGTCTCTCTCTCTCACTCTCTCTCTGGGTAGACATAACAGGAGGATCAGCCATACACATCTGGTGTGTGTGTGTTAGCCAGTGCTCCCTACCTCACTGGAGTCAATTTTCATCTGAAAACCCAGAGCTGTTAATTATGCGTTAAGTCGGCTGGTTTGTGTGTGTGTGTGTGTGTGTGTGTGTGTGTGTGTGTGTGTGTGTGTGTGTGTGTGTGTGTGTGTGTGTGTGTGTGTGTGTGTGTGTGTGTGTGTGTGTGTGTGTGTGTGTGTGTGTGTGTGTGTGTGTGTGTGTGTGTGTGTGTGTGTGTGTGTGTGTGTGTGTGTGTGTGTGTGTGTGTGTGTGTGTGTGTGTGTGTGTGTGTGTGTGTGTGTGTGTGTGTGTGTGTTCTCTCATGCTCCTGCCACAGAGGATGAGGTTAACTGGGTGCAAACAATGTTTCTGACCACAGGAATCATCCGTCTCTCACACAGGAGTGAAATCCACACCCAAGTCAAGTCAAGTTAGGTAAAGGTTCTGTGTCGACGTAAAGGACCACGCCTCTCTAAACCAGTTTTCAGCACACATATTTTACATGAATCCCTTACCATTTTCCTGAGTATAGCTTACTCTTTTTAGATTTAGAATTTTTTTCTTTTGGTTAGGTTAAAGGAGGTAAACCTAGCTTAAACCAGGATATATATTAGGGTTAGGTTAATGGTGATAAACCTAGTTTAAACCAGGAGATAGATTAGGGTTAGGTTAATAGGGACTCGCAGGGAGGTAGTGTGTGTGCCATGCCATGATGACGATGATGATGATTAATTCAATTAATGTCGATAATAATATGATAACATACTCGTAACACTATCATAAAGTGAGACCGTCAACTACTGCTGGTGGTCTCTCAGTCAGTCAATGTCAAATAGTGCAGCATAAGCTGCACTAATGGCATTGTTTTGTGCAAGTCCTGTTATGCCCTAGCCATATTTTCAGAAAATCCGCCTAAGAGTACAATACAGTACAAATAAATGGAAGTGCCTTCAGGGAATGTATTCCCAGTGTCAGAAATATTGTGTCTGTTACTATGCTTGAGTAAATTGTAATGAACCAAAGGAGAATATAAATTATTCTTATTTCTTTCTTGACATTGACCAAAAGCAGAAAGATGCCACTGAGCTCATTCAGCACCTTCTTGAGATCTAAAGAAGTGTGATCTGATCAGATCTGTACTAAAAGGCTAAGCAAATGAACAAAGGGCATGTAAATACAGTACAGAATGTTGCCATCCGGACACATGCAATATGAAATATGAATATAGAATATAGAATATCAGGCTTATAAATTACCTTATAATGGCCAGGTCATACATCTATGGATCGGCCCAAATCTACTCTTTCCAATAGCTAGTTAAAAAGAGTTAGAGAGGGCAGCAAAGACTGTGGCAATAACATTGAGGTTTGTTCGACCTGTGAGATATAAACACAACATTCACGTTAATGATTGTAAGAAAAAAATGGTGTTCCTTCCTTTGTCGGCAGCTGGTGTGAGCTGGGTAGTGTAGTTGTATGAGATTTACAAGTCCATTGAAAGCCCTGGGTCTCCTCTTTCTCTGGACTACAACGATTTCATGAGTGCTTCTTCTTCTCGTATCTAAATCAAACGTTTTCCAATTTTTTACAAGCTCATATTTTGCTAATAACACTTAACCCCTTAACTCATTCAGTGCCATACCCGAGTAAAGTTGGGTTATCTCGCCAACCGTTGAGCGCCAGAAACCTGAGTACTATACTCCCACGCGTTACTCCTCGCCACTGAGAGTTCGAGATGCTGCGGTGAAAAGATGCGACAGGCTGCTTCCTCGTGTACCGGAGGGGACACGTGATGCAAGGCTTCTGTCCTCACTACAACCGACCTGTGGGAGGCATAGTCTAGCAACGTTCAAGACAGGGGAGGGAAGAATTGGATACACAAAATTGGGATGGGAGAAAAATAGAAAATGGGGAGAAAAAGTGGATCAAAAAGAAAAAGCTTGTTTCTATACTACCGATGCTGAGTGGAAAAATACCCAGCCTAGAGTCCATTGTTTCTGTTTCACACTGTTTCACGCTCGTGCCCCGAGTGACAATTGATGTATTTATTTAGCGAATGCACGTTTTCAAATAGCCACATTGCTGTATTTAGTTTATTCATTACTGGGTCATATTCTATATATAATATATTGTGGGAGTGCAAGAAAGGATGAAACGGGAGACGGTAGTCGAGTCTTTCCTTTTACTTCCCAACATAAATTACATACATCCAACAGTGTGCAGAGACGTTAACGTTACTCCTCGAAAGTGACAGCAACCAGCTGACAGCTGACATATGTAGGTTACCAAATAAACACCCCGTTCCCAGAATCCCCAGTCTTAAAGGAGCCCTCACTCCGCTCCTCAAGTCCAGTGAATGTCTGCACCAATTGTGCGTGATAAGTGAGTCACCACACAGGCCCCCCCAGAATTCACCATAACCCCCCAAAAGATCATCCACACTCAACGAGGCGGGGGGGCGGATCAGGCGCCCAAAACGACTCTGTATCACCCGTGCAGGGGTAGAGGTGGGGATTGGGGTATGTGGGGCGTGTGGGGGGGATTCAGGAGATATGAGGTGACGAGAGGGAAAAGCAGTTGGCAGGGGCCGGGCAGGGGGTCGTCCACGCCGCGGGGGCCGGGCCAGTTCAACTGGCCTGTCTAGGTCCAAATGGGCAGGCTTGAGCCGGTCGACCGATACCCGCTCTGACCTTCCTCCAATGTCCACCATGCAGTTCTTAGGCCCCGCCTCCAGGCCGCGAAAAGGGCTGTCGTAAGGGGGCTGCAGAGGGGTACGGTGGCTGTCATGGTGAATGAAGACATACCTGGCTGACTGCAGATCCCTAGGCATGTAGGACTGCGGGAGGCAGTTCTGGGATGTTGGGCCTGGGGTGAAGGCACCGGCGCCATCCCTGAGCACAGTCCGAGATGAGGTGACCGACCAGGGAGCCTCGGCATCCGGGAGGAACTCCCCCGGGACTCGCAGCGGCTGTCCGTACACCAGCTCAGCAGCCGAGGCCTGCAGGTCTTCTTTTGGGGCGGAGCGCAGGCCAAGCATGACCCAGGGAAGCCGGTCGACCCAGTTGCCATCCGTAAGGCTGGCCCGCAGAGCAGCCTTCATAGATCGGTGAAACCGTTCACACAAGCCGGACGTAAACTGTGAGCCCCGGTCGGATGTGAGATCAGATGGTGTGCCAAAACAGGCTACCCAGGACCCAATGAATGCCCGGGCCACCTTGGCGGATGTGGTCGATGCCAGCGGGACCACATCTGGCCACCTAGTGGTTCTGTCCACCATGGTGAGGAGGTGAGTGAACCCGTGGGAGGGGGGCAGGGGACCCACCAGGTCCACATTGACATGGTCAAAGCGCCTCTCCGGCACGAGAAACGGTGCCAAGGGGGCTTTGGTGTGACGGTGTATCTTTGCACGCTGGCACGCCACGCAGGAGCCGGCCCAGGCTGCTATGTCCTTCCTGAGGCCATGCCAGACGAATTTAGCACCGACCAGCTTAGTTGACGCCTTCACCCCCGGGTGCGACAGACCATGGATGGCTTCGAATACCTGCCGCCGCCAGCCAGCGGGAACCATCGGACGGGGTTGACCGGTGGAGACGTCGCAGAGGAGCGTGGGGTGTTGGCGATACCAAACTGCACATGCTCTAACCTTAGCCCAGTGTCGGCTGTTCGGTAGGCCTGCATGTCCTTGTCAGTGGCCTGGTCGGCAGCCATGGCAGCGTAGTCCAGTCCCAAGTGGACGGCCCCGACCACCGTCCGGGAGAGGCAGTCAGCGACGTAGTTGTCCTTGCCTGTGACATGCCGTATGTCCGTGGTAAACTCGGAGATGGCGGAGAGTTGGTGCTACTGGCGCCCTGACCACGGCTCAGTGGCCTTGGCCATGGCGAAGATGAGTGGCTTGTGGTCCACAAAGGCAGTAAAATGACGTGTTGATGAAGTGCCTGATGGCCAGGAAGAGGCCTAGGAGCTCCCGGTCAAAGGTGCTGTACTTTCTTTCATTGTCCCGCAGCTGGCGACTGAAGAAAGCAAGCGGTTGCCAGGACCCCCCCCCCTCCCCACGTACTGTTCGTACACTGGCCCCACTGCGTAGTCTGAGGCGTCAGTTGTGAGGGCGATAGGGGCGGTAGGAAATGGGTGTGCCAGTAATGCGGCATTGGCCAGTGCAGTTTTAGCGCCCAAAAAAGCGTTGTCGGTACACAGGGACCAGTCCACCTCGGCCTTGGGGTCCTTACCACGCAGGGCCTCATACAAGGGGCGCATGAGGTGAGCAGCACGGGGAATGAAACTGTTGTAGAAGTTCACCATGCCTAGGAACTCCTGCAGGGACTTCACGGTGCGGGGGCTTGGAAAGCTGGCAACGGCGTCCACCCTGGCAGGGAGCGGAACGGCTCCCTCTGCTGAGACCCTGTGCCAGAGGAAATCAATAGACGACCGGCCAAACTGGCACTTGGCGGGGTTAACAATGAGCCCATGTGCACTGAGCCACTCAAACAACTGCCTGAGATGTGTCAGGTGCTCCTCTGACGTGCTGGCTACGAGAATGTCGTCCAAGTATACGAACATGAATGCCATATCCCGCAGCACCGAGTCCATCAGTAGCTGGAAGGTCTGTGCCGCCCCCTTGAGGCCAAAGGGCATCCGCAGAAACTCAAACAGCCCAAAAGGAGTGATGACCGCCGTCTTGGGAATGTCCCGTGGGTGAACTGGTACCTGGTGGTATCCCCGCACCAAGTCCACCTTGGAAAATATGGTGGTCCCCGCCAGGGGGGCGGAGAAGTCCTGTATATGCGGGACGGGGTACCGGTCCGGGGTCGTGGCTTTATTTAGGCATCGGAAATCACCACAGGGACGCCACCCACCATCAGCCTTAGTGACCATATGCAGGGGGAAGGCCCACGGACTGTCAGAACGGCGCACAATTCCGAGGCGTTCCATGGTTGCAAATTTATCCCTGACAATGGAGAGCGTAGCTGGGTCAAGGCGCCGAGCGCGTGCATAGACCGGGGGAACGACAGTGGCTATATAGTGCTCCACGCCATGCTTAGCGACTGCTGAGGAAAATGTAGGCGTGGTGAGGATAGGGAACTCCGCTAGGAGGCGCTGATATACATCCCCGGCAGCAAGCATGTTGATGTTGGACAGGCCTAGTGTCCCTGCCCCTCCCAGCGTGCACGGGTAGGTAGCAAAGGAGACAGCATCGATTAGGCGACAGTTTGTAATGTCCACTAGCAGCCTGAACGCACACAGGAAGTCCGCGCCCAGGAGAGGAAATGACACAGCGGCCATGACAAACTCCCACCTGAAACGCCGCCCGCCAAAACACACCTCCACATACCGGGTTCCGTAGGTACGTATAGGCGTGCCATTAGCAGCGGCCATCGGGGGACTGTGGCCCCCAGCCATAGTGTCCACAGCTGTAGCAGGCAGGATGCTTCGTTGCGCGCCAAATAAGGTGTCCTTAATAAATAGCAGCCTGCTGCCTCAGCCAACGCTCATGGCTGTTAATGAGCATTGGCCCTGGCGTTTCCCTGGTCACTCAAATTGCAAGGGTGGGCGACACTGTTTGGCCCTGGCGCCAAACGGGTTATGAAAATAACACCATCCACTGTTACCCTGGCGACAGGCAGTCACTGCTGCAGCGGCGTCCGCAGCGTCCACTAGGTGGGTAGGTGGGTGGTAGGCTGGAATCAGCGAATGCACAAACTGCTGCCGGTTGGCGAGATAAATCCTGTCCGCTTCGGCAGCCAGCGCGCGGTAGTCCTTGGTGAAGGAGACGGGAGAGCTGGCCAGAGCGGTGCGCACATGTTTAAATAAAAAAGAGGGATCTGCCGAGCCCAAAACGGACAGCATCCCGTCCATCAGTTCGGACGGCTTGCCGTCGCCGAGGCCGTTGAGTGACAATAGACGATCCGCCTTTTCAATTTCCGACAGTTCAAATAATTGCAAAAGGAATGCTTAGATAGCGTCAAATTTGCCGGCAGCTGGCGGAGCTTCCAGCAGCCCCATAGCACGGGCCGTCGTCTGGGCACCCAACGCTACTACCACATGATAATATTTAGTAACATCCTGTGATATTACTCTCAACTCGAACTGGGCTTCAATGTGCTGAAACCAGGGTTGGGGGCTGTGATGCCAGAAGTCGGGTAACTTAATTGCTGCGGTGTAGATAATGTTCACTTCTCCGTCCGTCATGATGTAATAATCACTCACGTACTTCAGGTCACCAATGTGGGAGCGCAAGAAAAAAAGGGGAGACGGTAGTCGAGTCTTTCCTTTTACTTCCCAACATAAATTACATACATCCAACAGTGTGCAGAGACGTTAACGGTACTCCTCGAAAGTGACAGCAGCCAGCTGACAGCTGACATATGCAGTGTGCGAACCATAGCATGCTCTTCGGGGGAGCCGGGAGCTCATTATTTGTCTTTGGGGGGCGGGGGGGGGGGGGGGGGGGGGTGCCTCGCAGGGAGGAGTCGGACTGTCGGAGGATACTGTGACGCTTTCTGTACTCGACATACTGTAGCCTGTAGGCCTTGTGTATGTATGTACAGGGCTTGACGTTAACTTTTTGGCTTTCCAAAGTCACTAGCCACTCAGCATTTTCACTAGCCAAAAATCCCCGCACTCACGCCCCCACCCAAAAAGTTATAAATATAGGTAATTTCTTCTTCATGGGGACAGTATCATTGTAATCATACTGCTACACGCCAACTGTACAACTGTGCTTCTGACTGTTGACTCCATTGTTTACTACTGCCTGCGACCAGTGACTCAGCCGCAAAAGGAGCTCCAGTTGGGGCAACGGCTGACTGGGACAAGATGGAGGGTGTAGATGTGGAAGAGTTGTGTTGAACCTAGCAATTAGATTGTTGCTCCAAACGCCGTGAACATTATCATTGACACACCTATGCCTTGGCTGTGTTGAACCTAGCAATTATATTATTGCTCCAAACGCTGTGAACATTATCATTGACACACCTATGCAGGGCTTGACGTTAACTTTTTGGCTCACTAGCCACTGTGGCTAGTGGTTTTCCAAAGTGACTAGCCACTCCGCATTTTCACTAGCCCTGGGCAGGTGGGCAGGTGTCAACGTCAAGCCCTGTGTATGTGACGGATCATATTGGTCTGCGTTGTGTTGTTGTTAAATGTTAATGTCCCGAGGGGGAGTCGAACAGGGGAGCTCCCGCGCCGCGGGCGACGACACAGGCCGCTGCACTAAGAAGTGAATCCACTCTATGTACCGTACCTATGCGTCTGTTAACCCTGTTATGAGGAAGTTAGTTTAACTTACCAGCCCGTAATGCCACAGTCACTTGTCAACACCCCTGTTTCTGTGACTGTGGATAGACTCACGGGCTTCCCCGTTACACTCACCTCCCTAAACTCACGCCCCTCAGGACATCTGGGTCACTGGGCACCACTGTGACAGATCATATTGGTCTGCGTTGTGTTGTTGTTAAATGTTAATGTCCCGAGGGGGAGTCGAACAGGGGAGCTCCCGCGCCGCGGGCGACGACACTGGCCGCTGCACTAAGAAGTGAATCCACTCTATGTACCGTACCTATGCGTCTGTTAACCCTGTTATGAGGAAGTGAGTTTAACTTACCAGCCCGTAATGCCACAGTCACTTGTCAACACCCCTGTTTTTGTGACTGTGGATAGACTCACAGGCTTCCCCGTTACATGTATGTATGTGACAAATAAACCTCTTGAATCTTGTCATATATTCAATCAGTTTCAGTAACTACAGAACACATATTGTAATAGACTCACTTGTTGTTGTTTTGTGGTCCGGCCGTCTGGACGGTCTGGGCTTGCACAGCACATTCCATGATAAAAAAAAGTATCCATTTAGTTAGATTGGATAGATCCAACACTGTCTACAGTATCTCGTGATTATCTCTCCGACTCCCGCTGGTGGGAGAGTCTGAGAGGACTCGGAGGAGGTGGTGGTGGCATCTTCATCTTCTTCTTCTGTCGAGCTGTTACCCAACTTACCCCATCTCCAGCTTCTTCTCTCTGCCTATCCTGTGTTCTGATACGACCGCCGGCGCCGGCACCACCGGGCATTGTCAGAGAAATAGTCCCCAGACTCCCCACCGCAGCAGCAGCAGCAGCAGGTGTAACAGCGTCGTCGCCAGCTGTCAATTTGTCTGCTATCGAAGACGTAGATGATCCCGCCTCCTGCTCTGTCAAGTCGATTGGCTGCCTCGCCTTCTTCGCGAAACCAAAATTGGTTAAAAGGCTTACTTGTTGGATTTTTCGTTTCGACATTATCCTGAGTGATTACCTTATTTACCTGTCAAACTATCACTGTCACTCACAGGTTACAACGTGGGTCAAGTTTGATTTGTGCGTGCCTGCAGGCTGCAGCGCCGCCACGCTCCGAATGGTAATTGCAAGAATAGCATGCATGTTGCCATATTACGGTGTGAATTAGTGCGCAAATCATTAATCATACATCAAAATAGCCTAATTTTATTATTATACACGATGATGATACAGAAAATTACAGAAAAATGTGAAATGCATGGCAAAAATAGCATTTATTATTACCCCCCAAAAATTCACAAATCATGTTTTCAGGGGAGCTGATGTCTGATCTAGGGGAGCCAATGGCTCACCGAGCTGCCCCATGGTTCGCACCCTGGACATATGTAGGTTACCAAATAAACACCCCGTTCTCAGTGTCGTATTCGATTTAAAGAGAATAATCATTCAGGACGAGGAGATTACGTTAAGTTGTTTATTGCAACATTAAGCATGAGTGTGACTCCATCCACGGCTAGCAGCCAACTGACTGTCAGAACCCCTTGTGCAGGTATACATAACAGGAAGGTGCGCCTGGCGCGCCTGTCGTAAATGACATATTCAAGGCATGAATATTACATCCTCCTTCTTTTAAAGAAAGCTTTATAAGCTATGAACATAGATTGAAATAAAGAAAAATTGTGCAATACTCTGTAAGAATTTCTTTGTAAACATTAACCATGTGCGTTACACTGTGTCAGGACCAGGCAATGTAAACAGGTAAGCATTAATATGTTAAACATAAAAAATAGATTCTTGTATCAAATGTATTACAGTTCGTATTGTGTGCACTCTTATTCTGGAAAGTCTGCTTGAATATTTGAACACTTCAGCTGTGAATAAGGTATGTATTCAAAGCTTATATTATCGTGTGTCTCACAACTCTTACCATATGCAGCTCTTATTCATAGAATTAACCTGCTAACAAAATGGGAGCATATTGACAAGTAAACAGGGTAAGTAAGACATACATTTCAGCACACATAGTAAGTCATCCATTTCAGTATACATTAATATTCTGTTACATTCACAGGTCTAGTACGTCCCGAGGCTTCACTGCTCGGCCGGACCTGGTGTAGTATGAAGCTGAGTTCGCTTCTGAGTCCTCCGACAGTTCAGGGGCGTTGGTGTCTGGTGGTTGATCGACGCTTTCTGGACCTGGCAGACCGTCGCCGTCCTGGAAGTGTTCCTCTTTTGTGTCCCTCAGGTGCCTGCGGTTGCGGCGGTATTCGCGTCCATCTTGGGTGCGAATGTGGTATGACCGCGCAGTGTCGGCTGGTTGTATGACTACTGCTGGCCTCCAGCGTCCATACTCTTGTAGCCTGACAGATTCACCACAGTGTAGTGGGGGCAGTGGTCTAGCTGACCTGTCATAGTATTTCTTCTGGTGCTGTTGTCTCTGCACTCGCTTGTCATGTCCATCTTTGGGGCTGACTACCCCTGGCCGCAGCTGTTGGTTGGTGCTCGGGAGTGTTGAGCGCAGCCTGCGGCTCATCAACAGCTGTGCCGGCGATTTGAAGTTGTAGACTGGGGTGTTACGATACTCAAGGAGGCTTAGGTAAGGGTCTCTTCCGTCTGCTTTAGCCTTGTCCATGAGTGATTTTGCTGTCTTTACGGTTCTCTCCGCTAGTCCGTTGCTCTGCGGATAATGTGGGCTTGACGTGACGTGTGTAAACTCCCACGACTTGGCGAATGCCTCGAACTCTTTAGACTTGTATTGTGGTCCATTGTCTGAGACAATAGTCTCTGGGACGCCATGCATGGCACAGGCTGCCTTTAGCTAGTGGACTACAGCTGCCGATGTGGTGCTGTGAAGTCTGTCTAGTTCGAAGAACCTGCTGTAATAGTCGACGGTCACAACGTAGTCCTGGTTGTTCCAGTTGAAGAGATCTGTCCCTACCACCTGCCAGGGACGGTCTGGGATACGATGAGGCATCATGGGCTCCTTGGTGTTTGATGGGCGGCGCTCTTGACATATTGAGCACTTTTCCACGACTTGCTCTATATGTTTACCCATTCCAGGCCAGAACATGATGTCTCGTGCTCTCAGTTTGCATTTTTTCATGCCCATGTGGCCTGCATGGATCTTGATCAGCATCTCTCCTCTGAGGCTGGTAGGGATAACTATTTTCTCCCCTTTGAAAATGATTCCATTCGTTTTGGATAGTTTGGTGGTTCCAGTATTCAGTGATGTTCTGGGGGCATTGTTTTCTTTCCTCAGGCCATCCCTCCATGATAGCCTGGCTGAGCAGCTTGAGCTGTGTGTCATTGTCTGTTGTTTCTCTGATCTCCTGTAGCCTGTCGTCGTGTACAGGTATGCTGTTGTACACCATGTGTACCTGAAGGTCCATCCCTTCACTGAGTCCGTCGTCGTGAGAGGTGAGTGATTTCCTGGACAGCGTGTCGGCAACTGGGATGTCTTTCCCAGGGCGGTGCACGATCGTGAAGTTGTACTTGTGTAGTTGTAGTATCATCCTCTGTAACCTCGGTGGAGCTGCGGCGATCGGCTTCTTCATGATCGACTCCAGGGGCTTATGGTCAGATTGCACCACAACATGGCGACCGTAGGCATATTGGTGGAAGCGTTTGAATCCATAAAGGACTGCGTACATCTCCTTTTCCGATTTGTGCGTAGTTGACCTCGCTGTCTGTGAGTGATCTGGGTGTGTAGCTGATGGGCCTTCCTTCCTGCATCAGCACAGCACCCAGACCGTACTTTGATGCATCCACTTGCAAGCTGAGCTCCTTTTCCGGGTCAAAGTAAATGAGGACTGGCCCCGGTTCACTGGTGAGTATGTCTTTCATCTTCTGGAATGCAGCATCGTGCTGCGCATCCCATAGGAACTCATTTGATTGCTTTAGTAACTGTCTCATGGGTGCGTTGATCTCGGAGAGGCTCGGGGCGAATTTCGCCAGGTACAGTAGTTGACCATACCTAGCACGGTCTCCAGTTCTGCACGGCTCTTTGGCACCTCCATCTCCTTGATGGCAGCTATCTTGCCTGGGTCAGGCTTCATGCCGTCAGCTGAAAGGACGTGCCCGAAGTAGCTCACTTCGGTGGCTCCGATGGTGCACTTGTCTGCGTTGAGCCGAACGCCTCTCTCCCGTGATCTCTCTAACATTGCATGTAGATTCTTGTCGTGCTCTTCTCTGGTCGCGCCATAGACAAGGATGTCGTCTACTATAGCTGCCACTCCGTTAAGTCCCTCGTATGTCTCGTCGATTTTCCGTTGGAATTCATCCTGAGCAGAGGCGAGTCCAAACGGTAATCGTAGGAATCTGTATCGTCCAAACGGTGTGTTGAACGTCGTCAGCTTTGATGATTCTGTAGAGAGCTTGATGGACCAGTATCCTGACCTTGCATCCAGTACGCTGAAATAGCGTGCGCCTGTTAGTCTGGGTGTGATGTCCTCTAGTGTCGGCAGAGGGTAGTGCGGGCGCTTGATAGCCTTGTTTAGCTCCTTAGGGTCCAAACATACTCTGAGCTTGCCTGTGCGTGGTTTCTCAACAATGACCAGTGCACTGACCCACTCCGTTGGTTCAATGACTTTAGTGGTGATCTGTGTGTCTTCCATATTCTGTAGCTCCTTTTTCAGTCGGCTACGCAGGGCGATCGGTGTCCTTCTCAGTGGGCATACTACTGGCGTGGCGTCTGGGTCTATATGGATGTGACACTCTCCTGGGAATAGTCCGATCCCTTTAAACACATCGTGGTATTCTTCCATGATGGTCTGTTTATCTGTGTACGCAGTGACTGACAACACTAGTTTAATGAGGTCCATATTCAGGCATGCCTGTAAACCTAGAACTGGGGGTGCCTGAGTGTCTACTATGTAAAAGTCTAACAGCATGTCGCGCTCTTTGTATTTACACTTTAACGTGCATGTGCCCTTTACTACTAGTCTCTCCACCATATCCTGTCAGTCTGCGTGAAGTAGGCTGTATTCTGCGTTTATCTTGCAAACTGTGATACTCTCTCAAAGGAATTACATTTACTTGTGCACCTGTGTCTAGCTTAAATTTAAGCTCTGTGCCCTGTTTTCCTATTTGTATGTCTGCGAAAGCTTGTTCTGTTTCATCAAACCGTCTGTCTGTCACGGTGTCTACATACAGTTTGTCTGACTCTTCGCCTGACTCAGAGCGCATGCTAATCTTGTGTACTGACTTTTTCTGGAAACTACCGGCCCTGCAAACATTAGCAAAGTGGTTCCATTTTCCGCATTTCGTGCATTGTTTCCCTCTAGCTGCACAGTTATCTCCTTCCTTGTGTGCTCTGCTCCCACAGTATCCACAGTTCCTTCGTGTGTCTGTGTCGCTCGCTCTGTTCGCTCTCTCTGTCCACTCTGTTCTGGGGCGGTACCTCTGTGCAGCATTCTTCTGTTCATGTCTGTGCACCTCGTGCACGAGCTGCTCATGCGCGCTGCTCGTGGCGCCAGTAAAGCTCTTTATCTGAGATTGTGCTAGCTCGTGGGCTCTAGCTATATCTATCGCTTTGTCTAATGACAAGTCTGATCCAACGTTTAATAGTTTCTCTCTTACTTTTGCTGAGTGTATGCCAAACACTATACGGTCTCTAACCATCTCATCATTGTTCGCAAAAGCACAGTCCTTCACGAGTAGTTTCAATGCAGTGACAAATTGTTCAAACGACTCGCTAGGTTGCTGGGTTTTTTCATGGAATTTGTACCTAGCGAAAATCGTATTCCTCCTTGGAAGTACGTATGCTTCGAAATTGTCATAGTAGCTCTTCAATACCTTTGCTTCATCTGCACTGAGAGTCCATGTGTTGTAAATGTCTCTTCCTTTTTCTCCGCTCCACAGTAGCAGGTAGCTACACTTCTCGTCCTCTCCTTTCTTTTTAAGTGGGCCCGAAAACATTAGCTCCGCGTGCTGCCTGAACTTCTTCCATTCTCCCGGTAAGTCCAGATAATCCCAATTCATCCGTGGCGATGGGACTCCGTTGATATCCATGTTCACCCCGCTTCTGACACCATGTCGTATTCGATTTAAAGAGAATAATCATTCAGGACAAGGAGATTACGTTAAGTTGTTTATTGCAACATTAAGCATGAGTGTGACTCCATCCACGGCTAGCAGCCAACTGACTGTCAGGACCCCTTGTGCAGGCAGGCCCGGACTGGCCATCGGGAGCACCGGGAGTTTTCCCGGTGGCCTGGCCTGCACAGATAAAAAAAAAATATTATATAAAAAAAATAAAATTATATATATTTTTTTATTATAATTTTTTTTATTTTATTTTTGTCAGGTCATTGTTTCTAGTTGTGGCGGCGGCGCGGCGCGATAGTTTTTAGATAACCAGGTGGGTGGGGAACAACAAGGATTTCACTGTCTGCGACAGAGTTGGAGAACTATCTGACTGACTCTCTCTCCCTCACACGGACACACACACAATGGAGCCGTGCTGCCGCTTGTGATTGGTGGAGGCGGGACCAGGCGATACAACTGATTGACAGTGGAGGCGGCGAATGGAATGGCAGATGGCACACTCCCAAAAGGAGTTGTTAAATCTGACATTACAAAAAACAATATGTGGTGGTTATGATTGGGGCTGAAGTTGAATAAACAATTTATGAAAGAGAGAGTCAAAATAATTCCAAGATCATTCAAAGATTACACACCTTTGCCACATTGGCTACAAACATAATCACTGCAAAGTTATCAAACAAATAAGAATCTGATCAGACACAAGGGTTAAGTTGTTGTTCCCTTTCTAATTTCCTCAAAAACATCTAGTCTAGTTAATGTGATCAATATTATTTGACAATTGATGCTTTTTGTTGGAAATTTCAGTCAGTGAGCTCATACTTTGAGCTAATTTTATAGTTAAAATGATCGAGACAACGCAATCTTCTGTCTTCGTTGTGCATGCATGCGTGTGCTCACCACACGTGATACATGTGTCACTATTCTGGCAGTGGCTACTGTTATTATAGTATTGTAATGAAAGGTCTGTTATTTAATCTTTGTGTAAATGGCTATTTTAACTGTTGATGGGTAGTGCATCAGTAAAGTGAATATGGTATTGTGCTCTTGACTTGTTTGAATAGGTGGAGAGAGTGGTTAACTGTATTATAATAGTAAATAGAAAAATATGTTGTGCTCTTGCTTTTTTCTTTTTGAAGGTGGAGAGAGTACCATTGCTAGTGCCACAACAGTTTTATTTGAGGTTCATAACAGTACATTGTACTAAGCAATTGTTGGCTCATTAGTTTGTGATTCACATGCACTAAAATTCACCAGAATGCAGGAAATTAAGTCTTTGTAACTAAAATCTTCCGGGTGGGGGACCCCCAGACCCCCCGCTTAAAAAGTGGCCTGATTGGGGCTATATTTCGCGCTATATCTCCCGGTATGAATTATTTCCCCAGTCCGGCCCTGTGTGCAGGTATACATAACAGGAAGGTGCGCCTGGCGCGCCTGTCGTAAATGACATATTCAAGGCATGAATATTACACCCAGAATCCCCAGTCTTAAAGGAGCCCTCACTCCGCTCCTAAAGTCCAGTGAATGTCTGCACCAATTGTGCGTGATAAGTGAGTCACCACAATATTTCATTTTATCAACCCAGAACGGACGATGAGTTTGACAGGTTGACTCGCCCCACCTAGCCGGAGATGAATGCCTACTCTCGGCATGTTTTCATTAGCTCAGCTAGCTCCCCGGTTAGCTGCCGCTAACGTCAAGCTAGCCCAGACCCAGAGGGCACTGCTGCTAACCCAGGGAAGATGCTTGTAGATAAGCAGAGGGCATAGAGGAAGACAAGGCTCGAGGAAGAGAACGGGGTAAGTTTGAATAACATTTTTAACACACATTAAATTATTTTATGAATCATTTGTCATATGTAATTTTTATTAGATTTTGTTTCATTAATTCATTCATAACTTTTGAACAATAGATGCTATTTCTAATCTGTCAGCAATTGTCTACATTCCATACACTCTAATTTGTCTGTTCCCAAGTGAGGAAAGTGCTTGAAAATTCCTTTTTATCTTCAAGTTCAATTTCAACAAGTTCAAGTGCAGAAGAATAATAACAATGATGATGATGATAATGATACACATTTTACATAATTGGAAAGCCCTAGTTGTTAGCCTCAAAATGGTACCAAATCTGAGGTACTTTGACATACCCAGTAACTAATAATCTATCACAAACTGATGTATGTTCAAGATCATGAATTTTCTAACTGGGCCAATAGTTGCAGGAGGGATAGTGAAATATGAGTTTAAAGAAATCTCAGCGCATCGAGTCGGAAAAAGGCGCATATTGATGCAAGGACTTGGCGCAACCTAACTTGAGTGTAGTCTTTTGAGATTGCAATCTGATGAAAAATGGCAGAGCAATTTACATTATTAAAAAGTAACTGTACTTACAGTAGATTTCATTCACATTTTTTGCTGCCCTGTGAGGGGCGCCTGGTGATACTAAATCCAGATTGAACTCTGCCAATGGAAAGGGGAGATTTGCCCCAGTCCATAGATGTGTGACTTGGCCATAATAAGGTCATTTATAGGCCTGATATTCTATACTCTATAATCATATTTCTAATTGCATGTGTCCGGATGGCAGAATTCAGTACTGTATCTACAAAACCTCCTGTAAATCATCTGCCCTTTATTCATTTGCCTAGATGTTTTTGTACACGTGATCTCAAGAAGGTGCTGAATGAGCTCAGTGGCAATTTTTCAGGTCTGGTCAATGTTAGCATGGTGTTATTCACTGTCAAAAAATAAATAAAAAAAAGATAATAATTGACATTCTCCATTGGTTCATTACAATTTACTCAAGCATAGTAACAGGCACCAAGAACATGCAAATGGCCCTTGTAGAAGACATTTCACTTTCACTTTGGAGTTATTTCCCTCTTTTAAACCCTCTGGAGTCGAATACATTATTTTACTATTAATTAAACTATTTAGGTTTGCCTGGCTTAATTAAGAAATATACTACTAGAGGAAGTGCTGTTATACTGAATATCAGCACAACTGTGATTCGGTCGAAGCCTAATCACAGCCTGATATACAGACTCATTCTACAAAGAGTAATATGATTGCGGATGTCTACATAGTGTGGACACAGTCCAGTCCCACGCAGACGCAAAACGAGCAGGGTCGAGGAATGGAGTAAAACCTGTAACGGTCCCCCCGGTCCTGCTCCACAACCCCCATTGGTCCATGGACATTTTCCCCCCGGTACTGCGTCACAACCCTCATCTGTCCATGGACATTTCCCACGCCTGAACTACGTCTCTCAACCACCAGGTGGACTAGTTCAGTGCATTCATCTTTGTTGTCTTTTATTTATTAATGTCCTGTCTGTCATCACCAATCTGTTGTGTGTTGATCTGTTGTCTTTACTGTGCCCCATTGTCTAATTTAGTTTTGTCTCCTTGTGTCTGTATCTATGTGCTGTTTGGTGTTGTCATGTTTTTGTATATTTCCCCTGCTACGTTTCATGTTTAGTCATTACCCCAGCTGTGTGTTATTTCACTAATCATCCTCTTGTCTCTAATTAGTCCTGGTATTTATGTGTTGTCAACCCAGCTGTCCTTTGCTGGGTCATTACTTCTGTTTCCTGTTTCACTGTTGCGTTTGTTACGTGAGTACTCTTGCCGTCTGCAAGATCCATGTGCCGTGCTTGTTAGTTGTTTATCATTGTGCTTATCTCGTTTTTGAGACTACGGTCTCTCTTTTATTTTCCCCATTTCAAAGTGTTTTCTTTTCATATTATGCTCCCGTGTGTCACAATAAAGTGCACGTTATTGTGAAAGAGCAACCACCGCATTCCGCCTCCTGTCTATCCTCTGCTTGTCTGCATCTGGGTTCTACACACCACCATGCCGTCTAAATGTGTGAATCGTAACAAAAACCCAAATGGGGGTAAATGTATTTATACAAAATATATGAAACAGGGGAATCGGAGTAAACTAAACAAGAAAACTGAATAAAAGTCCAAACAAAAGCAACGCAGAGCATTGTCCAAAAAAACGAATCAAACAAAGTGTCAAAAGAAAACGACAGGAACAATTAAAGTTAAATTGCATGGGAACAAAAATATTAAAAAAAAAACGATATACATACAATAGTACCTAATATTTCCAAAAATTCAACACAAGAAGAGAAATAAATTAAGTAACAAACACTTTAAAAGTTCAAAATTAAAAGAATCAAACACAAAAGAATCAAACACAAAGAAAGAGAGAATAAAATAAAAAGTTGTGTTTAGAAATACACACACGTACACACACACACGCACGCACACACACACACGCACACACACGCACACACACGCACACACACGCACAAATAGTTGACACATTGAAATAAGAATAATAAAATAAATGTAAAGAGTCAAATAATAGAAAGAAAGAAAGAAAGAAAGAAAGAAAGAAAGAAAGAAAGAAAGAAAGAAAGAAAGAAAGAAAGAAAGAAAGAAAGAAAGAAAGAAAGAAAGAAAGAAAGAAAGAAAGAAAGAAAGAAAGAAAGCTCAATAATCAAACAAAAAATAAAGAAACAGAAAACAATTCTGGTCTGCTCTGGGGTGTAGAATAGAGTGCAGCAGTATACTGTATACGTCCCTCTAAGTTTGGAGGAGAGCAGAGACTCAGAGCCGGTGTGTCACCTTGATGGTGTCATGGATCCAGCCTCCTCTGTGTAAACCTGTTTGTGTGGCACTTCACATGAAAACAGGGAGGCAACACAACAACAGACGAAGATGCTGCTGACTGCCAACAGCTGAGACCACATTTGGTCCAGTTAGAACAAGAAACATGTTTTACTTTTCTGCACAATTCATAAATCAGTTCATCACATGTATCAAAATGTTGCAGGGAGGTTTTTAAATGTTTTTCCCAAAATCTCCCAAGGCAGCCCTCTCTCTCTCCCTCTCTCTCTCTCTCTCTCTCTCTCCCCCCCTCTCTCTCTCTCTCCCCCCTCTTTCTCTCTCTCTCTCTCTCTCTCTCTCTCTCTCTCTCTCTCTCTCGCTCTCTCCCCCTCTTTCTCTTTCTCTCTTTGTCTCTCTATCTCTCTCTTTCTCTCTCTCTCCCTCTCGGTCATTCTCTCTCTCTCTCTCTCTCTCTCTCTCTCTCTCTCTCTCTCTCTCTCTCTCTCTCTCTCTCTCTCTCTCTCTCTCTCTCTCTCTCTCTCTCTCTCTCTCTCTCTCCAAGAGCCATTAACCGTTGGCTTCCTGAGCAACAGCCTAAGGAATTGAAGGACTAATGTTGTAAGGTAGAACTATTTTGTAAAGTAGAAAGTCTTTAGTGCTGCATGGACCATTAACTGTGCCGTTGAAGGACACTCAAACTGTTTGCATTACAAAGTCCTTCATCTCCTTAGAAAGACAGAATATACTGTTTCTCGAATAGTAGCCCACTATTGTCTATATCTCTTTAGAAAGACAGAATATACAGTGTATCTTATATACTGTCTATATCTCTTTAGAAAGACAGATATTATAGTTTATCTTATAGTACCGCTATATCTCTTTCGGAACTTTATACTCTTACTCCACTGCATTTCAAATTAATTATCCTACTTCATACGCCACAACGTTTACGTAAACCTGCAAATATATAATTATATATAGTTAAAGGAAATTGACCTGGACTATTTGTAGCAGGTTCCCAAAACAGCTATACAGACACAATGGATTCAAAATTGAACAAGGAGGTCTTTATTTGCACAATCACTAGTAGGCCTACACACAGTTTCAGATGGGGGAAACGTTCCTTTTAGGCCAGCTTGCTGAAAGTCAAATACCAGTGCTGGCTGGTGTCTATATCCGGGGTCACGTGATTGACACAACACTGGGTATGGGAACCTACACCTATCTCTGCAGCTACACTGTGGCTATCGCACACTACCAATCTCAGCGTGAGGTTACACACGCAACTTAATGCCAAGCCAAAAGGCCACGTTCTGCCACACGATATAGATACTGGCGCACTTCTATGTGCACTATTTACACACTGTGAAATTCTACACCTGGGTGTCATGCTCAACACAGGAGCCAACTCGTTTATACTAAAACACTGCAAACCATATAAGCTAATACTGGCCAGCTAACACACACACTGACCTGTACCTGATCATGCACAATAAACCCTCTACCAGTGACTGCCAAGGCAGGATGGGGAAAACACGCTGCCACTGAGACAACCATCCACCTAAGTGGAGCACTGTGGAGGCACAAAGGATCAGACATTGAGGAGCTAAAAAGTTTAAAAAAAAAAACCAAAATCCATATCCATATCCACCCAGCAGAGGAAACCCCAATCAGCGGTGTGTTTGTTCACAGCTTAATATACTTTATACGTATAGCACTTGCATGAATCTTGTTTGAAAGGTAACATTCGGAAGTTTCTTACACAATAAAGAAAAATTACTTTGAGTGCTAATGAAATAGAGTAACAGAGGTTTGAACACACTGAAGTAAAAGTTTTGTGTACTCACATTTATTTTTACTGGTTGCCAGATGCCTGTTTTTAAGTTCCAGCTGAGAGGTAGGAGCTGGAAAACATAATGGTTCCAACCGTTCCATAGCCTGAAGTCTTATGTAGTACAGGTCCAAAGCCTACAAAAAAAAAGAATGTTTTACAAAGGTTTAAGTAATGTGTGTACCAGTACAAATTTGGCATGATTATCCAAAATGGCCGTCCGCTGCCATTCATTTCGATGCTCTAGTCAAAACAATGGACTTCTTCGTCTTCTTGTGTCACCTTCCCCCACTGTCAGCGCCCGTCTGGGATCGCTTTCGGAGCAGACACTCCTTGGCTACAACGGTGGTGAATAATTTTCACCATCAGCGGTGACTGGTCAGTTCAGTCACCGCTCACAACCGGACATGGTCACTCGTCCCAGCGGCTTGTCAAATGACGCTTGCCAGATGTTTCGTCTTGTAACACGTAATAGGTTGAGTGTGGTGACGATCAAAAGGTGGAAAATTCAACTTTCCAACAATGTATGACGAGAGCAAAGTCGGGCCGTCTGATGCTTAACACATTGGGCGCAAAATTCACATATCGCTCCGTAACACAGTTACCAGGAATTAGCCAGGATCACTCTGAAACTATACAATATTCACCATGGTATAACACGCAAACGTATACATGAAAACGTTTATTCTTTTTCACATGTTGAACGAGGGATAGCTACTGTCAAATGAGCCATAGTATTGTCTCCAGCTATAATATAGAATATAGATATAGCCCTGCAAACACCGCGACGCACAGTGAAAATCCCTATCTTTTACAGCGGTGGCACACTGAGTACAAGGATGGCTAACACGGCTGGCGTTCAAAGTGTTAAGAGGTTAACATCCGAACACATACAAGTGGGCAAACAAAAGAGCGTCACTGCGCTTGGGGGGAAATGATATAGGAGAAGGACCCCAGCATAACATAGTTAGGTTGGAAGGGAAGGACATCAAGCTCTTGATGATGGGTGGTCCGATGTTGTAGATACCGGGTGGAACAGACAGCATGTCATGAGACCTCCGTCTGGAGTAGTCTGTCATCTTGGAGCTCACTTGTAATCCACAGGTAGGCCTAATCCAATACGTTATGGGAGAAAGGTCCTGTCTACCATTGACATACTAAATTATATAGTGTCATTGTGTCAGAAACAGTGTGTGCACTGGTTTCACACTTTACACAGTGAGAATAATTCCCACACTTTACACCAGTGTTTCTCAAAGCGTGGGGCGACAGAGGCATGACACACCACAAATCGCCTCTGTCCCCAACCGTAGGCAAGAACTGAGTTGGCCAACGGCTGGAGACCTAACGGCTGGAGAACTTGAGAACTGTTAGAACTGCTGAACCTTGCATGGCGCACCTTGCACAAGGACTCACACATCACTCATTAATTTCCTAGCACCTTAGTATTAAATATTGCATATTTAATATGTAAGGGATAATGTATGGCTACGAGGTCATTGTCGCAAAATAATTGACCGACACGGAGTTTAAAATACCGAGGCGCCGCGCCGAGGTGTTTTAAACGTAGTGAAGGTCAATTATTTTGCGACAATGACCGAGTAGGCTATACATTATCCCGCTTATTACATGTCTAACTTACTAACAATATACCTAATTCATTTGACAAATCGCAGTTGTTCTGTGGCTCTGTCAGCCCAAATAAAGTGATTATTATTATCGCGGGCAGCCTCTGGCTCCGCTGTCAGTGCAGCGCTATACATTATCCCGCTTATTACATGGCTAACTTACTAACAATATACCGAATTCATTTGACAAATCGCAGTTGTTCTGTGGCTCTGTCAGCCCAAATAAAGTGATTATTATTATCGCGGGCAGCCTCTGTGTTCTGGCTCCGCTGTGTTCTGGCTCCGCTCGTCGCTCCGCCCCCTGTCATCGCCGGCACGGCAGTGTCTAATTGCACTGAAACAGTGTGTCAGTGGGCTTGATTGCGAACAGCTGCGCTCTGCGGTCATTATTGAAAAATCTGCGGTCATTATTGAAATTATTATTGAAAAATAATGACCGCAGTCGGGGGGCTGTTGACCAATCACAAGCAAGCATTTCGGCGAATGTGAAAACGCCATGTAATAATTATTGATAATCTGTTTAATTTGTATACTTATACTAATACTCAGTATTGAGTATTGCACATTGTAGAGAGTAGACTTAGTTAGCTACATATATCTGCATATAGGGTTGACTTAGGATAGTGTTGCGTATAGAATAGGGTACACAAACTACTTCTTTCAATGATCACATAGTAAATCGCTGCATTTATATAGCGCTTTTATCCAAACCGTTTTACAATTTGTTCCTCACATTTTACCCATTCACTCACACATTCACACACCGATGGCGGAGGCAACCATGCAAGGTGCCAACCTGCACATCGGGAGCAATTAGGGGTTAAGTGTCTTGCTCAAGGACACTTCGACACGCTGCCCGGGAGAAGCGGGAATCGAACTGGAAACCTTAGAATTACCAGACGATTGCTCTACCTCCTGAGCCACCTTTCAATGATCATATTCCATTTGAATAATTTCATATTTTATGACAATTTGACATTAATAATAATAATATGACGTTATCATGTAACACCAACTAATGAATGATTATTGACACATAGTGTTAAATATGATGACAAGATATTTATGGTATTGGAGAGACTGAATTAAATGATACAGACTTCACGAATAATCGGCCTACTCTACTTGACAAACACAGAACAAGCTATACAAGAGAGGTTAGTTCCATCTGATATGTCCAGGCCCATCTGTCCTGGTCTGGTCGTCCTCCAATCTTCTCTAACTTCTGTCTCAGCTTTTACGTTTTTATATATGAGTTTGTCTTGCCCCTCCTACTGCACGTCCCTAAGACTGGCTATAGAGGGTTGTGGCTAGAGACCCCAATGTCTCCCAACACAACATGTTCATCTTATATGTGAGATTCATTGCCCTCCTAAAGATGGTCAAGGTGAGACCCAGATCAATCCCAATACCAAGGTGTGATTGATTGAAATTCCTTTCTCATAGTGTAAAGAGTGTGCCTGATCTAAATCAAACATCTCTGTACCTCTCTAGTCTCTGACCACAGCTGTTATCTCTGTACCTCTCTAGTCTCTGACCACAGCTGTTATCTCTGTACCTCTCTAGTCTCTGACCACAGCTGTTATCTCTGTACCTCTCTAGTCTCTGACCCCAGCTGTTATCTCTGTACCTCTCTAGTCTCTGACCACAGCTGTTATCTCTGTACCTCTCTAGTCTCTGACCACAGCTGTTATCTCTGTACCTCTCTAGTCTCTGACCACAGCTGTTATCTCTGTACCTCTCTAGTCTCTGACCACAGCTGTTATCTCTGTACCTCTCTAGTCTCTGACCACAGCTGTTATCTCTGTACCTCTCTAGTCTCTGACCCCAGCTGTTATCTCTGTACCTCTCTAGTCTCTGACCACAGATGTCGTTGTGTTATTATCATAGATAGAGTATACATATGTCTCACCTGCCATTGGTTGATGTATTTCCTCAGATACAGTAGCTGACATATCTTGAATTTTAATATAGGCTTCAATAGAACTGGCATTAAAGTCTACCATCAAGCAGAGCATAGAACGCTGGTATTCTGGCGTGATGACCCTTCCTTTTATAGTTTCCTTGTTTTTTTTTCCATCTGTGTGTCAATGATCACAACAGTCAACTATGGTTTGTAGTCAATAGCCCAATCTAGACTGAAACATCTTATACAATAGAGGCACTCTTACTGAGTGTCAAAGAGCTATAGATATGATGTTTAGATTAGATTAGATTAAAATGTATTGTCATTATACAGCACAAGTTGTGAGCACAAGCAGGACACGAGCAGAGAGAGTACAGTACAGGTACATTCACACAGGTGTGGATAAATATATATTCGATACATTTATATTCATGATTATATATACGGTATATACAGTAGCAAAACATAGAGTTAAGCAAAATAAAAGGCATATAAAATCACACAGCATATACAATCATATAACAATTAGACAAGTAAGGATAACAATCAATTATAACATATACAACGTGATTGACAAAGGTAGGAGATCAAGGTTTTAAACTCTGCAACAGGGAGGGGTGCATCTCAAGCTTTAAGGACTGTTGTTTCCATGAGCTATGGGCATCAGAGCAAACTCAAGGGCCCTTAAGGACCAGCCAGTCACTAGAACAGGTTCCATAGTTACCAATATTCCATTCCAATAATGATGTAGTATAATGAGGTATAAGGGCCTTAAAAATGAACAAATACCAGTGTTTGTTGCACCTCTCCATCAGCGAGGACCAACCAACCTTCTCATGAAGGACACAGTGATGAGTGTCGTATATCACATGGCACACCTTTAGTTATTGATACAAATTTGTATTGTTCATAACCCGACTTTACACACTGACGTCTCCCTGATAGATAATATTGGAACCAATCACATGCATTTCTATCCAAACCAATAGTAGCTCATCGTTTTAAGAGTAAATGGTGATCGACTGTAACAAAAGCTTTTGACAGATCAATAAAGAGGGCAGCACAGTGTTTCTTCTTGTCTAAAGCTGATATTATGTCATTAGTAACTAAAGAGATGGCTGATAATGTGCTATGATTGGCTCTGAACCCTGTAATTAAAGGAGCAGACCGTTTTAGAAAAAAAATACTCTGAATTATCCTCACCAGTTAAGGTCCGCAGATCTATGGATTGGGGAGTTTCTAATACTTCATTGTGTGAAAGGGGACTAAAGGAGATTAAAAGATCAACAGGAAGAAGTCTGATATAAATATTCTCTATTAAACCAGTTCCCAGCAACTGCAAAGTGTTGTTTTGGCTGGAAATAACACAAGCGTTAACACTAGTATGAGCAGGTAGTGAATTAGAGGTCTTGTTTTTCTTTAAGTTAACTGCATGCCTTCCAAAACGGAGCTGGGTTTGTGTCAGAACTTGTAACTAAATATAAGTAATCTTATTTTGATCCAGTGTTGTGGATCACCTGAGCATCTAGCACGTGACCAGGCCTTATTCCTGTCATTAAGCAGAGTTGAAAATTCATGCGAGAACCATGGTGCTATTCTATCTTTAATTCTGGTCTCTTGAGAAGAGCATGTTTATGGATCAGAGAAATAAGAGTATTTGTGAAGAAATCAAGGGTCACTTGAACATCGGCAGAGGATGTCGCTGCTAGGCATTTGTGAAAGCTTGTTAAATCTATGGCTATACAGAAATGGGTAGACTATAGTTTGAGGTCAGATCTATATGCAGGTATAGATCCTTTCTGATAAAGACAACTTGATGTACTGATTTAAACCTGCACTATGAAATGTTTTAATTAAAAAAAAACGAATTGCTTCCCTATAACCAAGTTAAATCACAGGGTTTGGCTGAACAACATGCAGAAAATCCTGCCAATGTGGATCATGAAACACAGTGATATTGCTCATACGAGCTCTTCTCATGGTTGAGCGCACGACCAGCCACAAAATCCATACAAGTCTATTATGATCTAATTTTGAGAACATAAAGTGAATGACACAAATGTAACACAGTGTCTAAGTGAAGAAACACGCCAAGTGAAATGTGTGTACTGTCTTCTCCAGAGTCAGACAAAAAGATAGATACCAATTGATCTACACTGTGTGTGACAGGGTGAGGGATTCCATTCCATGTGTATAGCTCTATGAGCAAGGCACTAACACTGCCAGGGTTAGGGGTTATATTCCCACTCCCAGTGTACAGTATAGCTCAATGGGCTGAGCAATGCACTAATACTGACAGGGTTAGGGGTTCAATTGATAGCTCAATAGAACATGGCACTATAGGGTTAGGGGTTCAATTCCCACTGGAATACTATAGCTACAGTATAGGTGGAACTGGATACAATCGTATAGTGGCCATATAATTTAAAGGACAGTTAACGGCCCTCGTCACGTCGTCAGACTATGTGCAGGCTATGAAGACAAAAGTAGTATAACGGGAGAACCCGTGCGTCACATTGGTCGGAAGGAGGCTGAGTCCAGAACGTCAGAGCAGAGCCGCCTGTTGCATGCACTCCGATCCACATTTAAACCGAGAGCGTGCAGCAAGCAGGGCTCGTCGCAGACAGTACAAGTAGAATAGAATGGACTGTGGACTTTTTGGAATAGAGTCGCCGGCACGGATTATCCGGTAATTTCTGACGCTTTTTCCAGGCAGAGAGAACTTAGACATTATATATATCCACGTGCGCTTAGTTATAACAGACCCGCCTAAAGCCTTGATTCTCCAATGAAGCTTCTACTCCTTTTGTCCAGTTGTTCTCCGTGAGATCTTTCGCCATGAGCTGCTTGGATGTAATGTATCAAGTCTATGGTCCTCAGCCGTACTTCTCTGCAGCATACAGCCCGTATCACCACCAGGTAAGACCGCGGGTTATAGACCCGAGTATTCGATTCGATTCGATTCAAATGTATTGTCATTATACAGCACACATGACACATGCAAGTACAGTACAACGAAAATGAGTTTGGCATCCAACCAGAGTGCAAATGTAACAGTAAAGTGCGATAGTAATATACAATGTACATGTGCACTGCATATCAAATATATTAAATCATACTAGTGCTAATCAGATGTATGTACAGAGTTAGTATTATTATGTACATTATACAGGTAGGTAGTCGTGAGTAAGCGTAAGAGTGCAGACAGATGGGGATAAATATGTATAGGCCTACGGTATAATATATATATATATATGGGACGATAGACCGTAAAAAGGTCTAGAGTTTCCCCATAGTCCACGTCAACGACCCTCCAAATACGCAAATACCCCAAAGACATGCCGGGCAACACTTTGACTCCCAGCCAGGATGCACGTTTGAGAGAAAAAACATTTCATAGATGTGATTTAGGACAACACGCGTGCAGGGATAACAGCGAGGGATTTCATATGTTTTGGTTACATTACATATAGGAAAACATTTGTCTTTTACCTGATATTCATATGCTAATATCTGTCTCTCAAGAGACAGTGAATTACATCCTCAGAAATGTTTTAGCAGATGTCTGCAGATAGGACTATACCGACCAGAATTATGTTCCGTAATTATTTTTTATTTATCAATCTATATAGATATGCTAATGCGTTTTTATGTCAGCAATAATGCATTATTATTATTATTATTATTATTATTATTATTATTATTATTATTATTATTATTATTATTATTATTATTATTATTATTATTATTATTATTATTATTATTATTATTATTATTATTATTATTGTGATTTAGATTATATCATGTATTATTATTAATTAATTCGAATTTTGCTATGTTTAGATGATTATAGATGTAAATTATACCATGTCTGTATTTTGTTACAGATTTCCTTTACGTATTTCTTCAATACAAAATGCTTATTGGCACTGATTATTTAAATGTTTCAATCCGAAAACTGATTTCATGGCAGCATCAAGAGGTCCAAAGGGAACAACAATTAAATATAGGGTTCAAAACGCCGATATGATGAGCTATTTAATGTCCATATTTATAAGAAAGACTAGATCAACACTAGACATGACATCAGCCAAATACGTTGGAAATGTCTATATAGTCTACAGTTGGCTATATTATTCTATTTCATTTTCGCAATTTGTAATTGTAATTTTCAAATATACCTGATTCATTTCATCACATGTGTCACAGCATGTGAATCAGGCTAATTTGAAAAGCAAACTATAGTTTCTGTCTTTTATTATAATATTATAAGTTTAGATACACGTGTCACATCACAATTTAGAATTAATTTGGATTCAATGTAAAAGAAGGCTTCACAAAACCTGGTCAATTGATCCATGCGTCATGGTCAACTTCATGATACTCTCTTTTCTCTGGTGACAATTCCATGACTGAATGTCATCTTCATTTGTGCTAATGAAGTTGCTGTTTTTGAAAGGTAATCATATTCCATGCAGGGTTATTTCTTAGGCCTATAACACTATAACCTCTCCGGGTAGCATTTATTCTCCGCCACGTTCTTAAGCATCTGTCAGTCAACATCCACAAGCAGATCTCCGTTTGAACAAGGGCATGCTTCACATATTTCAAATAGTGTGAAAAGACCCACTTTAAACGGGCAGCGATAAAGCTACTAAAACACTGTATACGTTCATATCTGTCATGCAATATTAACAGTAATCAGTTCTTTACATATCACTTGTTTAATAATAACGCAACCTGCATAAAGATCGATTGGATCAATAATTGATTCATTAAGCAGTTTCCCAGCACGGCTGTGATTGAAGGCTCGAGCTGATACCTGAGAGGACAAGGTGATGCAGTGTATTGGCATCAAGATACATATTCCATAGGCTCTATAATAAATATTTATATATAGCAAGCCATAGGTTCTATAATATAACAAGCTATATGCTCTATAATAAATAGTTATATAGGCTATATAATACATATTTTAAAACAAGCTATATATAATACATATTTACACAACAAGATATACATATTTATATAACAAGCCATAGGCTATATAATAAATATATATAACAAGCTGATAGGCTATATAATACATATTTATATAACAATCTATATAGGCTCTATAATACAACACGCCATATAGGCAATATACTGTCAATAACTGTCATAACAAGCTATATAATACATATTTATATAGCAAACTATATACGCTATATAATGTATATAACAAGCTATATAGGCTAATAAATATGTATATAACACAACATATAGGCAATATAAAAAATATGTATATAACCATCCATATATAGGCTATATCATAAATATTTCTAAATTAGACTCATGACAACATCGTCACCACCAGCGACACAAAACGTTATGATTCCTTGTCGCCCATTTGATGCATGAAAACAACCTCATGTTAACTGCTCGCTTTTTCTCTCTCTCCAACTAATTTTTATTTAAATGTTTTCTCCTCCAGAAACTGGCCTTTTATTCCAAAATGCA
>NC_140169.1:97469462-97489462 GCF_963971535.1 Notolepis coatsorum | reverse complement strand
TCTTTAATCATCATGCAGTGACACACACATGCGATGGGCGGCACACACAGGAATTTTCTTTGGGTCACCGATGAAATTGAGTCTCTGCGCTTGACCCATCCTGTCGTCCTTCCCCCCCAAGGGCAGCCGGGAGCAGATAGGGGCTGCGGCGTGGGGACCAATCCAAGTGCTCCTGTCCGTCTTCATCAGGGAACGCGATAGCGTTAGTGATCTGTTGTGCATGTTTTTCCATTGGGTTTATCCGATCGGGAGGGGAAACCCTTGCAAGCACGGGGAGAACATGCAAACTCCACACAGAAAAGGCTTTGGAGATACCCCACCTGGGTACCTGGCAACGCAGAAACCTGGTCCCCAAGCGGGAATCGAACCCTGGACCTTCTAGCTGTGAGGCGACAGTGTTAACCACTACACCATCGTGCCGCCGAGGTACGGTGGTTCACAATGAACAAACTGTGCCTTTTCAAGCGTTTCTATCATGCATCATTTATCCACATTGTGCACATTTGCATTTCAATCCAGGGTGCATAAGCTTTGTCAATCTGGGGCCCTGCTAGCATGCGGTGAAACATAGCAAAGGCAGTTTATGCTCAGCAATACACCTGCCAAGTGTGAAGTCAATCGGATGAACAATTCTGCACTGCACTCTCTTGGCTTTTGTTTAGTAATTTATTATCTTATTTATAAAACATTTACCCAGGGACAATGCACATGAATCAACAGTTTCAGTTTCCACATAAATGTACATGTGCCAGAGTTCACTAATGAGCACATTTTCATCTGTAGTCCCTGCCTACCATGCATGTATTTTAGTGTGGGAGGACACCAGAGTAATTTGTCTTGAAACAACATGAGATGTGTCTTTTTTTCCATCATCACTCTATTAGCTGCGACCAGCAGCTCTATGTCACTCTGTCAGTTGGTCGGTTGGTCGGTCCATAAAAATTTCTCCACTCTCGGCCACAGGTTTTGTCTTGGCATGGGGTGTGTGCATAGAGTATGGCATTTGTAAGTGATTGCAGAGGCATTTTTCAGGAACTAGTGCAGTGCCCGTTCAAAACATGCCTATTTGGAGCTAGTGCCCATTCGGAACTGGCCGATTGCTTGGCCCCTGGAAGTGCTGCTTGCAGCGTCTCAAAACGTGCCAGTTCGGATCGTGTGGAATGCGTGAAACATAAAGATTGTTTTTCATAGTGCCATCATCTGTAGCACCACATTTAACACTGCACTCCCTTGGGTCCTCAGCAATAAACCTGCCAAGTGTGAAATCAATCGGATGGGCGGTTCTCGAGATATGAGTACAGAATTTTACTTGTTGTACAGAATTTGTAAGTTGCTTTAGATAAACGTGTCAGCTAAATGACTAAATATAAATGTAAATATGAGTAAAGTTTGTTGTTATAGTGCCACCCTCTGGAAAGTGTGAAGTTGATTGGATGAATGGTCCTGTTTACCCGGATTAATTAGGAATTTGTTTTTAGTTTCAGAAATATTGGTCACAATAAAGTTTTTAGTTTTCCTTTTATTGTTGCACCAACCTGAAAATAAGTTAAGCCATTCTCTGTTAATGGTTAAAGTGTCTTACTTATGGAAAGAGACCTCTACACAACTAAATCAAGTTACATTTCTCAAGTAATTTTCATCAAGTTTCAACATAAACATAAACATAACCTTTTAGAGGTCAATGGATCGAAGGTTGAATGCCCCCAAGCACTGGAATACACAAACATCATGTCCAATATGTTATTTTACTTTTGATACGTACACAGTACATTATATCTGTATAAATAAATATAATCTTGATTAATTTATATATATAAAGACGATATTAAAAAAAAGAATATATAACTGAATGTTGTGTTTGTTATGTTTCCCACTCCAAGAGATTTAAGTAACTACACTTCTGTGACTTCATCAGGTGTTCAAAAGTGGTGAAAATAGATTGACTGTATATGTTTCTTCCTCTACATGTCCTCTGCCTCCTCCTCCTACAGGAGGTCCATTCCCAATGAGCCAGAGAAGCTTCCCTCCATCCTTCTGGAACAGTGCGTACCAGCAGGCCTCCATCCCCCTGTCATCGCCCCACTCAGAGCTGCCCTTCCCCGGGGACCCTTACTCCTCGGCCTCCCTCCACAGCCACCTCCACCAGGCCGGCACGGACGCATGGCACCCCTCCCACCACCACCACCACCACCATCACCACCACCCCTACTCGCTAGGGGGCACGATAGATGCCCAGGGCTCTGCGTACCCACGCTCGGGGGTACACGAGGTGTACGGCACGGCCTTCGACCCACGCTACAGTTCCCTGCTGGTGCCCTCGGTGAGGCCTCACCACCGTCTGGCCGCAGCGAGCTCCGTGCCGGGGCCCAGCGGGTCGCCCTGTGACCTGGGAGGGAAGGGAGAGACAGGGGCGGGGACCTGGAGCACCGCATTCACTGGAGCCTCAGAGATCGGACTCAACGTGGACTCAGGTATTATTCCAAGATTTCAAGATTTAGTTCATTTCTTGTGTACTTCCATACATACAAAAAAATGTAATACTGTTCCTCCAGCCCAGAGCAGCGCAACAAGAAAGGTTAAAATAGAAACAAAGATGTTTATGTATATCAAATATTCAATCTAAAATATATAAAAGTCCATTAACAAGCGGTAAAAAAAATATACAAATCAACATAGTAAATCGACATATAAGTCAACATATAAGTCAACATACAAGTCAACATATACAGTAAATCAACATATAAGTCAACATACAAGTCAACATATAAGTCAACAAGTGTGTTGGTGAGAAAGTGTATTTTGTGACATTTTCTCCTTCAATGTGGCATTATGCTGGGGGTGGGTCATAGTCTGTGTAGCATCCTGCTGGGTTTGGATGTTCCTGTACCTCCTCCCAGATGGCAGGAGTTATTGTTTTGTTTAGTCATAATCACAATTCTTCCAAAAAACTATATACGCAGACAGAGACAATTCTACTTGAGCTACCTTTAAAGGGGAATGCCACCTATTTTAAGAATTCACATTGTGTTCTTCCTGTGCATCGCTAGAAGGTCCGAACCAGGATTAAAATCTAATTAAATTTAAACAATTGACGTTGTTACATTAACTACCTTTCATTCTATGGACCAAAGTATGTGTGACGTCTAACGCCTGTTCTTTTAATACTTGTCCAGGGACTACGGATGAAAACTAGCCTCCATGGCTAAATCTGGCATAGTTATTTTAATGTACAGTACATTGTCAAATAAACAAATAAACTAAACTAAAATGTGTTTCATAAAGTCAGAGCCCCATACATTGTCTACGGAGCAGCCCCAGATTATACTTTTTATTAGACTTTGCCGATTGGAGGGTTCTCTCTCTTTGATGTCTAGCTTTATGAGAGAGCAGTGCGTGTTGCGTGACTGAACTGTCTCCGGGCACAGGAAGATCATAATGTGAATTTCTCAAAATGGGTGGCATTCTCCTTTAAACTGGGCAGGATGAAAGCACTAATTAGCACTAATTCAGTCAGAAAGACGTCTCTGTCACTTCCAGTTTATCTCTCTCTACAGACACATATTAACACGTCAATAAGTCATCCAATAAACACATGGGACTTTGGTCCACCTATGATTGCGCTCGGATATGATATTTGAACCTGTGTTTTTCTGTAATGCTGAAGAGAATCCCTTTGCTGAACGGATTGAGTGGAAAGTGACCTGACCTGGTGTGAACCACCATCTTCCTTTTCCTGTCGCCTCTCCTCTTCCCTCCTGCAAACAATTTATCTCTCTTTCCTAATATTCTCCTTCTTCCCTCTCTTTCCTTCTGCCACCCTCTTTTTTCCCCTCCTTTCTATCCCTCTCCCTCTCGGTCTCGGTCTCTTTCTCTCTCTCTCTCCCTCTCGGTCATCTCTCTCTCTCTCTCTCTCTCTCTCTCTCTCTCTCTCTCTCTCTCTCTCTCTCTCTCTCTCTCTCTCTCTCTCTCTCTCTCTCTCTCTCTCTCTCTCTCTCTCTCTCTCTCTCTCTCTCTCTCTCTCTCTCTCTCTCTCTCTCTCTCAGGTCTACAGACACAAGGACAAGACCAAGGACTTGTACTGGTTTTAGCGACCACGACAGCCTTCTCCTTTTCCCCTCCTTCAGCTGGTCACTCTGTCGCTTGCCCCCCCCCCCCCCCTCCCCACACACACACATCTACACCCCCCCCCCCCTTCCTCTCCTGCTCTGCTCCACTAAATTCTGCTCTGTGGAATGACTGCCAGAAAGATGGAAAGCCAGTCAGACAGACAGACAGACAGACCGACAGCCAGTCAGACAGACAGCCAGACAGCCAGTCAGACAGATGGACTGACAGCCAGTCAGACAGCCAGACAGACAGCCAGTCAGACAGATGGACTGACACACGGCCGGGTTGTGTAACAGCTTGTGGTCTGCCTTGCAGCGCTGCGTTACAGCAGACTCTGTGGCGGTGGCGGGGCGGCGCTGATGAGCTGAAGGCCGACAGGAAGCCCTGCTGTGGATCCGGTCAAAGCTCAGCTCTGCTGCACGGAGAGCGGACAGATGAAACCTGCTGCAGAGACAGAGAGAGAGAGAGAGAGAGACTCTTATTCTTCATAAAGCACTCGAGGGACACGGACACAATTGTAATTCTTTATGCGTCCCCCTAGGGGGATAAACTGCTGGACAGACAGTGGAGAGAGAGAAACAATCTAAACTATTGTCTCTCCAAAAGTAGCACTCAAGGGACAAGGACACCGATTTAAATGTCCTGTGAAAGGACAAACTGCTGTGGACAGACGGACAGACGGATGAAAATAAAGAAAACATGTTGAAAGATATTGTCTTTTCTGAAGACTCTCTGATTCTACAGAACGTCCTTGAGGGACAGACGGAAAGACAGAGGAACTCAGGTGAAACCAGAGACAGACAGAAAGACGGAAGAACTCAGGTGAAACCAGAGAGACAGACAGAAAGACAGAGGAACTCAGGTGAAACCAGAGAGACAGACAGAAAGACTGAGGAACTCAGGTGAAACCAGAGAGACAGACAGAAAGACAGAGGAACTCAGGTGAAACCAGAGAGACAGACAGAAAGACGGAAGAACTCAGGTGAAACCAGAGAGACAGACAGAGGAACTCACAGTGAAACCAGAGAGACAGACAGAGAGACAGAGGAACTCAGGTGAAACCAGAGAGACAGACAGAAAGACAGGATCTCAGGTGAAACCAGAGAGACAGTCAGAAAGACAGAGGAACTCAGGTGAAACCAGAGAGACAGTCAGAAAGACAGGAACTCAGGTGAAACCAGAGAGACAGACAGAAAGACAGAGGAACTCAGGTGAAACCAGAGAGACAGACAGAAAGACAGGAACTCAGGTGAAACCAGAGAGACAGACAGAAAGACAGAGGAACTCAGGTGAAACCATAGAGACAGTCAGAAAGACAGAGGAACTCAGGTGAAACCATAGAGACAGTCAGAAAGACAGAGGAACTCAGGTGAAACCAGAGACAGACAGAAAGACAGAGGAACTCAGGGTGAAACCATAGAGACAGACAGAGGAACTCAGGTGAAACCAGAGAGACAGACAGAAAGACAGAGGAACTCAGGGTGAAACCATAGAGACAGACAGAAAGACAGAGGAACTCAGGGTGAAACCAGAGAGACAGACAGAAAGACAGAGGAACTCAGGGTGAAACCAGATACAGACAGAAAGACAGAGGAACTCAGGTGAAACCAGAGAGACAGACAGAAAGACAGAGGAACTCAGGTGAAACCAGAGAGACAGACAGAAAGACAGAGGATCTCAGGTGAAACCATAGAGACAGTCAGAAAGACAGAGGAACTCAGGGTGAAACCAGATACAGACAGAAAGACAGAGGAACTCAGGTGAAACCAGAGACAGTCAGAAAGACAGAGGATCTCAGGTGAAACCAGAGAGACAGACAGAAAGACAGGAACTCAGGTGAAACCAGAGAGACAGACAGAAAGACAGAGGAACTCAGGTGAAACCAGAGAGACAGACAGAAAGACAGAGGAACTCAGGTGAAACCAGAGAGACAGACAGAAAGACGGAAGAACTCAGGTGAAACCAGAGAGACAGACAGAGGAACTCACAGTGAAACCAGAGAGACAGACAGAGAGACAGAGGAACTCAGGTGAAACCAGAGAGACAGACAGAAAGACAGGATCTCAGGTGAAACCAGAGAGACAGTCAGAAAGACAGAGGAACTCAGGTGAAACCAGAGAGACAGACAGAAAGACAGAGGAACTCAGGTGAAACCAGAGAGACAGACAGAAAGACAGGAACTCAGGTGAAACCAGAGAGACAGACAGAAAGACAGAGGAACTCAGGTGAAACCATAGAGACAGTCAGAAAGACAGAGGAACTCAGGTGAAACCATAGAGACAGTCAGAAAGACAGAGGAACTCAGGTGAAACCATAGAGACAGTCAGAAAGACAGAGGAACTCAGGTGAAACCAGAGACAGACAGAAAGACAGAGGAACTCAGGGTGAAACCATAGAGACAGACAGAGGAACTCAGGTGAAACCAGAGAGACAGACAGAAAGACAGAGGAACTCAGGGTGAAACCATAGAGACAGACAGAAAGACAGAGGAACTCAGGGTGAAACCAGAGAGACAGACAGAAAGACAGAGGAACTCAGGGTGAAACCAGATACAGACAGAAAGACAGAGGAACTCAGGTGAAACCAGAGAGACAGACAGAAAGACAGAGGAACTCAGGTGAAACCAGAGAGACAGACAGAAAGACAGAGGATCTCAGGTGAAACCATAGAGACAGTCAGAAAGACAGAGGAACTCAGGGTGAAACCAGATACAGACAGAAAGACAGAGGAACTCAGGTGAAACCAGAGACAGTCAGAAAGACAGAGGATCTCAGGTGAAACCAGAGAGACAGACAGAAAGACAGGGGATCTCAGGTGAAACCAGAGAGACCGACAGAAAGACAGAGGAACTCAGGTGAAACCAGAGAGACAGACAGAAAGACAGAGGATCTCAGGTGAAACCAGAGACAGTCAGAAAGACAGGAACTCAGGGTGAAACCAGATAGACCGACAGAAAGACAGAGGAACTCAGGTGAAACCAGAGAGACCGACAGAAAGACAGAGGAACTCAGGTGAAACCAGAGACAGACAGAAAGACAGAGGAACTCAGGGTGAAACCAGAGAGACAGACAGAAAGACAGAGGAACTCAGGGTGAAACCAGAGAGACAGACAGAAAGACAGGATCTCAGGTGAAACCAGAGACAGACAGAAATAACTCACTGTGAAACCAGAGAGAACATATCTCAACTATTGTCTCTCTTAAAAGCACTTCACAGCTGAAAAGACTGGTTGACACACAGGAACACCAGAGAGAGAGAGAGAGAGAGAGAGAGAGAGAGAGAGAGAGAGAGAGAGAGAGAGAGAGGAATCTTGTTGTACTCAATAGAAAAGAGGGGGGAGGAGGGGGGGGGGGCATGCATGCCTCTCTGGGACAGTTGGCTAGAGCCACTCAGAGAAAAGATGACAAGAAGAGGGGTGTTGTTAAAGAAAAATCCATCTTAAAATAGCATTCACATGCGTTACTGTAATATTGTACAAGACTCGAGTGACGATGTCATCAAGAGATCAATCCTGGAGCTGCTCCATAGACAGTGAATAGTTGAACAACTCCCAGGACCCTATGACAGTAAGGGTTTATGGGTACACTCACTCTTAGAACTTTGGATAAAAGCATCAGCTAAATGACTAAATGTAAATGTAATGTAATTAATTTTCACTTGATGACATCACCAATCCAAGTATTGATACTCTGATTTCCAGGTTAGTTCAATGTAAATTCTGTTTCAGGGTGGATTTTTGTGGTAAGCCCTACACAAAACTTTGAGCATGGCCACCTACCAGGCTAATTGCTCCATTTTATTATGATGTCACTATGTAAACACAGCAGCTCAAGTTAGTCAAAACTAATTGTAATTTTTGTATTTCAACCTGTTCAGAACATCTGTGGGGTAAATACAACAAATCAAGGCTTAAATAGTATGGTTGATTTTTCAAATCTCTTAACAGCTAAAATGAAGATTTATTTGCATAATGCCGACAGCAATCTGTGTTCTGTTTCCATAGTGATGTCATGGCGAAATAGGAACAATGAAGAAATGTTCAGTGGAATTACATTGCCAGGGGAACCGCTTGGGCCCACGTGTATTTCCCATCAGCTGTTGATATTAGGAAACACTGCAACAGGAAGTCAATCTGGGCCTATTTAGAATGTTTATGTTGTTGGGATTTGAATGAATGAATGAATGAATGAATGAATGAATGAATGAATGAATGAAAAGTTTATTTTTGAACATGTAATTCTCCATTTCCTCCAAACAAATCACGGTATCTTGTTCCGTCAAACCAAACAATCATAACAACAAATTAAAAAACATAAAAAAAAAACATAAAAAAAAGGAATTATAAACAAAAGGTCAAGAGCAATGTGTTTGGTTAGCAGACATGTCCAAAAAAGGAGTAGAGGGAAGCTAAGCTTATTGATCCCTACCCCCTTACATTTATATTTGTTCTTCTATTAATTTTACTAGATATAACATAATTTATATTTATTTAGATTTGAACATGTCTAGAGCATGAATACAACTGTAATGGAGGCTGGGTGAATACACTCCCAGGTTGGGAGAGGCGCTACTGTATAGTGTTCAAATGTAATCTCTAACAGATTACACATTATCTATTATCTGCTCCAAAATGTAATCAATAATCCACTGGAATACTCAAACTCAGAAAGGCAATCTAAGTACACAGTTATTACTTTTGTATTACTTTGCCTAGAAAATCCAGAGAGTTGTTGAAGAGTTGGAACAATTTATTCAAAAAGTGCACATTTATATTAGTGTCGATAATCTTACAATTCAACAATCCAAACACATTTTTCCGTTCAAATCTGTTTCTGAGTAATCCAACGAGTATTGAACACATTTTTCCAAATGTATCTGTGATGTGATGTGAGATCTGATGTTATTAACAGTACGTTTTACGGTTACATTATTAACCGATTACGGTTACATTATTTTATAATTAGATTACTGTAATGCCATTATTATCTGTTAGTCCCCAACATTGGTAGTAACTCCACTCTGACCTCCATATTCACTGTTACACCTATAATACTGTGTTCAGACTGGCAGTAGATTCATCTAATGCTGTGTTCAGACTGGGAGTAGATTAATCTAATACTGTGTTCAGACTGGCAGTAGATTCCTCTAATACTGTGTTCAGACTGGCAGTAGATTAATCTAATACTGTGTTCAGACTGGCAGTAGATTCCTCTAATACTGTGTTCAGACTGGCAGTAGATTCCTCTAATGCTGTGTTCAGACTGGCAGTAGATTCATCTAATACTGTGTTCAGACTGGCAGTAGATTCATCTAATACTGTGTTCAGACTGGCAGTAGATTCCTCTAATACTGTGTTCAGACTGGCAGTAGATTCCTCTAATGCTGTGTTCAGACTGGCAGTAGGCAGTCGATTCCTTTAATACTGGAGGTAGACGGTCAATGGGAAACCAGATATAATTTTTGTATCTATTAACGTCAACGATGATGGCAACCGCAGAATATGTTGAGCACATTTAAACAAATTGAGCCTACAGTAGATGTGGTACTTTTTATGCTTGTACAACAAACCTAGAGCTTTTATCTAGCATGCACTTTACATGATTCATTCTGTTATTATCTATTATCATCACCAATAATAACTTCCAAGGACTGAAAATGCCCCATCATTTAATTTGGAAAACATAAAATATTACCCCCCCCCCCCCCCCCCTCCTCTGATACTGACCTGAGAGGTGGTGTTAAGACAGAGTTCCTCTTTCAACGGTGTAAACACAACACACTAAAGGCCCCCTCACCATGATGTGTGATAGCAGTCTTTAGCCCGTCCCAGACAAAATGTCCCCTTTGTGAGCAATATCTTCCATTGTGAACAATGGCCAGCGGACTTGGGTCATTTAATGTAACAGGGTCAGAGTCTGTCATAGAGATCTGGCCTATTTTCCACCTCAGTCTGACATAATAAACATCTCACAGTCTGATGTAATAAACATCTCACAGTCTGATGTAATAGAACCTCTCAGTTTGACATAATAAAACATCTCACAGTCTGATGTAATAAACATCACAGTCTGACATAATAAAACATCTCAGTTTGATATAATAAAAGATCTCACAGTCTGATGTAATAAACATCACAGCCTGACATAATAAAACATCACAGTCTGAAATAATAAAACATCACAGTTTGACATAATAAAACCTCTCAGTTTGATATACTAAAACACATCAGTCTGACATAATAAAATATTTCACAGTCTGACATAATAAAACATCTCAGTCTGACATAATAAAACATCTCACAGTCTGACATAATAAAATATCTCACAGTCTGACATAATAAAACATCTCAGTTTGATATAATAAAACATCTCAGGCTGACATAATAAAACATCTCAGTTTGACATAATAAAACATCTCATTTTGACATAATAAAACATCTCACAGTCTGACATAAACATAATAAAACATCTCAGTTTGACATAATAAAACATCTCACAGTCTGACATAATAAAACCTCTCAGTTTGATATACTAAAACACATCAGTCTGACATAATAAAACATCTCAGTCTGACATAATAAAACCTCTCAGTTTGATATACTAAAACACATCAGGCTGACATAATAAAACATCTCACAGTCTGACATAATACACATCTCACAGTCTGACATAATAAAACATTTCACAGTCTGACATAATACACATCTCACAGTCTGACATAATAACAGTAAAAGACGGTGTGGAGGACTTTACGTCCTTCGGTCTGAGGCCAGTGTAAGACATTATTATGTCCTCTCTGTCCAGCAGCTAAACGCACTAACACCTCGCTCAGTGTGGATGGACACATGGACATAGAAGGGACATTATCGTACAGTGAACGTTGACTTCATTGAAAGTGTGAAAATGAGGGATTAGACAGATGTTTTCAAAATGAACAGCCATTCTCCAAGTGGTGGTGTTGACTGTAGAAGCTACATGTACCCCAACACATAATCTGCCTGTGGAACTGTTTTGTCTATTCTGTGAGAGTTAGACAGAGAGAGAGAGAGAGAGAGAGAGAGAGAGAGAGAGAGAGAGAGAGAGAGAGAGAGAGAGAGAGAGAGAGAGAGATAGAGAGAGAGAGAGAGAGAGAGAGAGAGAGAGAGAGAGAGAGAGAGAGAGAGAGAGAGAGAGAGAGAGAGAGAGAGAGAGAGAGAGAAAGAAAGAAAGAGAGAGAGAGTGTGGAGTTGTGTTGTGAAGTATGAGTGAGCCATGCAGCGGCTGTTTGGTATCTTTGAGCTCTGCTCCGTAACAGCTGCTGTCAACGACAACTGCTCCTAAACTCAATGAACACACACACACACACGCACGCAGGCAGGCACGCACGCACGCACACACACACACACACACACACACACACACACACACACACACACACACACACACACACACACACACACACACACACACACACACACACACACACACACACACACACACACACACACACACACACACACACACACACACACACACACACACACACACACACACACACACACACACACACACACACACACACACACACACACACACACTCACGCTGTGCAGTGTTTGAGCCAGGTCTTCATAAAAAGAACATTTAGACCCCACTGGAGCAACTGTTGAGACCTGAGGAGAGGCATGTGTGTGTGTATGTGTGTGTGTGTGTGTGTGTGTGTGTGTGTACTCCTGCCTTTGACCAAAATTGGAAACAAATTTCATAACGACACCAGCAGAATGGGTGTCATCTTTTCTTTGTTTTTTTTGTTAACCTTTTACGTCTTGTCCAATAGGAGATAGAACACTGTCCCCGTTGGCTGTCACCCAGGTTAGGGTTGGGTGAGAGTGTTTCTAAGAGATAGTTTAGTATAATTACCTTGAAGAAATCACTCCAATCCCAAGGTTATGTCAGCAATGGCCAAAGAGAGAAGGGTTAGGGTTAGAGAAAGCTTAGGGTTAGAGAAGGGTTAGAGAAGGTTAGGGAATGGTTAGAGAAGGTTAGGGAATGGTTAGAGAAGGGTTATGGTTAGAGAAGGTTAGGGAATGTTTAGAGAAGGTTAGGGAATGGTTAGAGAAGGGTTATGGTTAGAGAAGGTTAGGGAATGTTTAGAGAAGGTTAGGGAATGGTTAGAGAAGGGTTATGGTTAGAGAAGGTTAGGGAATGTTTAGAGAAGGTTAGGGAATGGTTAGAGAAGGGTTATGGTTACAGAAGGTTAGGGAATGTTTAGAGAAGGTTAGGGAATGGTTAGAGAAGGGTTATGGTTAGAGAAGGTTAGGGAATGTTTAGAGAAGGTTAGGGAATGGTTAGAGAAGGGTTAGGGTTAGAGAAAGCTTAGGGTTAGAGAAGGGTTAGAGAAGGTTAGGGAATGTTTAGAGAAGGTTAGGGAATGGTTAGAGAAGGGTTAGAGAAGGTTAGGGAATATTTAGAGAAGGTTAGGGAATGGTTAGAGAAGGGTTAGAGAAGGTTAGGGAATATTTAGAGAAGGTTAGGGAATGTTTAGAGAAGGTTAGGGAATGGTTAGAGAAGGGTTAGAGTTAGATACGTTTGGGGAAGGTTAGGGAATGGTTAGAGAAGGGTTAGAGTTAGAGAGGGATTAGAGAAGGTTAGGCAATGGTTAGAGAAGGGTATATGTATAAAATAAAAATAAAACTTCAATTCTATCAGAACACAGATGCTACCAAACTCCATTTCTATCAGAACACATTCTACCAAGTTCAAATGATATCAGAACACAGATGCTACCAAACTCCATGGTGTTGTAGCTGAACTTCAGTTGCATTGCATTTAGTAATTTAGCTTTATCCAAAGCAACTTGCAAATCATGACCAACTGTTAGTAGCTGAACATCAGTTAGCGTTAGTAGCTGAACATCAGTTACGTAGTGTTAGTAGCTGAACATCAGTTACGTAGCGTTAGTAGCTGAACGTCAGTTACGTAGCGTTAGTAGCTAAACATCAGTTACATAGCGCTAGTAGCTGAACATCAGTTACGTAGCGTTAGTAGCTAAACGTCAGTTACATAGCGTTAGTAGCTGAACGTCAGTTACGTAGCATTAGTAGCTAAACATCAGTTACGTAGCGTTAGTAGCTGAACATCAGTTAGCGTTAGTAGCTGAACATCAGTTACGTAGCGTTAGTAGCTAAATGTCAGTTACATAGCGTTAGTAGCTAAACGTCAGTTACGTAGTGTTAGTAGCTAAATGTCAGTTACATAGCGTTAGTAGCTGAACATCAGTTACGTAGCGTTAGTAGCTGAACGTCAGTTACGTAGCGTTAGTAGCTAAACATCAGTTACATAGCGTTAGTAGCTGAACATCAGTTACGTAGCGTTAGTAGCTAAACGTCAGTTACATAGCGTTAGTAGCTGAACGTCAGTTACGTAGCATTAGTAGCTAAACGTCAGTTACGTAGCGTTAGTAGCTGAACGTCAGTTACGTAGCGTTAGTAGCTAAACATCAGTTACATAGCGTTAGTAGCTGAACATCAGTTACGTAGCATTAGTAGCTAAACGTCAGTTACATAGCGTTAGTAGCTGAACGTCAGTTACGTAGCATTAGTAGCTAAACATCAGTTACGTAGCGTTAGTAGCTGAACATCAGTTAGCGTTAGTAGCTGAACATCAGTTACGTAGCGTTAGTAGCTAAATGTCAGTTACATAGCATTAGTAGCTAAACGTCAGTTACGTAGTGTTAGTAGCTAAATGTCAGTTACATAGCGTTAGTAGCTGAACATCAGTTACGTAGCGTTAGTAGCTAAATGTCAGTTACATAGCGTTAGTAGCTGAACATCAGTTCCATAGCGTTAGTAGCTAAACGTCAGTTACATAGCGTTAGTAGCTAAAACGTCAGTTACATAGTGTTAGTAGCTGAACATCAGTTCCATAGCGTTAGTAGCTAAACGTCAGTTACGTAGCGTTAGTAGCTGAACATCAGTTAGCGTTAGTAGCTGAACATCAGTTACGTAGCGTTAGTAGCTAAATGTCAGTTACATAGCGTTAGTAGCTAAACATCAGTTACGTAGTGTTAGTAGCTAAATGTCAGTTACATAGCGTTAGTAGCTGAACATCAGTTACGTAGCGTTAGTAGCTGAACATCAGTTACGCAGCGTTAGTAGCTAAACGTCAGTTACATAGCGTTAGTAGCTGAACATCAGTTCCATAGCGTTAGTAGCTAAACGTCAGTTACATAGCGTTAGTAGCTAAAACGTCAGTTACAGTACATATAGTGTTAGTAGCTGAACATCAGTTCCATATCGTTAGTAGCTAAACGTCAGTTACGTAGCGTTAGTAGCTGAACGTCAGTTACGTAGCTGAACGTCAGTTCCATAGCGTTAGTAGTCCCTGTGTTTTGAGCGAGTGAAGTTCAAATTGTTCTGAGGTCATTACACGATACACAAGATATCAGAATTTATTTCGTATCAATGTTCTTTTTTTTTAAACTTTATTTTTTAGCGTTTATCGCTTTTCTGGTCAAGCATGACCGACAGAAACAGGTTGAAATGGGATGTAGAGCAGGGAAAGACATTCTGAGAAATGACGGCGGGTCCGGGAATCGAACTCATGTCCCCCAGATCCGTGACGAGCACGGTTTTCCCCGACGCAGAAATAGCGCCGAGATATGCGGTGAGCTACGGGAGCTCCCCTCGTATCGATGTTCTACTTGTATCTGCTATGATCGTTAAGGTTGTGGAATGAATGTAGCTAAATTCAGTTGTCCCTGTTTTGGCGTAAAGTGTGTGTGTGTGTGTGTGTGTGTGTGATATTAATCTTTTTTTTTTATCCACTTTTTCTCCTTATTTTCTATTTTTCTCCCATCCCAATTTCGTATCGCCAATTATTTTTTCCCTTCAATTCTCCCCTCCCCTATCTTGAACGTTGCTAGACTATGCCTCCCACTGGTCGGCTGTAGTGAGGATAGAAGCCTTGCATCACGTGTCCCCTCCGGTACACGAGGAGGCAGCCTGTCGCATCTTTTCACCAGACAGCGCGGTCTCTCAGTGGCGATGAGTAGCACGTGGGAGGCTCACGCTGCCCCCGATACTTCCTGACTCTGCTGTACAGGTGTCACCCAACCGACCTGTAGGAGTCGCTGTCCAAAATGTCCAATCCCCACCCATCGACTTTCCACCCGCTACCTCTGCCAATTGAGATAGTATGACGACTGGCCCAAGCCGCAGGCAATGCTGACTCCGGGAGTCGAGACCGCAGCCTCTTGCATTGGTGACGAGCGCAATCTCCGCTACGCCACCCAGCCGATGTGTAATATTAATCTGTACACCACTGACTGTCACTATAGGCCCCTCTATGGGCTCCATTTATGTGAATTTGTACAAATATTAACAGAGGTCTTCTGAGATGGGGGTTCCCTGAGGGTTCTTTGACATGCAACAGATTGAAAAGCATTGCTGTATGCTATGTGAATATTAATATATTACCTAAAGTATTGTTTGTGTATTGTTTCTATAGGTCCTGTTCTTCTTCAAAAACTCTGTATGTATTTGCTGTCTGCCTGTAACTAAAGCATTGACTCTGAATCATGTCGGAACTCCACTGTGCTCTTCCTGTGTGACTCTCTCAGATGCTTATTTAAAGGCTGTGGTGGATTTCACAGCTACAATAATAATATGATAACGTGTACACTTAAATAAACATTAGCACTGCATAGTCCAATTTCTTTTTTGTATTTTTTGTATTTTGATTTTGATTTCACCTTTATTTCACCAGGATGATTAATTGAGAACAGCTTCTAATTTGCAATGATGACCTGGCAAGAAGCCCAGCAGAAGTAAAAACAAAAATAGTATACCATCACTCCTCTTTAGCACATAGTATACCATCACTCCTCTTTAGCACATAGTATACCATCACTCCTATTTAGCACATAGTATACCATCACTTCTCTTTGCTATGGTTTGTAACCAACCCCAATCGCACAACACAAGACAGGTATGAGAGTGAGCCAAAACAGGGCAAATATTTATTATAGAACAAAAAGCGGCACAGTCCCTTTAAGGGAAAACACAAAAACACTAGAGTCAAAGAAATATGGAAAATGCGGCACTGTGCCTTTAAGAGGCGAACAGGCTAAGGGACTAAGGCTAAGGGCCAGGGCTAAGGGCCAGGGCTAAGTGTCAGGGCCAGGACCAGGGGCACTGGAGAGGGGGACAGGGACAGAGGCCCGGAGAGGCGGGCTGGAGACAGGGACAGAGAACAGGGTTAAGGCCTTGGACAGGGCGAGGGCCAGAGCTGCTTACAGGGATGAGGACAGGGTTCCGACGGCGGAGGCCTGGCACGGGAACAGGGGCCCGACGGCGGAGGCCTGGCACGGGAACAGGGGCCCGACGGCGGAGGCCTGGCACGGGGACAGGGGCCCGACGGCGGAGGCCTGGCACGGGGATCCTCCTCCTCCTCTTCGGATGCTGCAGACGGGCAGCGCAGAACAAAGGGGGTCCCAGGGGACCGGGAAGGGAACATGCCGTCCTCCCGTGGAATACTAGGGAGCGACGACGAGCCTGGGTCCAAGGGGAACGGGATGGGCACACGCCGTCCTCCCGTGGAATACTAGGGAGCGACGACGAGCCTCACCCACAGGAACGAGGATCACGAAGAGACACCCTCCTCCCGTGGAATCGGTAGCGATGACGAGCCGGCTTGACGTCTGGAGTGGGAACATTGGAAAACCTCCCGTAGAGAATTAGAGAGCGAAGATGGTGTCCCACTCCAGGCAAACGGCGACAGGTGGTGATGGCTGGGCCGTCGTCTCACGCCGGAGACGCGGCAGGTGATGGTGACGTACGGAATGGTAACGTCCAGAACTCCATGAACACTGAACACAGATACAGATACAGAGTCCAGAACACAGAGTCCAGAACACAGAGTCCAGAACACAGAGTCCAGAACACAGAGTCCAGAACACAGAGTCCAGAACACAGAGCGACCCGACCAGGACTGGAGGGGAGTCTGCAACCTATGTACTCTCCCTTTTTGATTGCAAACTCCCAACAGGTGCGTGAAGGTAGAGGATCAAGGATGTCCAAGGGTGGGGGCTGGTGAAGAGTAGAGGAGATTAAATCATCGCAAGGGTGGGGGCTGTTGAGGAGAGTAGACAGGGAAAACACAGGAAAAAGGTCCAGGGACAGGCGAATCCTCACACTCTTGCACATAGTATACATAGTAAGTTAAAAAACAGCTTACATAAATACTAGCAATATATAGAGAAGACATGTACAACAGTCAGCTAGGGACTGTTGCAATTTCTGCTTAAACACATGGAATGATGGAAGTGATGAAAGTTCAATGAAAGTTATTACTAATGACTAGAGGTCCAGGTAATACTAGTGCAGACTTACTAATGACTAGAGGTCCCAGGTAATACTAGTCCAGTTATAATAAGGACTAGAGGTCCCTGTAATACGTAGTCCAGTTATTACTAATGACTAGAGGTCCAGGTAATAGGGGAGAACGGGGGACGTTGTCACACTTCTTACTCTAGTGTGAATTGCTCATCATCAAAACATCTTTCAATAGTCATTCCTACATTAAATTGAAGCTTAAGATGTTGGCTTGAAATGTGTATCCCTCTCATTTTCCAACGTATTGTAACAAAGAGTTAATCACCTATCAAAGACACTCTGACACATTGTGACAACCAACCCCATCATGGGGATGGTTGTCACAGACTATGGGGTTTGTTGTCACCATGTGTTTTAATTGGGAATTTTTTTTAAAAGAAGACAAGAAGGCAGAACTAAATTTGAAAGTTTAATTGCATTGACAAGTTGACAAATACATAACTTAATACATCTTAACATGAACATAAACAAGAAATACATCTTTAGGCCATCCTATATAACAAAATAAGAACACAATAAATCGGCCTAACAATAATAGCCTACACAACATGTGACAACCAACCCCAAATAAAATGTGACGACCAACCCCAACTGGAATGTTTTGATAGCATCAAACAGAGAGTTCCTTGGGGTACACCTGAACAATAAACTGGACTGGTCGGACAACACAGAGGCCCTCTACAGGAAGGGACAGAGCAGGCTGTTCTTCCTGAGGAGACTCAGGTCCTTCAATGTGTGCAACAAACTGCTGCAGTCTTTTTACCAGTCTGTTGTGGCCAGCATCCTCTTCTATGCTGTGGCATGCTGGGGAGGCTACATTAACTCAAGGGACACCAACAAGCTCAACAAGCTGGTGAGGAAGGCTAGCTCTGTGGTGGGAGTCGAGCTACCTAGACTTGAGGTGATGGTAGAGAGGGGGATGATAAGGAAGCTGGATGCCATCATGGAGAACCCCTACCACCCCCTCTACGACGAGCTAGTCAAGATGAGAAGCTCGTTCAGCCACAGACTCATCCCCCCCCGACACTCAACTAACCGCCTCGGACAGTCCTTCATACCAGCGGCCATCAGGCTCCACAACAGTGGGCAGCGACTAGCAGCCTCCAGGCCCCACAACAGGGGGCAGCGACAGCGACTGCTACCAGACATTGACCTGGGACTTATAGGAACCCAAGGGGGACAAAGTAGACTACCCTGGTACTTTGATTAATGTATACTCAGTAGATAGTAAATTATTATAACACTACCTCTTGCATACTGCACCTCATGTGACACTGTGAATAATGTGAATATTCCTCAGCTAGTCAGATAGTAAATTATATTGACCATATTGATCAAATTGTTTACACTGCCTGTGTTGTCTTTTACTACCTGTATACTGTGTTGTTTTACTACCTGTACCCCTCCCCCCCTCCCCCCCATGCTGCTATGATGCCTGAATTTCCCCAAGGGGATCAATAAAGGAATATCTTAAGGCTAACAGCCATCTAACAACTAGTTAACAATCTAAACTATAGCTATCCCTTCACACTTTTTAAAGCCTAGAAGAAAAATACTGAGGAGCTGAATATTTACACACTAGAGGTCCTCAGGTAATACTAGTGCAGTTATTACTAATGACTAGAGGTCCTCAGGTAATACTAGTCCAGTTATTAATAATGACTAGAGGTCCAGGTAATACTAGTCCAGTTATTACTAATGACTAGAGGTCAGAGACCTGGGCTTGAACTACGACCTCTGCCAGTGGGTCTTGGACTTCCTGACAGGAAGACACCTCATCCATAACTCTCAACACGGGTACCCCCCAGGGCTGTGTTCTGAGCCCCCTCCTCTACTCGCTGTACACACATGACTGTGTGGCACAGCGAAACAGCAACCCAATCATCAAGTTTGCTGACGACACAGTTGTGGTGGGCCTGATCTCTGCAAACGACGAGAGGGCTTACCTGGGAGAGGTAGAGAACCTGGCGCTGTGGTACCGGGAGAACAGCCGCTCCCTGAACGTCAGCTAAACGAAGGAGATGATTGTGGACTTTAGGAGGTCGGGGGCCAGGGACTACAGCCCCCTCAGCATCGATGGGGCACAGGTCGAGAGAGTGATCAGTTTTAAGTACCTCGGAGTCCACATATCTGAGGACTTGACATGGACCACACACATTGACAGTGTAGTGAAGAAGGCACGGCAGCGCCTCTACTTCCTTAGGCGTCTAAGAAAGTTCAAAGTGAGTCAGAAGATCCATAAGAACTTCTACTCATGCACAATAGAGAGCATCCTGACTGGTAACATCACCTCCTGGTTATGGTGGAATAGCACCGCACACAACTGCAGCAGACTACAGACAGTGGCCCGTTCACCCAAACAACTGCCTCTTTGAACTTAGTCAGGCAAGCGCTACCGGAGTCTCATGGCCAGTACAGAGAGACTCAGAAGGAGCTTCTATCCCCAGGCCATCAGGATGCTCACTCTATGTAACAACCCATCATCTACACTCATTGCACACACATCCACATGCACACACTCAC
>NC_140169.1:97269462-97466962 GCF_963971535.1 Notolepis coatsorum | reverse complement strand
TTAGTTTGGTTGGATGCACTTCAAGCTGCTTCCACATGGAGTTGTGGGAACTACTTTTTCTGGCGGATGGTTTTTTCAATAAATCTTCGATTAATGTGTGTTTATTGTATAGAAATAAGGTTGGATGAATCTGGCAGTTGTATAAAAGCTTTACACCACGTGCAGTCGTGATTTGTGACCAATAAACCATGCCTAGGGGGGTCTAACGACCCTCGGCTGCGCCTCGGGCCTAACAACCACCCCTAGGCATGGTTTATTGGTCACAAACCACTCCTGCGTGTGATGTAATGCTTAATTATTACATGGCGTTTTAACATTCGCCGAAATGCTTGATTGTGATTGGTCAATAGCGCTCGTCAGAGGTCCGTTATTACTCGATAACGGACCTCTGCCGAGCAATAATGACCGCTGTGCGCAGCTGTAGCAATCAAGCCCACTGACACACACTGCATCAGTGCAGCCAATCAGACACACCTGCCGGCTGCTGGCGAAGCTGCCGGCGATGACAGCGGAGCGACAGAACAGGCTGCATTTGATCTCGTCTTGTCGATGGTGTAAAATTCTGTAAAATCTTCTGTATTCTAAACTCCGTGTCGGTCAATTATTTTGCGACAATGACCTCGTAGTTATACATTATCCCTTACTTATACTTACAGTATAGCACATGCATGAGTCTGGTCTCCTTTGAAAGGTAACATTCTGAAGTTTCTTCACTTTGAGTGCTAATAGAGTAACAGAGGTTTGAACACGCTTTTGTATACTCGCATTTCTGTTTCCTGGTTGCCAGATGCCTGTTTTTAACATGGCAACTTTTTGGGAAATTAGCTTATTTACCATCTACCCTGGAGTTAGACAAGCAGATACATACCCTTTTCTTCTCTGTGTATGTATTAGGCTTAGGGAACAGCCGCGCCATTAGCCTAGCTTAGCGTCATTCACTGGAAGTAGGTGTAGCCTAGTTCCCAACAGTCACAAAATACACTCCAAAACCTTCCTGTAAACATGTTGTGACCTGTGTATTTACCATGTGGAGAATTTTTTTGCGTGTGTATTTCATGACATTTGGGAAGTAGGCTACACTGTCACACCTACTTCCAGTGAATGACGCTAAGCTAGGTCGTCCAACCGGACGTGGTCACTTGTCCAAATGGCTCGTCAAACGACGCTCGCCAGATGTTTCGTCTTGTAACTCACCGTCCGATGCTTGGGTTAACGGTATAATATGTAAATACTTACTTCCACATTGGTGTTGAGGCTGTTTTTGCTAATCCCTCGTACACTGGAGAGCAAGGTAAATGCAGAAATGTGCTGTAATTGGCCCTCAAGATATGTAGGCCGATCACGTTGCTCGCCCGACGTGCAGTTACATTTCGGGAGAGATTCATGTAGGCTTCATTGGTAGGCTTCTTGGCCGGTAGGCTCCCTGGCCAGTGCCGGTACCAGCGACGAAGCATCAACGACACCTTTTTGTATCAATTTGCCTTAACCTCTTAAGCTCGATCGGCCTGAGATTTATTTCATGTCACAAATAGATCAATACAGTCTTTTTTCAAAGATCAAAAAAGTTTATTTTTCAAATGTAGCCAATTATACCTTCAAAACAGCAGTCAATGTTTATATTTTCAGGACTACGTTTGTGTAGCAATGAGCTAAATATGAGCTTATAAAAATATCTGCGCATTGCATTGGAAACCGGATGATTTAGATGCAAGGACATGATGCCATCATGAAATCGTTGTAGTCCTACGAAAGAGGAGATCCAGGGCCTTTGATGGACATCGAAATTTCATAAAACTACACTACCCAGCTCACACCGGCCACAGTCAAAGCTGCCGCCGCTTGACGTGAAGAAAAATATTGAAATATATCTCACGGGTCAAACAAACCTGAACGTTATTGCCATAAAATACATATATTGTTTCTTTACCTTTATGTGAATGTCTAGAAAATAAACGTGTCGCAATCCGATGGCAGAGCTATGGACATCATACAAAAGTAACTGTACTTACAGTAGATTTCATTCATTTGCTGCCCTGTAATGGGCACCTGGTGGTACCAAATCCAGATTTAACTCTGCCATTGGAAAGAGGATTTGGCCAGATCCATAGATGTATGACTTGGCCATAATAAGGTAATTTATAGGCCTGGGCCCTCATTTATCAACAATTCTTAGAAAGTGTTAAATTTTCGTTCTTAAGCACAGAATTTAGAATGTGTGTACGTACAGAAAAATCGGGATTTATCACACGTGCGTAGACGTGTCCCACGCACACCTGCAAGTACTCTGTGTTGATAAATATCACTTGATCTGCGCTCCATGCTCGTGCACGGTTTTACGTATTTGCATATAGAACCGCCCGTAATTAACCATATATGGTAATGAACACCCCCATGAAATGTGGAAAAGTCGAGCGAACGCCTGTGAGAAATACGCGACAGGCTGACAGACGTGTACACGCTGATGTCGGAAACAGTCTGATATGATATCTATTAACTTCCTAAAGACCATTGCTGCCTGGGCAGCGCAAACACTAATAAAGACCGTTAACCACTGTTTGCCATTGGTGTCATTAATAACCATGCTGGAATATGACTGCTTTTTCTTCATTTCGTTCGATTAATACCCAGGGATTAAAGTTCTCCGTCAATTTCATTCCAAATCGTGACGGATTTTCCGTACATTTTCTACCTGCATGTCAGGATGGAGGTAGGTGAGTTCCAATTGTTGTAGGCAATCACAGAGACGGAGAAGGTATACTCTTGAACAGGTTCGACTTTAATAGTAAAGAACACAAAGAGTAATACTAGGATACTTAGGATACTATGCCAAAGGCAAAGGAACGAGAGAATAGATAATGGAGCTTAGTGGAGGTCCAGAACTGGAACCGGCCGCGTTATCTCCGAACGCCTATAGTGAAGACCTGACAAATGACAAGCAGAGGAAAGGAATGTTAAATAGCCACCAAACCTGGAAGCGAACTGAGGACCCCGGTCCGACACGATATCCACCGGAAGCCCGTGGACCCGAAAGACATGCTGTATCACCAGATCAGCAGTCTCTCGGGCCGATGGAAGCTTGGAGAGAGGAACAAAGTGAGCCGCCTTAGAGAACCGGTCCACCACCACCAAAATGGCGGTGAACCCGTCCGAAAGGGGGAGGCCAGAAATAAAGTCCAGGGATATGTGCGACCAGGGCCGTTTAGGAATAGGAAGCGGCCGGAGGAGACCTGCTGGTGCACGGCGAGAGGTCTTACTGCGCGCGCACATCGGGCAGGCCGCCACAAAGGAACGCGTATCCCCCTCCACTGTCGGCCACCAGAACCTCCTACGGATAAATTCCAGGGTCCTGGTGGCCCCAGGGTGGCTGGTGAGGGATGAGGCATGTGCCCACTGCAGCAAACGTGAGCGTGCCGCCTTGGGCACATACGACCGCCCCGGAGGGCCCCCGCCAGGATCGGGCTCCCGTGTCAGCGCCGACCTTACCACCTTATCTATGCCCCAAGACACGGGTGCCAAAATCAAGGCCGGTGGAATAATGGGATGGGGCTGCTCCTCCCGACCAGGAAGATCAAACTGGCGCGATAACGCGTCGGGTTTGATATTCTTCGACCCGGGCCTATAGGAGATGGTAAATCGAAATCGTGTGAAGAATAACGCCCACCTGGCCTGGCGAGCGTTAAGGCGTTTAGCCCCTTGGATGTAAGCCAAGTTCTTATGATCGGTCCAAACAATGAAAGGATGTGCCGCACCCTCCAACCAATGTCTCCATTCCTCCAGTGCCAATTTGATAGCCAACAACTCCCGATTACCCACGTCGTAGTTGCGCTCGGCTGGTGACAGACGGCGAGAAAAAAAAGCACACGGGTGCACTTTCCCATCCTTTAAGCACCTCTGAGAGAGCACCCCCCCCACCGCGATGTCAGAGGCATCCACCTCCACAATGAACGGAACCTCCGCATCATGGCGGATCAATACAGGAGTGGATGTAAACCGACGTTTGAGATCGCAGAAGGCCGACTCTGCCCTAGGAGACCATTCAAAGCCAGGGAGAGAGGCCTTAGTGAGAGCTGTTAACGGATTGGCTAAGGCGCTAAATCTGCGAATAAAGCGCCTGATAGATAGATAGATAGATAGATAGATAGATAGATAGATAGATAGATAGATAGATAGATAGATAGATAGATAGATAGATAGATAGATAGATAGATAGATAGATAGATAGATAGATAGATAGATAGATAGATAGATAGATAGATAGATAGATAGATAGATAGATAGATAGATCGGTCAGAGGTATGTGACTGTAGGCTAATGGTCCTGATATCAGAGTTATATGGCTGTATGCTAATGGTCCTGATATCAGAGGTCTTGGTTCATGTCTACAGACATGCTATTAGTGTCTTGAGGACTGCAGGCCTGTTGGGGAGGAGGAGCCAAGCAGGTGGAGATTCTCTTCAATCACTACTGTACTGGTAGCGAGTCTGTGTGTGTGTGTGTGTGTGTGTGTGTGTGTGTGTGTGTGTGTGTGTGTGTGTGTGTGTGTGTGTGTGTGTGTGTGTGTGTGTGTGTGTGTGTGTGCGTGTGCGTGTGCGTGTGTGTGTGTGTGTGTGTGTCTGTGTGTGTGTGGGTGTGTTCATGCATGTGTATGCGCACGCGTGTGTGTGCGTACATGTGTGTGTGTGTGGACTTGTTTATGTGAAAATGTGTGTGTATGTACAGTAGGTGAGGTGTGTGCATGTGTGTGTGTTTGTATGTATGTGTGTGTAGGTGTGCATGCATGTGTAGGTGTGCGTCTGTGCATAGGTGTGCGTGTGTGTATGTGTGTAAGTGTGCATATGGGTGGGTGGGTGTGTGTGTGTGTGTGTGTGTGTGTGTGTGTGTGTGTGTGTGTGTGTGTGTGTGTGTGGGTGTGGGGGGCGTGTGTGTGTGTGTGTGAGTGGGTGTGGGGGGGCGTGTGTGTGTGTGTGTGAGTGGGTGTGGGGGGGCGTGTGTGTGTGTGTGTGCTGAGAGCAGACAGCTGTAGATTAATATCAGCTTCTGACTGGAGTGTTGAAGGACGAGAGAGGGTTGGAGAGATGCTCTCTCTCTCTGTGTCACTCAGTGTCTCTCTATCTCTGTCTCTCTCTCCCTCCATCTATCTCACTCTCTCTCACCCTCTACACATCTCTTTCTCTCTTCATCCTGTTTCTTCTTTATTTTTCTCTTCTCTCTCTCTCATTCCCTATCCCCCTCCTCTCTTCTCTCTCTCTCGCTCCCTATCCCCCTCCTCTTTCTCTCTCTCTCTCTCTCTCTCTCTCTCTCTCTCTCTCTCTCTCTCTCTCTCTCTCTCTCTCTCTCTCTCTCTCTCTCCATCTCTCCCCCCCCTGGGTCTCCTGAGATGGTTAAACAAAGCCTGTACGCATTCAGGCAGCCATTAGGAGATAGATTAGCTCTCCAGCAGAATGGAAACAGATTGAATAGAGAAGTGCTAATTGGCAGGGTTCGGGTTAAGGACAAGATCTGCTTGTTAATCAAATCATTCACATGGAAACAAACAGAGACAACTCAATGACTGAATTGAATCCAGATATTTGACTGAAGTATTAACAGTTATTAACGCCGTCGAATCATCATTGTCTAGCTCACTTGTACGTATTCTACTGTACAATTTTCATTCCATTGCTTATTCAGAGTGGATACCAGTCTGTCAGTAGAAAGCATCTTATAGTACATTTATGGTGCTTTATGATAAGCTTTGAGTAATAGAAAGCATCTTATACATTTATGGTGCTTTATGATAAGCTTTGAGTAATAGAAAGCATCTTATACATTTATGGTGCTTTATGATAAGCTTTGAGTAATAGAAAGCATCTTATACATTTATGGTGCTTTATGATATGCTTTGAGTAATAAAATGCATCTTATATATTGATGGTGCTTTATGATACACTTTGAGTAATAAAAAGCATCTTATATATTTATTTATGGTGCCTTATGATACACTTTGAGTAATAAAAAGCATCTTATATATTTATGATGCTTTATTATAAGCTTTGAGTAATAAAAAGCATCTTAGTATGGTGCTTTATGGTAAGCTTTGAGTAATAAAAAGCATATTATATATGTATGGTGCTTTATGATAAACTTTGAGTAATAAAAAGCAACGTATACATTTATGGTGCTTTATGATCAAATTTGAGTAATACAAAGCATCTTATATATTTATGGTGCTTTATGATACGCTTTGAGTAATAAAAAACACCTTATATGTTTATGGTGCTTTATGATAAGCTTTGAGTAATAAAAAGCATCTTATTTTTGGTGCTTTAAGATACACTTGTATTTAATGGAGAGGATGAGAGAAACCATAGGAGAAAAGGTGGATATATCTGTAAGTGTGTATTTTTCCTCAGTGTATCCTTACTGTTTTATATTAAATGTCACTATACGGTCAAGGTGAAGCAACACAACAGCATCTCAGACACAATGAGAGAGAAGGTGCTTCCTGCACTGTGCTTGTTTCTATCTAAGAGGGAAGATAAACACAGAGACACATCATGCAGGACTAATTCACAACTTCCATGTTTCTCATAGGGCTCTAAATAGGCAACCAGCCTGTTTATCCTAGGGCTCTAAATAGGCAACCAGCCTGTTAGCAGTAGCCAATAGGAACACTGTATATCCTAGGGCTCTAAATAGGCAACCAACCTGTTAGCAGTAGCCAATAGGAACACTGTTTATCCTAGGGCTCTAAATTAGGCTGGTAAAGCTGTTAGGGTTTGAAACCGACCTCAACAGCACGGCACAGACAGGTAGTTCAGAGTTAGCCAAACACTAGGGCGTATTTATTTACAGAATCAAAAAGAGTCAAGTAACAATTCTGAACAACAAAAAAGGAGACTGCCTTCGGCAGAGTTATCTGCGGCTCTGCAGATCCTCCCGGTGTTAGAGGTGGGGAATCGGCGTAGACGCCGTTGCGGCTCTGCAGATACTCCCAGCTCCAACTCGGAGTGGAAACGGAGAGAGAGAGAGAGAGATCAACAACAGTCCAACAGTACACAGAGGCAGTGCAGTTCAGTCCTCCCTTAGCTGAGTCCAGTGCAAACAAAAACGATACTCTTCAGTGTTATCCAAAACACACAATTTAGCTGAGTCCAGTGCAAACAAAAATGATACTCTTCAGTGTTATCCAAAACACACAATTTAGCTGAGTCCAGTGCAAACAAAAACGATACTCTTCAGTGTTATCAAAACACACAAAACAGATAATCCAAAAAGGGTTTGGTTCCAAAACTCACCAAAGCGCAAACGCGTAAAGCGGGCAACGGGGCGCAGCTCCAAACGGAGGATCAAGATATTCACCAGCGGCAATCCAAAGATGTCCTGGAGGGAAAGTAGACGAGGCACAACAACGGGGGGAAAGCAGGCAGAAGCAGTAGTATTCAAAACGACCCGACATCGATTGAAAGGAGGTCCCAGTATATGAAGCCTCTGGAGCGCTGATTAGAACACACATCAGGTGCGTGATGGTAATTGGTACTTGACCTAGAAGTGTGCGTTCGGCAACGGACCAATCCTCACAAAAGCTATGCCTCCTAAAGTGTGCAAACGGAAGTTCAGGAAGTACCGGCTACAGGCTTTCCGGTTTCGACAAAATAATTATAGAAACATGTGAAGTGCACAATATTTCCTCGTTTAAGCCACTGCAACGGCTTTTCCTGAAGAATTTACTACATGACCGGGACGTTCTAGCTTGTTTGCCGACAGGATTCGGGAAAAGTTTGGTCCGTTTGGAGGCAGCTTCCAGGGGAAGCACATTCACCGGAAATTCTACCCCATACACACTTTCGGCCGTAGTGCTTTACCAGTCTTTATCTCACGGAGGAGATAAAACTGGGAACGAGGTTAGCTCTAAATAGGCAACCAACCTGTTAGCAGTAGCCAATAGAAACATTGTTTCTCATAGGGCTCTAAATAGGCAACCAACCTGTTAGCAGTATCCAATCGGAATAATAATAATAATAATAATAATAATAATTAACCAGTACACTGTGGCCAAGAGCTCCTGTATGTACAGTAAATTATGTGTTCTGTTTCTGTGAGCCAGTCTGTTTTTCTTTGTAGGTTGTATATTATTATTATTATTATGTTCGCTGTAGGCCGAGCCTATTTATGCATTCGGTAGCATCTGTGTGTGGGTGAGTGTGTGTGTGTGTGTGTCTGGGTGCGTGAATCTGTGCAATATCTCACAAACTACAGTATAGGGCCAATCAGCCTGCAGCTTTGGTGCAGAAGGTTACGTAAGGGATAATGTATAGCTACGAGGTCATTGTCGCAAAATACACAGAGTTTAAAATACAGAGGCGCCTCGCCGAGGCGTTTTAAACATCAGTGAAGGTCAATTATTTTGCGACAATGATCGAGTATAGCTATACATTATCCCGCTTATTACATGGCTAACTTACTAACAATATACCTAATTCATTTTACATCGACAAGACGAGATCAAATGCAGACGCAGTTCTGTTCTGTCGCTCCCGCTGTCATCGTCACACACTCCGCTGTCAGTGCAGCCGGCAGGTGTGTCTGATTGGCTGCACTGATGCAGTGTGTCAGTGGGCTTGATTGCGAACAGCTGCGCACAGCGGTCATTATTGTTCGGCAGAGGTCCGTTATCGAGTAATAACGGACCTCTGACGAGCGCTATTGACCAATCACAAGCAAGCATTTCGGCGAATGTGAAAACGCCATGTAATAAAGAGGCATAATGATTAGCGTGTGCCTCTTTATTACATGGCGTTTTCACATTCGCCGAAATGCTTGCTTGTGATTGGTCAATAGCGCTCGTCAGAGGTCCGTTATTACTCGATACTCACTTCAGGCAATGGTATTTTTTGGGAATTAATTTCCAGCATTCTCTTTGTGTCGTTGTGGTACACTTTCTTTACAGGCTTTAAAGGGCAACAACAAATGCTTCAAATGCTGCCACTGCAGGGGGTCAGCACAGAGACAGTGCAATACTCCAGACAGTTGGCCACTCCCACCATCCCAGCATGCTTTATGGTTGATGGACAATTTGTGGTTCTAGTTGTTTTATAATATGTCAAATAAGAAGTATAAGGAAGTATAAGTAAGTTATTTATTGCAAATGTTATACTTTTTGTGTGGTTTAATGTCTCTATCCATGTTACACCCAGTTGCAGTTCGTTTTGTGTGTTTTAACCATGAGTTTGAGTGTTATCAGGTCAGGAGGCAGCTCTCCAAGATTAGTGTGAATAAGGCCAGAGGACCGGACAACACCAATCCCAGGGTACTCAAAGCATGTGCAGGGCAGCTGGCAGCACCGCTCCAACATCTCTTCAACCTCTCCCTGAGGCTGGAGAGGGTGTCACAGCTCTGGAAGACCTCCTGCATTGTCCCGGTGCCCAAGAAGGGACGACCCAGCAACCTCAATGACTACAGGCCAGTCACTCTGACGTTCGAGAGGCTGGTCCTGCAACACCTCAAGCCCCTGGTGTATGACTCCATCGACCCCCTGCCGTTTGCATACCAGGCAAACATCGGGGTGGAGGACGCCATCATCTATATGCTCCACAGAGCTTACACGCCCCTGGAGAAGCCGCGCAGCTCAGTGAGGATTATGTTCTTCGACTTCTCCAGTGCCTTCAACACCATCCAGCCGTCACTGCTAGCAGAGAAGTTCTCCGTGATGCAGCTGGAGCACGGCTTGGTGGCCTGGATCAAGGACTACCTCACTGACAGACCGCACTACATCAGACTACAGGACAGTCAGTCTGACGTACTGGTGAGCAACACTTGCGCCCCCCAAGGAACCCTTCCTTTTCACCCCCTATACCTCAGACTTCTGCCACAACTCAAGCGGGTGCCACCTGCAGAAGTTCTCTGACGACTCCTCCATCGTAAGCTACATCACCGACGACAATGAGGAGGAGTATAGAGCCCTTGTGAAGAGCTTTGTGGGGTGGAGTGACAGCAACCACCTCCAACTCAACACCAGTCAAACAAAGGAGCTGGTGGTGGACTTCCAGAGGGGCAAGAAGAGCCCCCCCCCCCCATTCCCATTACCATCCGAGAGGATGAGGTGGAGGTGGTGGAGTCATATAAGTTCCTTGAGGTACACCTGAACAATAAACTGGACTGGTCGGACAACACAGAGGCCCTCTATAGGAAGGGACAGAGCAGGCTGTTCTTCCTGAGGAGACTCAGGTCCTTCAATGTTTGCAATAGACTGCTGCAGTCATTCTACCAGTGGCCAGCATCCTCTTCTATGCTGTGGCATGCTGGGGGGGCTACATCAACTCGAGGGACACCAACAAACTGAACAAGCTGGTGAGAAAGGCTAGCTCTGTGGTGGGAGTCGAGCTGGTCAGACTAGAGGTGGTGGCAGAGAGGGGGATGAGAAGGAAGCTGGCTGCTATCCTGGAGAATCTCTCCCACCCTCTTTACAATGAGCTAGTCAAGATGAGAAGCACGTTCAGTGACAGACTCATACATCCCCCCGACACTTAACTAACCGCCTCGGCCAGTCCTCCATACCGGCCATCAGGCTCCACAACAGTGGGCAGGGACTGCTGCCAGACATCCAACTATAGGAACCTAATAGCTGACTCCCACCTAAAAGGAGACTATATACTTACCTTATGCATACCGCACCTTATGTGTATACTGTATACTTCATCAGAGCATATATTTAGCATTTAGCATTTTTAGATTAGATATTAGATTCTATTTAGATTATTGGATTATATATTGCATATATTTAGCATTTAGCATTTAGTTTATTTAGATTATATATTAGATTAAATTTAGATTATTGGATTATTAGATTATATATTGTAACTATATTTATTGTAGGGCAAATATAACTGAGAGGGTATACATACCCTCATCTTGCACCTTGTTGCCCATATGCGCATGTCCAGAGTTAATTATATTCTTATATTGTTTACACTGACTTTTTATTCTATTTTTATTTTTACTTCCCCACTGTACTATAATTATGTGACTTGTACCATGTCTACCTGTTTACCAAATGAGGCTGTGAAAGAGATAGTTTGTTTCAAGTTTGTTTGTTTATTATTTGTCACAACAAAATATAGAATACTTTATGGTGAAATGCTTGTTTCTGTATGAGCCCCTGAGAGTGTGCTACATACAGTAAAAATAAAGTAAGTAAAAAGGTCATTAAGAAGTAAGTAAAAAGTAAGTAAAGTCAATATACATATATACAATATACAATACAGAGTAAAATGAGTAACAGTGAGGTACAATGCAGAGGTACAAAACGTAGGGTAGGGTACAAATGAGGTATGAATGTAGTGTAAATCTCTTTAATAATAGATAAATATGGGGCGCCAGGGTGGCGAACCACGTGCAGCGCTGCGGTGCAACATGGCTGTCCCAGGTTCGACTCCCGGACCCGGCAACCTTTGCCGAATGTCTTCCCCCATCTATCTCCCATACTTCCTCTCTCTCTCTCTCTCTACCGGACTGCCCGGTAACAAAAAACAATAAAATATCTACCAAAAACATAATTAAATTTTTCTTAATTAAAATAATAGATAAATATAAAATAACAAGTGTGTTAAAGTGTCTAAAGTGAGTAAAGTGAGTGGTAAGGTGAGTGTTTGTTTAAAGTGAGTGTGTACATGTGGATGTGTGTGCAGTGGGTGTATATTATGGGTTGTTACATAGTGTCATTGTCATTGAGCATCCTGATGGCCTGGGGATAGAAGCTCCTTCTGAGTCTCTCTGTACTGGCCATGAGACTCCGGTAGTGCTTGCCTGACCGCAGCAGTTCAAAGAGGCAGTTGTTTGGGTGACTAGAGTCTTTGATTATTCTCTTAGCCTTGGCCCTGCAACGCTTGTTATAACTGTCCTGGAGAGTGGGAAGCCCACCTCCAATTGTGCGCTCGGCTGAACGGGCCACTCTCTGTAGTCTGCTGCGGTCTTGTGCGGTGCTATTCCCAAACCAGGAAGTGATGTTACCAGTAGAAGTTATTGAGGATCTTCTGACTCACTTTGAACTTTCTTAGGCGCCTAAGGAAGTAGAGGCGTTGCTGTGCCTTCTTCACTCTACTACAGTTACCTTTATGATCAGAGAGAGCCAGACTGTATGACTTTGCAACAATCCGGACACTGCTAGTACTTTGTCAGAGAGCCTAGGATGGCGTAGATCGCCACATAATCACAGTCATCCATGATTCTCTCATGCTGAGAATTTCGTTCACAATGAAATATTTTGTCTCCATGACGGGGACAGATATGGTGCGTGGAGGAGCCTTAACCAGATCAGCTGCCACTCCACGTAGTATCCTGTTCTTTACCAAGGCTTGTTAAAAACTATAACCCCCCTTCCTACATCCTTGGTATCTATCTTCTTGTCTGACTGACAGTAAAGCACATTTCACATAATGTTTTGACGTGTACCTTTAAAGAAAGAAATATCGTTGACTTTTACTTTTCTGCCTTACTTTTACTTTTCTTGCCTTCCCTCGTCCCCTATAACACTCCTGATGATTTCTGCTGATCAGACCAGAGCTAAGTGAAGAGATAGAGTTTCTACCCCCCACCACCTCCCGGACAACTGTTTACAAGGGTAGCGAAGCGTAACGCACCTTTAACAAAAGAGAGTGAATCCTGGAGCATTCCAGACCTGTCTGACCACGGCCCGCTACAGATCCTCTCCTCAGAACAAACGGCACTGGCAGGAAAGAGGAGGAAGAATGATGGACAGTTTGTTACAAACAACTGACAGGAAAAAAGAGAGAGAGAGAGAGAGAGAGAGAGAGGGAGGAAGGAGGGAGGGAGAGGTTGACAGAGGAAGAAAGAAAGAGTTGAGATCATGAGGGAGACAGAGCAACATAGATATATAGATAGATAGATAGATAGATAGATAGATAGATAGATAGATAGATAGATAGATAGATAGATAGATAGATAGATAGATAGATAGATAGATAGATAGATAGATAGATAGATAGATAGATAGATAGATAGATAGATAGATAGATAGATAGATAGATAGATAGATAGATAGATAGATAGATAGATAGATAGATAGATAGATAGATAGATAGATAGATAGATAGATAGATAGATAGATAGATAGATAGATAGATAGATAGATAGATAGATAGATAGATAGATGAGCTGAGTTCTTGGTAGTATTCCTTACCAGACTATATATAATATTACAAGAATCAAGTAGTGCTTGGTGTGAGCGCATATTGCGAGATTAAGCAAATATTAATAAACCTGTAAGTACATAGGGAAATTGTATGACATTTTCCATGGCCCAGATACTTGTGCTAGCAAGCTGAGACATTGTGGCGGCTAACTGGATGTGAGTTTACAACACAAACACTGAGTCCAGTAGGAAACTAGAGCCCCACGCTGAGGTCGGTACGTCAACAAACCCAGAGACACACTGCATTAACAAATCACTACAATGCTGCTTGATCAGGATGTCTGAACTAACTGACTGGATACAGGCTACATCTAAAGGAGAGGGAGGGTGTGTGTGTGTGTGTATGTATGTATGTATGTATGTATGTATGTATGTATGTATGTATGTATGTATGTATGTATGTATGTATGTATGTATGTATGTATGTATGTATGTATGTATGTATGTATGTATGTATGTATGTATGCATGTGTATGTAGGTACTGTATGTATGTATGTGCATATATATATGTATGTATGTACGTATGTACAATATGTATGTGTGTATGTATGAATGTGTACGTGTGTGTGTTGGGGGGGGGGACACAGCTGTGTAGTGGGTAGCCAAGGTTTGACTGCCAAATCTATCCACTGCAGAGTAAACCAAATCTAGTTGAAAAACATACACTGTACTGACTTTTATTGATGTCTGTTTATGCCCCCATCATTATTTCCATTCACTCACATCTCAGCTGCCTATTATTTTACAGTAGTAAAGTGTGTGCGTGTGTGTATGTGTGTATGCATGCGTGTGTGTGTGTGTATATGTGTGTGTGTGTGTGTGTGTGTGTGTGTGTGTGTGTGTGTGTGTGTGTGTGTGTGTGTGTGTGTGTGTGTGTGTGTGCGTGCGTGCGTGCGTGCGTGCGCGCGCGTGTGTGTGTGTGTGTGTGTGTGTGTGTGTGTGTGTGTGTGTGTGTGTGTGCGTGTACGTGTGAAGAGATTTAGAGAGTAAGTTCTTAATGGAGCCAAGGGTAAAACAAGAGAATTTAGTGTGTGTGTGTGTGTGTGTGTGTGTGTTGGGGGGTGGGGGGGTAACAGAGAGAGAGGGGATGAGGAGGAGAGAGAGAGAGAGAGAGAGAGAGAGAGAGAGAGAGAGAGGAGGTGGTGAAAAGAGAGAGGGGGGAAGAGGTAGACTAGGCAGAATTTCAGAAAATGTGCTTGTATAAAGTGCTGAAGGCATTTCGTGTTTATTTTTGGTACACAACATTTCTAGGGGTATTAAGGGGTTCTGAATCCAAATTTGCTGTATACCAAGCTCAAAAATGTCAAATAAGGCCTCAAAATTGAGAAATCCAACATGGCCGCCAGCACCAGGCCCTCTCTCCACAAAAACAGGTGCTAAACGCACAGTTTTTATTCTACTGACATGAAACTTTGCACAGAACATCTGCACCTATGGAGGAAGAGAGTAGGAATATAGCTGGGGTGCAAACATGAGTAACAGGGTGTTTTTGACTGTCTAACTGTAATCTTTGTATAGGTGAGGATAAAAAAATGACATTTCTTCAGTGTTTGCAGGGATACGACAGCAATTTGGTAAAAACTGTACAGTGTTGGACACCAACATTAGAATCCCCCAAGTCTTAGCTTTCTTCAGGCACCAAGTTTATGCAAGTAGCTCTTATAGATCTGGATATATAAGCATTTTAATGTAAGCATGCTGTTTTAAATGGTGGGGCTTAATGAGTTAAGTGTGACTACACAAGGTACAAACCTGAATTAAATGTGCTTTTGTAAGTTTTCTTACATACATCAACAAGGACGTAGTCACACCGGAGATTCAAGAATCCATACTTGGCGCAGAACACCTTGGACAGGCACAACTGAACATGTTTGTGGACAAACGTTTGTGTGAACCTCCAGATAGTGACCAGCACCTGAACCTGAAATCACCCATTCGAAAGAACAGCCAAGACATTTGCCTCTTTGTATGAAGTTGTGCAACTTTCCAAGAACAAGCAAAACACCATCAAAGTGGACAGGCAGATTCTACAAAGGCTCATCACAGCTTACAGAGCAGGTCGTAAGGTAGACCTTGACTATATCCTCCAGCATGAGCTCATGCCGCCATCTCTGGCCACAACTAACGGGAGTCTACATTCCACCAACAAGTCTGTGTTAGTAAATATACTGACGAAACAAGTTAAAACCCCTGCAGATCTTACCCTTCAGGGACCCAGCTGCCTGGTCATTGATGGCCAAGCTCTGGTAATGGCACTCGGAAAGCCACCTGACACTACAACATTTGGTGACTATGCCAACAAGTTCACTGACACCGTGTTGAAGATGGGAGCAAAATACCAGAGGGTATATGTCGTCTTTGACAGATACCATGACCAATCCATCAAAACAGGCACAAGGGTGAAACGCAAACAGCGCCACAGACCAGTACGTCGTGAAATCAAAAACAAGTCTGTTCCACTTCCTGCCGATTGGTCGAGCTTCATGGCCCTTGAAGACAACAAATCAGATATCGCTCAACTACTCTCAAACCACCTGATAGAACACAGCCCGGATGATGAACCTGTAGTTGTAGTATCAGAGAGGTTTGCTGAAGCGACAACTGTCAAGTCAACAGATCCAGATCTTGAAGTCTCCTCTCTGAGTGCTGACCATGAGGAAGCTGATACACGTCTGATTTTCTCATCCAGGCTCCAGTGGAAACAATCGTCGTGTCAGCGCGTGACACAGATGTGCTGCTTCTACTCTTGGCTCACTATGACAGAATCCGATGTACGCATCTCTACATGAAAGCTGGATCTCTACATCCACCTGCAAGACTGTATACTCTAGACCAGGGGTGGCCAACCAGTCAGAGACTAAGAGCCACAAAAAAATTACTGTGGTACCACAAAGAGCCACACCATATACCAGCGTTTCTCAACCTTTTTTTTCAGTCATGGCACCCTTCATGTGTTTATAGGTCTCACCCTCTGGCCTCTGAAGTTGCTAATGTCTTTTTTATTTGGGCCTCACAGGGTTAAAAGTACCCTGTGAGACCCACGGTTGCAAAATTACAAAATCACTTTTAGCCATTTAAAAAAAGAATGTTTATTTAAAAAATGTTAAAGGGGAACTATTTTACTATTTCTTTCACTATTTGGGCACTTTTACACAATTCCTGTGAGTCTATGGAACACCTAGGTTTTTTTCAAAAAAAATTCATTGTTTTGTATTTCTAATCAAGTACTAAAAACCACATTTTTCTACCTCAAGATCTTAAGCCGTTTTGAGGCTGGGCTCCAACCACTGTGTGGCCTGGTGCCAACTGCCACATCAACTGCCACATTATTATGCAGCTGAGAAATCTCTGACATCACAGATATGCACATTTTCAGATGACTCAGTTCAGTGAGGGTGAATATTGTGAGAGGAGAATTGGAAGAATTCGCCAATATGAGAATTAGAGACATATATCCTATTAATATAAGTCCACATAGCTAAGAAACAATGGTAAACACTGAAAAAAGCCATTTATAAGATAGTTCCCCTTTAAGCACATGTATAGTCAATTGGTCCTGTTGTTCAGCCTCACAATGCTATTTGATAGTAAATGTGTTTATATGTCCCACCCTCTGGCCTCTGAAGTTGCTAATTTCTTTTTAATTTGGGCCTCACAGGGTTAACCTCTTAAGCCCGAGATATACAGTAAAAGTGTATATTTTCAGCATTATGTTTGTTTACCAATTATTTTAACTGTTATTAGTGAAATATAAGATTATAGAAATCTCAGGGCATTGAGTCGGAAACCGGCGCATATTGACAGGAGGAAGTGGCACAGCCAAAAGTGAGTGTAGTCTTTTGAAGGAAGAGACTCAGGGCTTTCAAATTTCGAAAAACTACCCTACCCAGCTCACACCAGCCCCTGTCAATCATCTGACTTCTGGATTTACTTTTTAATTTCTCTTATTTTTTGGGATTATCTCCCACAAACCTGAACGTTATTGCCATAAAACAGAACGCAGTTAGTTTCTCTACCTTTCTGTGAACGTCTTGCAAAAAACGGTGTTGCAATATGATGAAAAATGGTGGAGAAATTTACATTATAAAAAAGATGGCAGAATTCAGTACTGTATCTACAAAACCTTCTGTTTAATCATCTTCCCTTTATTCATTTGCTTAGATTTTTCAGGTCTGGTCAATTTTAGCATGGTGTTATTTACAGTCAAAGATACTTTTTTTTTTAAATAGAATTGATATTCTCTTTTGGTTCATTACAATTTACTCAAGCCTAGTAACAGACACACTATTTCTGACACTGATCCATATATGTCCCTAGATTCAGATACCAAGAACATGCAAATGGACCATTTAAAAAAAAATTGTAAATGTTTATTCTACGTCCTTATGGAATGAGTGACATAAAAAAAAAAAAGTAAAAAGAAAAAAAGTATAAAAAAAAATATTTTTTTTTAATTTTTTTTAATTTTTTTTTATGGATGGAAGAGCCGCACATTGACGGGCAAAGAGCCGCATGCGGCTCGCGAGCCGCGGGTTGGCCACCCCTGCTCTAGACTGTTTGTCGTTAACAGAATTGTGAACATAATGCCTATAACAGAGAGAAAAAAAGGAATGAAGGAACAGAATAAATCACTGTAAGGACAATTGTATCATGTGTTCGAATATACTTGTACGGGAGCTGGCTATAATCTTTTAATTATCTTCTACTCTATTCTATTCAGGAAGAGTCACATGGCATGTATCGAAGCATGCAACTGTAAGAAAGTCAACACCTGCCGGAACACTGAGGAAGAGTGTGAATAAGCTGTCACTGTAAGGATTACTGTAACAAGTATTCAAACGTACAGAGGAAGATTCCGGTAAAAAGCGGGAAGGTGGAATAGCTTTCATGTTGAACAACAATTGGTGTGATCCAGGCAACGTGAAGGAGCTTTCAAACCACTGCTCCCCAAACCTGGAGTATATATCCATCAAGTGCCGGCCATTCTTTCTCCCGAGAGAATTAACGTCGGTCATTCTGATCGGAGTGTATATTCCACCACAAGCAAACACAAGCGACGCGCTCTCCAAGCTCCACAACGAGGTAAACAAGCTCCAAGCAGCTAACGTTGACGCTGCTATTGTGGTTGTGGGTGATTTCAATAGCGCTAATCTGAGAAAAGTGTTGCCAAAATTCTACCAGCATGTGACTTCTTCTACCAGAGGCGGGAATATTTTAGACCATTGCTACTCGCAATTTAAGAGCGGTTAAATATCACATGCTGCCAGTCTTTTCGGCAAGTCAGATCACGACGCTATCTTTCTTGTACCGCAGTATAAACAAAGTCTCAAGCGCATTCCTGTAGTATCGCGAGAGGTGAAGCGCTGGACGGTGGCTTCGGAGGAGACGCTCCAAGCTGCACTAGAATGTACAGACTGGGGGGTGTTCCGCAATAACACAGATAATATTAATGACTACACGGAAACAGTGCTGGACTTTGTTTGTACTTTGGTAGAAGAAACAATCCCCTCTACCACAATTAGAGTTTACCCAAACCAAAAGCCCATGGTAGACAAATCCGTCCGTGAAGCTCTGAAGGCGCGCACCTCAGCATACAACGCCAGGCTTGTGACAGGCAACATGAATGACCACAAGGTGGTGAGATACAATGTTAGGAGGACAGTAATAGAAGCAAAAAGGCGCTACAGGGATACAATTGAACTTCAATATAAACAGGCTACTCTAGAGCTATGTGGCAGGGCCTCAGAACGATGACAGATTACAAAGGCACCTCCCTCAAACTGAACAGTGACATCCAACTGGCAAATGATCTCAATACCTTCTATGCGAGGTTTGAGGCTGGGAATAACAGCACCAGCCTACAAACCACTGCAATGGAGGAGGGGGGGGGGCACTGCTGATGGAGACTCAGTGTTCAGGATAACAGAACATGAGGTGAGGAGGACGTTTAAAAAAGTGAATATCAGGAAGGCAGCAGGTCCGGACGGTATCCCCGGCCGCGTCCTAAAAGTCTGTGCCGACCAACTGGCCCCGGTATTCACTGACATATTTAACCTGTCCTTAGAACAGGCTGTCATCCCCACCTGTCTGAAGAAGTCCACCATTATCCCTGTACCCAAAAAATCCAAGCCAGCTTGCCTCAACGACTACCGCCCTGTAGCTCTCACCTCCATAGCCATGAAGTGCTTTGAGAAGCTAGTGAAGGGCTACATCTGTTCCTCCCTCCCCATCAACCCCCTGCAATTTGCATACCGCCCCAACAGGTCCACGGAGGACGCCATAGCCCATGTGCTGCACACAGCAGCATCACACCTGGACAAGAGGCAGGGGAACTAGGGGAACTATGTGAGAATGCTATTCATCGACTACAGCTCAGCATTCAATACCATCATTCTAAATTGTGACCTGTCCTGTCTAAATGTTTAAATGTGAGCGATTTGCAGTGTCTAATTTCCCACGGGATAATAAAAGTATTTCTATTCTATTCTATTCTATTCATAGTCCCCTCCAAACTCATAGCAAAGCTCAGGGACCTGGGCTTGAACTATGACCTCTGCCAGTAGGTCTTGGACTTCCTGACGGGCATACCCCAGGTGGTGAGAACAGGCAACTGCACCTCCTCATCCAGCACTCTCAACATAGGGGCCCCCCAGGGCTGTGTCCTGAGTCCCCTCCTCCACTCCCTGTACACACATGACTGTGTGGCACAGCGGAACAACAACACAATCATCAAATTTGCTCACGACACAGTAGTGGTGGGCCTGATCTCTGCAAACGATGAGAGGGCCTACCTGGAAGAGGTTAAGGTTCTAGCGGGATGGTGTCAAGAGAACAGCCTATCCCTGAACACCAGCAAAACAAAGGAGATGATTGTGGACTTTAGGAGGTCGGGGTCAGGGACTACAGCCCCCTCAGCATCAACGGGGCACCGGTTGAGAGAGTGAACAGTTTTAAGTACCTCGGAGTCCACATATCCGAGGACTTGACATGGACCACACACATTGACAGTGTTATCAAGAAGGCACGACAACGCCTCTACTTCCTTAGGCGCTTAAGGAAGTTCAACGTGAGTCAGAAGATCCTCAAGAACTTCTACTCATGCACAATAGAGAGCATCCTGACTGGCAATATCACCTCCTGGTTTAGGAATAGCACTGCACAAGACCGCAGCAGACTACAGAGAGTGGCCCGTTCAGCCGAACGCACAATTGAAGGTGGGCTTCCCACTCTCCAAGACATTTACAACAAGCGGTGCATGGGCAAGGCTAAGAGAATAATCAAAGACTCCAGCCACTCAAACAACTGCCTCTTTGAACTGCTGCGATCAGGCAAGCAATACCGGAGTCTCCATGGCAAGCACAGAGAGACTCAGAAGGTGCTTCTATCCCCAGGCCATCAGGATGCTCAATGAATGAAAAATGAACAATAAGCAAACCATCAACACACCCACAGCGCACATACACTCACTTAAATAAACAACACACTGTATCACCCACTTTACCACTTTAGACACAATTTACACTTTATATTTATATTATTGGTAAGGAAATTGCACATCATTCTCATTCCTTATTGCACCTCACCACTACAAGGTGGCACCACAAGCTAAGCTATACCTCACCATTTTTGTACCAGCTGTACATACTGTATATATAGAAACACTGAACAATTTTGTTGTTTACACTTGTTTACGTACTTGACTTCTTGACTTTCTATTTTATACTTATTATACTTATTTTATACTATCTTGTTATTATCTAGCACACTATCAGGAGCAACACAGAAAGAAACATTTCATGCAAAGTATTCTGTATTCTGTATGACAACTAATAAAGAAACTTGAACCTTCACTTATATTGATATGGTAAAATAATATTTTTATTTTATTATATTATAATCTATTCTATTCTATTCTGGAAAAGTGGCATTGGATGAATCATGCAACTGCAAGACACCTGCGACACATGCCTGAATACGATTGATGACTGACAATAAATTACTATACCTAAGCTACTGTACGCATATTAAGAACTATCTAATTTGCATAAATGGCATGTTGATTAAAAAAGATCAAGAGAAAAGAGTTTGATGAATAAATCCATGGCCTGGGATCATCCTGCTTTTCTTTCTTATTTGGTTGATGAGTTATGCATCAATAACGACCACCGTTTCTGCTATAAATATGAGTTTCAAGCAACATTTTCACAACTGATCTAAAATCAGGATATGATTTTAAATGCCTCATGTATGCAAACATATAAAAACACATTTCATTCATGTTTCTACCTTGTTTAGTCAAAAAGATATGCACTTAAATAGATTTCAGCCTGGCGCTGGCGGCCATGTTGGATTTCTCAATTTTGAGGCCTTATTTGACATTTTTGAGCTTGGTATACAGCTGATTTGGATTCAGCACCCCTTAATACCCCTAGAAATGTTGTGTACCAAAAATAAACACGAAATGCCTTCAGGGTTATGATTTTCTGAAAATGTACCCTGTCTAAGGTGAAGAAAGGGAGAGAGAGGAGGAGGTGAAAAAAGAGAGAGGGGGAAGAGGTGAAGAAAGAGAGAGGAGGCGGTAAAGAGAGAGAGGGGGAGGGAAGTCTTTTTATGTATTATTATTGTATTGTTTGTGATATATGTTTTGTTTCATGTTGGAGAGAAAAAAAAAGAAAAAAAAAAAAAAAAGTTGATCAAAAAAAAAAGAGAGAGAGGGGGAGGTGAAGAGAGAGGGGATGAGGTGAATCAAGAGAACGGGAGGAGGTGAAGAATGAATGAATTATTTTATTTCGAATGTTTACAAATAATAAACAATAAACCAAAAAAAATCGACATTTTTACAAATAAACAAGCGAAAAGGATAGGTTTGAAGCCAAAAGGCTTATAGAGCAACCTACCCCAAATTCAAAAACAAATTCAAAAAAGTTAAAGTTTGCTTAATAAAACGAACAAACAAAAAATCAACAATCAACAATCGACAAAAACCAATCCCGAAAAGAACAAAACAAATTAAAGTTTGCAAGATAAAACAAAAAAACAAACAAAAAATCAACAATCAACAAAAACCGTTCCTGAAAAGAACATAAGCCAACATAAATACTTAATCTGCAATACCCGAGTTTCATGGTAGAGAAAACAGATTCTACATGTAGGTTACATTTTACTATAAGATTCTAGAACCCTGTTTTTAAACATATTTTTTAACTTAATACTGCTGCTGTTTTTTATTTCATCAGGGTGGATTGTTCCAGAGTTTCACTCCTTTAACTGACACAGACATACTTTTAAGTGTGGTTTGACTTTAGCTACCTAAGTTACGCGCTGTTTTTTTCTTTACATAGTTAATATGAGTTTTATGAGAAGAGAGATGGGAGGAGGTGAAGAGAGAGAGGAGGGAGGTGAAGAGAGAGGGGAGGAGATGAAGAGAGAGGGGAGGAGGTGAAGCAAGAGAACGGGAGTAGGTGAAGAGAGAGAGAGGGGAGGTGAAGAGAGAGAGGGGATGGGTGAAGAGAAAATGGGAGAGGTGAAGTGGGAGAGAGGGGTCCTACTAATCACCCCAAAGTACCAGAAAATACCAGAAAATACCCCAAAGTATACCCCAAAGTACCAGAAAATACCAGAAAATACCCCAAAATACCCCAAAATACACTAAAATACCCCAAAGTATACCCCAAAATACCAGAAAATACCCTAAAATACCCTAAAATACCCCCAAAGTATACCCCAAAGTACCAGAAAATACCCCAAAATACCCCAAAATACCCTAAAATACCCCAAAGTATACCCCGAAATACCCTAAAATACCCCAAAATACCCCAAAATACCCCAAAGTATACCCCAAAGTACCAGAAAATACCCCAAAATACCCTAAAATACCCCAAAGTATACCCCAAAATACCATAAAATACCCCAAAATACCCCAAAATACCCTAAAATACCCCAAAGTATACCCCAAAGTACCAGAAAATACCAGAAAATACCCCAAAATACCCTAAAATACCCCAAAGTATACCCCAAAATACCAGAAAATACCCCAAAATACCCCAAAGTATACCCCAAAGTATACCCCAAAGTACCAGAAAATACAAGAAAATACCCCCAAAATACCCTAAAATACCCCAAAGTACCAGAAAATACCCCAAAATACCCTAAAATACCCCAAAGTATACCCCAAAATACCAGAAAATACCCCAAAATACCCCAAAGTATCCCTCAAAGTACGAGAAAATACCTGAAAATACCTGAAAATACCCCAAAATACCCTAAAATACCCCAAAGTATACCCCAAAATACCAGAAAATACCCCAAAATACCCTAAAATACCCCAAAGTATACCCCAAAGTACCAGAAAATTCCCCAAAATACCCCAAAATACCATAAAATACCCCAACGTATACCCCAAAGTACCAGAAAATACCCCAAAATACCCCACAGTACCCCAAAATACCCCAAAGTACCCCAACATATCCCAAAATGACAACAAATAATTGCACATTTTGTGTAATAGTGTAATAGTGTGTAATAGTGTAATAGTGTGTAATAGTGTAATACTGTAATAGTGTGTAATAGTGTAATAGTGTAATAGTGTGTAATAGTGCAATAGTGTGTAATAGTGTAATAGTGTGTAATAGTGTAATAGTTTGCTAGTGTAATAGTGTAATAGTGTGCTAGTGTGTAATAGTGTAATAGTGTAATAGTGTGTAATAGTGTAATAGTGTAATAGTGTGTAATAGTGTAATAGTGTGTAATAGTGTAATAGTGTGTAATAGTGTAATTTTGTGTAATAGTGTGTAATAGTGTAATAGTGTAGTGTGTAATAGTGTAATAGTGTAATAGTGTGATAGTGTGTAATAGTGTAATAGTGTGTAATAGTGTAATAGTGTGTAATAGTGTAATAGTGTGTGCTAGTGTAATAGTGTAATAGTGTGTAATAGTTTAATAGTGTGCTAGTGTAATAGTGTAATAGTGTAATAGTGTGCTAGTGTGTAATAGTGTAATAGTGTAATAGTGTGTAATAGTGTAATAGTGTGCTAGTGTGTAATAGTGTAATAGTGTAATAGTGTGTAATAGTGTGTAATAGTGTGTAATAGTGTAATAGTGTAATTTTGTGTAATAGTGTGTAATAGTGTGTAATAGTGTAATAGTGTAATAGTGTAATAGTGTGATAGTGTGTAATTGTGTAATAGTGTGTAATAGTGTAATAGTGTGTAATAGTGTAATAGTGTGTAATAGTGTAATAGTGTGTAATAGTGTAATAGTGTAATAGTGTGTAATAGTGTAATAGTGTGTAATAGTGTGTAATCGTGTAATAGTGTGCTAGTGTAATAGTGTAATAGTGTGCTAGTGTGTAATAGTGTAATAGTGTAATAGTGTGTAATAGTGTAATAGTGTGCTAGTGTTATAGTGTAATAGTGTGTAATAGTGTAATACTGTAATAGTGTAATAGTGTGCTAGTGTGTAATAGTGTAATAGGTAATAGTGTAATAGTGTGTAATAGTGTAATAGTGTGTAATAGTGTGCTAATGGTGTAATAGTGTGTAATAGTGTGTAATTGTGTGCTAGTGTAATAGTGTAATAGTGTAATAGTGTGCTAGTGTGTAATAGTGTAATAGTGTGTAATAGTGTAATAGTGTAATAGTGTGTAATAGTGTAATAGTGTGTAATAGTGTAATAGTGTGTAATAGTGTAATAGTGTGTAATAGTGTGCTAGTGTAATAGTGTAATAGTGTGCTAGTGTGTAATAGTGTAATAGTGTGTAATAGTGTAATAGTGTAATTTTGTGTAATAGTGTGTAATAGTGTAATAGTGTTTAATAGTGTAATAGTGTAATAGTGTGATAGTGTGTAATAGTGTAATAGTGTGTAATAGTGTAATAGTGTGTAATAGTGTAATAGTGTAATAGTGTGTAATAGTGTAATAGTGTAATAGTGTGTAATAGTGTAATAGTGTGTAATAGTGTAATAGTGTGTAATAGTGTGTAATAGTGTAATAGTGTGCTAGTGTAATAGTGTAATAGTGTAATAGTGTGCTAGTGTGTAATAGTGTAATAGTGTAATAGTGTGTAATAGTGTAATAGTGTGCTAGTGTTATAGTGTAATAGTGTGTAATAGTGTAATAGTGTAATAGTGTAATAGTGTGCTAGTGTGTAATAGTGGAATAGGTATTAGTGTAATAGTGTGTAATAGTGTAATAGTGTGCTAGTGTTATAGTGTAATAGTGTGTAATAGTGTAATAGTGTGTAATAGTGTAATAGTGTGCTAATGGTGTAATAGTGTGTAATAGTGTGTAATAGTGTGTAATTGTGTGCTAGTGTAATATTGTAATAGTGTAATAGTGTGCTAGTGTGTAATAGTGTAATAGTGTGTAATAGTGTAATAGTGTAGTGTAATAGTGTGTAATAGTGTAATAGTGTGTAATAGTGTGTAATGTGTAATAGTGTGTAATAGTGTAATAGTGTGCTAGTGTGTAATAGTGTAATAGTGTGTAATAGTGTAATAGTGTGTAATAGTGTGTAATAGTGTAATAGTGTGCTAGTGTAATAGTGTAATAGTGTGTAATAGTGTAATAGTGTGTAATAGTGTAATAGTGTATAAGTGTGTAATAGTGTAATAGTCTGTAATAATGTAATAGTGTAATAGTGTGTAATAGTGTAATAGTGTGCTAGTGTAATAGTGTAATAGTGTGCTAGTGTAATAGTGTGTAATTTTGTGTAATAGTGTAATAGTGTGTAATAGTGTAATAGTGTGTAATAGTGTAATAGACACTATTACACTATTACACAAAATTACACACTATTACACTAGCACACTATTACACACTATTACACTATTACACACTATTACAATATTACACACTTTTACACTATTACACACTATTACACTATTGCACACTATTACACTATTACACTATTACACACTATTACACACTATTACACTATTACACACTATTACACTATTACACACTAGCACACTATTACACTATTACACTAGCACACTATTACACACTATTACACTATTACACACTATTACACTATTACACTATTACACACTATTACACACTATTACACACTATTACACCATTACACTATTACACTATTACACACTATTACACTATTACACACTAGCACACTATTACACACGATTACACTATTACACTAGCACACAATTACACACTATTACACACTATTACACCATTAGCACACTATTACACTATTACTCTATTACACACTATTACACTATTACACACTATTACACTATAACACTAGCACACTATTACACTATTACACACTATTACACTATTACCTATTACACTATTACACACTAGCACACTATTACACTATTACACTAGCACACTATTACACCATTACACACTATTACACACTATTACACACTATTACACTATTACACTATTACACACTATTACACACTATTACACTATTACACACTATCACATTATTACACTATTACACTATTACACACTATTACACTATTACACTATTACACACTATTACACTATTACACTAGCACACTATTACACTATTACACACTATTACACTATTACACTATTACACACTAGCACACTATTACACTATTACACACTATTACACACTATTACACTAGCACACTATTACACACTATTACACTATTACACACTATTACACTATTACACACAATTACACTATTACACTATTACACTATTACACACTATTACACACTATTACACAAAATTACACTATTACACTATTACACACTATTACACACTATTACACTATTACACACTATTACACTATTACACACTATTACACTAGCACACTATTACACTATTACACACTATTACACTATTACACACTAGCACACTATTACACTATTACACACTATTACACTATTACACACTATTACACTATTACACTATTACACACTATTACACTATTACACACTATTACACTATTACACTATTACACACTATTACACACTATTACACTAGCACACTATTACACTATTACACACTATTACACTATTACACTATTACACACTATTACACTATTACACACTATTACACTATTACACTATTACACACTATCACACTATTACACTATTACACAATATTACACAAAATTACACTATTACACTATTACACACTATTACACTATTACACTATTACACACTATTACACTATTACACACTATTACACTATTACACTAGCACACTATTACACTATTACACACTATTACACTATTACACACTAGCACACTATTACACTATTACACACTATTACACTATTACACACTATTACAGTATTACACTATTACACACTATTACACTATTACACTATTACACACTATTACACTATTACACAAAATGTGCACATTTTCATTTTTCATTTTGGGATATGTTGGGGTACTTTGGGGTATTTTGGGGTACTGTGGGGTATTTTGGGGTATACTTTGGGGTACTTTGGGGTATTTTGGGGTACTTTGGGGTATTTTCTGGTATTTTGGGGTATACTTTGGGGTACTTTGGGGTATTTTAGGGTATTTTGGGGTATTTTCTGGTACTTTGGGGGTATACTTTGGGGTGTTTTAGGGTATTTTGGGGGTATTTTGGGGTATTTTCTGGTATTTTCTGGTATTTTGGGGTATACTTAGGGGTATTTTAGAGTATTTTGGGGTATTTAGGGGTATTTTCTGGTATTTTGGGGTATACTTTAGGGTATTTTAGGGTATTTTGGGGTATTTTCTGGTATTTTCTGGTACTTTGGGGTATACTTTGGGGTATTTTGGGGTATTGTCTGGTATTTTGGGGTATACTTTGGGGTATTTTAGGGTATTTTGGGGTATTTTGGGGTATTTTGGGGTATTTTCTGGTATTTTCTGGTACTTTGGGGTATACTTTGGGGTATTTTAGGGTATTTTGGGGTATTTTCTGGTATTTTCTGGTACTTTGGGGTATACTTTGGGGTATTTTAGGGTATTTTGGGGTATTTTGGGGTATTTTCTGGTATTTTCTGGTACTTTGGGGTGATTAGTAGGACCCGGAGAGAGGGGAGGAGGTGAAGAGAGAAAGGGGTGAAGAGAGAGAAAGAGGGAAGGAGGTGAAGAGAGAGGGGAGGAGGTGAAGAGAAAGAGGGGGAAGAGAGAGAGGGGGGTGAATAGAGAGAAAGAGGGGAGGTGAAGAGAGAGAGGGGAGGATATGAAGAGAGAAAGGGGAGGAGGTGAAGAGAGAGGGGGAGGTGAAGAGAGAGGGGGAGGTGAAGAGAGAGAAAGGAGGCAGAGAGAGAGCGGGAGATGAAGAGAGATAGAGAGGGGTGGAGAGAGAGGGAGAAAGAGGGGGAAGTGAAGAGAGAGACAGAGAGGGGAGGAGAGAGAGGGGGAAGTGAAGAGAGAGAGACAGAAAGGGTTGGAGAGGGGTGGAGATAGAGGGGGAAGTGAAGAGAGAGACAGAGAGGGAGAGGCAGTTAAATCATTTTGTGTCCTGTACTGTGCAGGACAGTGATGCAACAGTAGCAGGACAGTGGATCACAGTGATGTAGCAGGACACTGGATCACAGTGATTAAACAGTAGCAGGACAGTGATGTACCAGGACAGTACATCACAGTGATGTAGCAGGACAGTACATCACAGTGATGTAGCAGGACAGTACATCACAGTGATGTAGCAGGACAGTGGATCACAGTGATGTAGCAGGACAGTACATCACAGTGATGTAGCAGGACAGTGGATCACAGTGATGTAGCAGGACAGTGCATCACAGTGATGTAGCAGTACAGTGGATCACAGTGATGTAGCAGGACAGTGCATCACAGTGATGTAGCAGGACAGTACATCACAGTGATGTAGCAGGACAGTACATCACAGTGATGTAGCAGGACAGTACATCACAGTGATGTAGCAGGACAGTGCATCACAGTGATGTAGCAGTACAGTGGATCACAGTGATGTAGCAGGACAGTACATCACAGTGATGTAGCAGTACAGTGGATCACAGTGATGTAGCAGGACAGTGCATCACAGTGATGTAGCAGTACAGTGGATCACAGTGATGTAGCAGTACAGTGCATCACAGTGATGTAGCAGGACAGTGATGTAGCAGGACAGTGGATCACAGTGATGTAGCAGGACAGTACATCACAGTGATGTAGCAGGACAGTGATGTAGCAGGACAGTGGATCACAGTGATGTAGCAGGACAGTGGATCACAGTGATGTAGCAGGACAGTGGATCACAGTGATGTAGCAGGACAGTACATCACAGTGATGTAGCAGGACAGTACATCACAGTGATGTAGCAGGACAGTACATCACAGTGATGTAGCGGGACAGTGATGTAGCAGGACAGTACATCACAGTGATGTAGCAGGACAGTACATCACAGTGATGTAGCAGGACAGTGATGTAGCAGGACAGTACATCACAGTGATGTAGCAGGACAGTACATCACAGTGATGTAGCAGGACAGTACATCACAGTGATGTAGCAGGACAGTGCATCACAGTGATGTAGCAGTACAGTGGATCACAGTGATGTAGCAGGACAGTACATCACAGTGATGTAGCAGGGCAGTAGATCACAGTGATGTAGGAGGACAGTACATCACAGTGATGTAGCAGGACAGTACATCACAGTGATGTAGCAGGACATGTAGCAGGACAGTACATCACAGTGATGTAGCAGGACAGTACATCACAGTGATGTAGCAGTACAGTGGATCACAGTGATGTAGCAGGACAGTGCATCACAGTGATGTAGCAGGACAGTGCATCACTGTGATGTAGCAGGACAGTTAAAGGTGTATTCCACCCAAATTGTTAGCAGGACAGTGCAGGACAGTGCATCACAGTGATGCAACAGTAGCAGGACAGTGTACAGTGGTAAAATGGCTGCAGCCTGCAGGATAGTGGTAAAATGGCTGCAGGACAGTGATAAAATGGCTGCAGGACAGTTAAAGGTGTATTCCACCCAAATAGTGTTAAAGGTTATAACCCAAATGTGGCTTCCCCGAATAATTTTAAAGGTGTATTCCACCCAAATGGTTATAATACCCAAATGTGTCTTCCTCTAATCATTTTAAAGGTGTATTCCACCCAAATGGTTTTAAAGGTTCTAATACCCAAATGTGTCTTCCCTGAATAATTTTAAAGGTGTATTCCACCCAAATTGTCTTAAAGGTTCTAATACCCAAATGTGTCTTCCCCGAATAATTTTAAAGGTGTATTCCACCCAAATGGTTTTAAAGGTTCTAATACCAAAATGTGTCTTCCCCGAATCATTTTAAAGGTGTATTCCACCCAAATGGTTTTAAAGGTTCTAATACCAAAATGTGTCTCCCCCGAATCATTTTAAAGGTGTATTCCACCCAAATGGTTTTAAAGGTTCAAATACCCAAATGTGTCTTCCCCGAATAATTTTAAAGGTGTATTCCACCCGAATTGTCTTAAAGGTTCTAATACCCAAATGTGTCTTCCCAGAATAATTTTAAAGGTGTATTCCACCCAAATGGTTTTAAAGGTTCTAATACCAAAATGTGTCTTCCCCGAATAATTTTAAAGGTGTATTCCACCCGAATTGTCTTAAAGGTTCTAATACCCAAATGTGTCTTCCCAAAATAATTTTAAAGGTGTATTCCACCCAAATGGTTTTAAAGGTTCTAATACCAAAATGTGTCTTCCCCGAATCATTTTAAAGGTGTATTCCACCCAAATGGTTTTAAAGGTTCTAATACCCAAATGTGTCTTCCCCGAATCATTTTAAAGGTGTATTCCACCCAAATGGTTTTAAAGGTTCTAATACCCAAATGTGTCTTCCCCGAATCATTTTAAAGGTGTATTCCACCCAAATGGTTTTAAAGGTTCTAATACCCAAATGTGTCTTCCCCGAATCATTTTAAAGGTGTATTCCACCCAAATGGTTTTAAAGGTTCTAATACCCAATGTGTCTTCCCGAATCATGTTAAAGGTGTATTCCACCCAAATGGTTTTAAAGGTTCGAATACCCAATTGTGTTATGGTGTCTTCCCCAAATCATTTTAAAGCTTATAACCCCAAATAGTTTGAATGAATAAATGAATGAAATGGGACTATGAAGTCTTTATTTGTAACACATGTGAGATGGGCAGCACACACGCATTCCTTTGGGGGGGTTGCCATTGAAATGTCATCTGTGCTTGACCCATCCTGTCATCCTTCATCCTGTCGTGGGTCCGCTCCAATACAATACCTTGCCAATCCAAGTGCTCCTGTTCATCTTCATCAGGGACGTGACAGCATTAGCGATCAGTTCTGCATGTTTTTCCATTCTTTCGTTTTTATTTTTGTATGTGTATTCCCACAAATAGCTTTAAAGGTGTATTCATCCCAAATGTTTCTAAAACTTTATTCCACCCAAAGTTAAAATACTACTTCATGTTCAACTCCTAAAGGTATATATGCTTGAATTACATTCAAGTAATCTCATGACTTCCAGCTTGCTAGCCCATACAATTCCTTCAGGAAAATGTTTGCTGTTTTAAGGAATGACAGATGACAACTTAATAGTAAAAAACTTTAATTTAACATGAAACATCATAAACACCTCCCAAAAAATCCTCGGTCTCCCCCTGCCCACACTGGATGACATATTAAGAACATGCTGCCTCCGCAGAGCTAGCAGCATCCTGAAGGATGAAACGCACGAAATCGTTCTAAATGTGTATGTGTCCGGGACATCTACTACTGTTCGATACAACAGAGAATTACTTCTCCGGATCCGCGACGATGTTCGGGAAGTTTCCCACGTTAATCCCGAGCTCAGATGCAAGGACTTCGCTGCATGTCCCTCGGCAGGTGACGGGAGCCGTCAAAGACGCAGACACCGGGGCAGGCGAGGCGGGGTGCTTGTCAAACTCCGCGAGCGCCCTTTCAAGCCTCCACTGCCTTCCATCTACCTGGCGAACATGCAGTCCTGCTGCCGGGATTCGCTGTGTTTCGCTCAGACCGACTGAAGGAATGTACCGGCAAAACCAAAGGAGGAGGGATCTGTCTTCTTGTGAATGAAAAGTGGTGTACCGATACTACGGTCATGAACAAGACCTGCAATACTAATCTTGAATGCCTAGTCATTAAATGTCGCCCCTTTTATCTCCCTAAAGAATTCCCAGCCATCTTTCTTATTGCTGTTTATATACACCCTCGGTGTATTTTTAGCATTTGTCCTTTTTATAATGTCTGTGTTTTTACATATTTTTCCTGTACTGTTTACACAGTGTTTGCTCATGTACCCGTATTCCAATGTGGATTCGTCCATACATGGCAATAAAAATCTTTGACTTGACTTTTTTTACTTTGACTTGACCCCTCTCACCACCTCTTCTCCCTGTTGTCATCTGGGAGGTGATAGGCCTACAGGGCCTTCAATGCCCGCACCTCGAGGATGCAGAACAGCTTCTTCCCAAGAACCATCACTGAACTGAACAATCACCCCCCCCCTCCCCCCTATTGCGACCACATCTACATCTACCATTCTACTTCTACCTCCTGAGCCACTGTTGCCCACCATCTGTCTGTCTGTCTGTCTGTCTGTCTGTCTGTCTGTCTGTCTGTCTGTCTGTCTGTCTGTCTGTCTGTCTGTCTGTCTGTCTGTCTGTCTGTCTGTCTGTCTGTCTGTCTGTCTGTCTGTCTGTCTGTCTGTCTGTCTGTCTGTCTGTCTGTCTTACTGTCTGTCTGTCTGTCTGTCTATCTATCTATCTATCTATCTATCTATCTATCTATCTATCTATCTATCTATCTATCTATCTATCTATCTATCTATCTATCTATCTATCTATCTATCTATCTATCTACCTACCTACCTACCTACCTACCTACCTACCTACCTACCTACCTACCTATCTACCTACCTACCTACCTACCTACCTACCTACCTACCTACCTACCTACCTACCTACCTACCTACCTACCTACCTACCTACCTACCTACCTACCTACCTACCTACCTACCTATCTATCTATCTATCTATCTATCTATCTATCTATCTATCTATCTATCTATCTATCTATCTATCTATCTATCTATCTATCTATCTATCTATCTATATATCTATCTATCTATCTATCTATCTATCTATCTATCTATCTATCTATCTATCTATCTATCTATCTATCTATCTATCTATCTATCTATCTATCTATCTATCTATCTATCTATCTATCTATCTATCTATCTATCTATCTATCTATCTATCTATCTATCTATCTATCTATCTATCTATCTATCTATCTATCTATCTATCTATCTATCTATCTATCTATCTATCTATCTATCTATCTATCTATCTATCTATCTATCTATCTATCTATCTATCTATCTATCTATCTATCTATCTATCTATCTATCTATCTATCTATCTATCTATCTATCTATCTATCTATCTATCTATCTATCTATCTATCTATCTATCTATCTATCTATCTATCTATCTATCTATCTATCTATCTATCTATCTATCTATCTATCTATCTATCTATCTATCTATCTATCTATCTATCTATCTATCTATCTATCTATCTATCTATCTATCTATCTATCTATCTATCTATCTATCTATCTATCTATCTATCTATCTATCTATCTATCTATCTATCTATCTATCTATCTATCTATCTATCTATCTATCTATCTATCTATCTATCTATCTATCTATCTATCTATCTATCTATCTATCTATCTATCTATCTATCTATCTATCTATCTATCTATCTATCTATCTATCTATCTATCTATCTATCTATCTATCTATCTATCTATCTATCTATCTATCTATCTATCTATCTATCTATCTATCTATCTATCTATCTATCTATCTATCTATCTGTCTATCTATCTATCTATCTATCTCCCTGTACACACATGACTGCGTAGCACAGCGGAACAACAACACCATCATCAAATTTGCTGATGACACAGTAGTGGTGGGCCTGATCTCTGCCAACGACGAAAGGGCCTACCTGGAAGAGGTAGAGAACCTGTCACAGTGGTGTCAGGAGAACTGCCTCTCCCTGAACGTCAGCAAAACAAAAGAGATGATTGTGGACTTCAGGAGGTCGGGGGTCAAGGACTACAGCCCCCTCAGCATCGACGGGGCACCGGTTGAGAGAGTGAACAGTTTCAAGTACCTCGGAGCCCACATATCCGAGGACTTGACATGGACCACACACATTGACAGTGTTGTGAAGAAGGCACGACAACGCCTCTACTTCCTCAGGCGCCTAAGGAAGTTCCAAGTCAGCCAGAAGATCCTTAGGAACTTCTACTCATGTACAATAGAGAGCATCCTGACCGGCAACATCACCTCCTGGTTTGGGAATAGCACTGCACAAGACCGTAGCAGACTACAAAGAGTGACACGTTCAGCCGAACGCACAATTGGAGGGGGGCTTCCCACCCTCCAGAACATTTACAACAAGCGGTGCAAGGGGAAGGAGAATTATTAAGGACTCGAGCCACCCGAACAACTGCCTCTTTGAACTGCTGCGGTCAGGCAAGCGATACCGGAGTCTTAAGGCGAGCACAGAAAGACTCAGAAGAAGCTTCTATCCCCAGGCCATCAGGCTGCTAAACGAACAATAATCACTATGCGGCAACCATCAAATGCACACATGCACACAGCACACACACCCTCACGCACACACTCACTCAAACAAACAACATACTGCAGCACCCACTCTCCACACTTTAAATCACACAAACACACTTACACTTTATATTTATTGATGGGGGATTTGCACTACAACTCGTACACCTACTGTGAATTGTACCTAAATTGCACCTCGTCCCATTCTCCATTTCTGCCTTGCACTATATAGTATTGTATATTAGTACACTGCACAGTATTGTATATTGTATGGTAACTACGTCTATTCTGCATCGAACATTGTACATATGTCTAAACTGAACACTGTGACCTCATCTTTTTTTGCTTCTAATTTTGCTATGTTATTTTATTTCATACTTATCTTGTCTTGCACAGTCTCTGGAGCGCAACAGTAAGAAGCATTTTGTATAAAAGTATTCTGTACTTCTGTATGACAACTATTAAAGAAACTTGAAACTTGAACTTGAAACTTGAAACTTATCTATCTATCTATCTATCTATCTATCTATCTATCTATCTATCTATCTATCTATCTATCTATCTATCTATCTATCTATCTATCTATCTATCTATCTATCTATCTATCTATCTATCTATCTATCTATCTATCTATCTATCTATCTATCTATCTATCTATCTATCTATCTATCTATCTATCTATCTATCTATCTATCTATCTATCTATCTATCTATTATCTTTTTGTATTTTCTAGCCGCTACTGGTGTTCCGATGAGTTCTTCTCCTTGGTATCGGTTCATGCCTTCATATTTATTCAATATATAAAGACATGCCTAAGGGAAGGAGGGACAGACATTGGTAATACAAAATAATATCATAACAATTCATAAATGATGGGCAAACAAACTATTATTATACAAACAAATTATTTGGGATGGGTATCAAATCTCTGCACATTCCAGTAACATAATGCTGCTTGCTAAATCACAGCAAAAATGTGGCAACTGATTTTGGTTCCAAGGAGAGCACATAATAAATTCCACAATTCCATGTGTGCCTACAAGTAATTAGTAGGTGTTTTTGTTACCAAATAATAAGGTATATTAACCTATAGCTTTTTAATTATAATAGTTAACATTGATCAGAATTAATGCATATACCGGTAGACAAATTAGATGTATAACAGCTACATTATCTATAATCCATATTTTTTATACGATTTTTTATACGATGAGATCACGATTCTCACACGATTCTTATTTTTTCAATAAAATCATTTATTGCACTCTCTTAATAGACACCATAACATATATCAAAGTGCTTGACTTAAACTTAAACATAACATATAAGTGCTTTAAAAGTAAAAAAAAATATATATAACAATTTTTTTAAGTTAATTTTGAAATGCGATTCGCATAGTTTTATTTTTTTACGATTAATGCAGTGCAGCCCTAATTACAATAACATTCCCACATGATTTAGATCTTCCAGATTTCAATGACTTACAAAAGTGCTACCCGATTTCTACTTACCCACATAATAAAATGGTTTCCTGTCTCAGTAGTTGCATGACCCACAATTCTTAGGAGAAGCACTTTAGAGGTTGACGACGTGATAGCCTTCATGAAAATAAAGCATAATACCACACAAGCAGTTATTCAACAGCCTTAAGTGTAGATATATTTAAAACTTGCATGTAGTTAATATTTTAAATGCCCATGACTGAATTTGAAGATTACCTAATAGCAAATACTTATGTTACTACTAACATAACTGTTAAAAGTTTAAGATATCAAGGCCTACCTGTAATGATCTTGATATCTCAACACATTCACCTTTGTCCCAGTTCCTGTGCCACAGTATAAATGCGTAGATTGGCAGTGTATGTACCTGAGATAGAAATATGTGACTTAGATCATTACTGTACTATGTCTTGAGTGCAAGTTGACTGAATGTTAATTGCAATTGGCTACTTACATTTGGAATGTTGCATCCGATCTGCCACACTATTGCCTCCAATGCCTTTAAAATAGATAGATCAGGTTATGTTAGGCCCCATATTAAACAAAGGTTCCTAACTAGATGGTCCTGGAGTGGTAATCAGAAGGCCACCAGCAAAGATATGTATTGTCTTTTGTGTTTACAAAGACATTGTAATAATGATTGATCTTAAGCATGGCTATAAATCCATCTGTGTCTCTCTACCCCAGTCTACAGGTCAGGTTGACGCCTAGTACAGGTACATAGGGGTGTCTCTGGGCCACGATAAATCACTCACAATCCTTAAAAGGTCAAAGATTTAATGTTGAGAAGCAATGACATCTAGACAAATTACTCAACTTCTGTTTAATTGTGTTGATATTGATATCTTTCTCTGATGTGTGGGTCATAGTTGAGTGGGGACAGAGAGTGGTTGTTCTTGTTGACCACGTCTAGCTGTGCCGAAAGGGTTAGGGTTAGTATTGTGGCTATATGATGCTAATTATGTGATTTAGTCAACTGGCTTACTAGAAGGCCTTTTATATGAGATATTTGGTATGGTCAAATATTCAGTATACTCAAGTCCCATTATGGAATATGGGTTTATTTCTGTGGCCACTACTGATGACCATTTTGTATAATGCGTCATTGACAGCAACATCATGTGAAAATGTGCCCCATTGCATTGGAGCCTGGTGAGAGGATACAACATAGTGCTATGTTTCTAAGTACTAAAGCGATCAGTGAAATCTTGGCCTGTACAGCAATATCAGAACCTGAACCAATCCCAGCTAACCTGGTTTTAGGTAGAAGCATAAATGTCATAACCTGGCAGATCTCAAAACAAACTGGTCAGACTACTGCTTGACCTTACTCCTAGAACCCACCTCACCCCTGCCCACTTTGACAACCTAGGATGGCTTAGAGTAGACGACAGAGTACAGCAACTTGCAATGGGCCTGGTCAACAAGATACACTATACGACTAAGGTACCCATGTACATGTCAAAATACTTCCCAAAGGTCAGTGAATACCACGATCACAACACCAGAGGGAGCTCCACAAATCATGTTAAACCCAGATTCGGCTCAAACAAGGGACTAAACACGGTTCGCAATTATGCCACACCAATGTGGAACGCCCTACCCAAAGCTGTAAAGCAGGGGTCAGCGACCTTAGGCACGAGTGCCACCATTGGTACACATTATCTAAACCAACATGGCACACTAGCAAATGTGTAAGAGGAACCTTTTTGGAAATGTTGAGTTACCTCCCCATGCAGTTACCTCTTTCACAGCCATTGGCAGTTGCACAGCCTGTTATTTATGGTACTGTAGGTTGACTGATATACCAGGGATATTTCATGGTCAGAGCCAATGAGAAGGGTCAGTCTGTTGTTGTTTGCCGAACATTGAGTGTTAAACGCCATTTTGAGACCAAACATGAGAACTTTAAAGGATGAGGCAGACAAGGCTGAATGTGTCCAGGTATGGCAAGCAAGCATCTGATAAAGACGGCAGCATTCTCTTATATATTTATGAGAGGAAAATGGTTATTAAAACTATTGCTATGCCTATATGGATGGAATAGAATTACAGATCTGTTGGAGATTTACATTGTGATGTGGTGTCATAATTAACCTTAACATTGATATGGCACACTGGTTAACAAGAATATTTTAAAATGGCACTTCGTATCAAAAAGGTTGCTGATCCCTGCTGTAAAGGAATGTGAATCACTACCCACTTTCAAAACCACTCTCAAAGAGCAACTACGGGAGACTGCAATTCGAAACTGGCCCCTGTAAATGTCCTAACCCAACCCCCTCCAATGTACAGTAAATGACCAAGTATGGTTTCGTCAATATTCCAGTTTTGCTTGTACAGTTGTACAGTGTACTTAGTATAATAGTAGTAGTAAAGTATAATTTCTGGGTACTTTTTACACCCCTGTTTATGATGAATTGAAAATGGGGTACCCTGATGTAAACAAGACAAACGTCTTTCTCTGGTCTGCATCCCCTTAACACTTTAAGTGCCGAAAACATGTTTAGGCGTCCATCCCCGCCATGCTCAAGTTGCCGAGGACGCCGTAACTCGTCTTTGTTCTGTTTACATCTTTTTTCGATTTTCCCAGTCTGAACTTCACCACGGAGCTTTTGGCAGAGAGTTTGAACAGGAAACTGCATTTCCTCTCAAATTACACTAGGTGGCAGTGTCCCCCTATTTTCTAACACTGAATCACAAGATAATGAATATTGCACCCCACAATGAATCTGGCATTTGATTGGCCAACATACCTGACCAGTGTGACCACAGGTATAAAAGTTTAGCGGGATCCCAGAATCGACAAGGTTTTGTAGGGGAGAGAGAGAGATAGATAGAGCGATAGAGAGAGAGAGATTGAGAGAGAGATATTTGAATTGAGATCAGCCTATAGTCTATATTTATAGTTTTATACAGTATAGTGGTAGTATCAGAATAATTGTAAGGTTTCAGCTGTGCTTTAGAAGTAATTAGTCGTGCTAAGTAGTAGTACTATTGTGAGGGATTAGTGTGTAGTCTAGGTAGTATATTTCAGTAGTAGTAATAGTAGTTTGATCTGTTAGTAGTTCCATTTAGATCAGTATGAGGAGACGTAGTGTAGGTAAGAGAGGCGACAGACCGACAGCGGATCGGTTTGTTCAAACGAAGCTGGCGTTTGGACCCGCCGTTGCAGCAGCAGTAGCACCAACGATGGACCTTTGGTAGCTCCGATCGGAGAGAGCCGTGAGACCGTCGCTGGGCCCAGCGACGTGTCTCGCCCCGGGACCGGGAGCGGCTCTCCCCGTCGCAGTTCGAGGAAGAGGAAGGTGGCTGCTGTGCTGATATCTTCTTCAGCCGAGTCCTCGGACAGCGATTCAACGGTCCATGAATCTGATGGGAGCGCCGATTGGGAACCACCAGGTAAGGATTGTGTGTGTGTGAAACGTGTATATTTGATGATGATTTACCTAACGCTAATTGATTCATTGTATACTGTGAATATGTAACATTAGTTCGCCAACCAACGCCGGTATGCATTTATTATAGCTCCGGAGTCATCTGACGAGGATATCGATCTGGGTCGGAGGTATTATGGTTCTGATTCATCTCACGAGTCCGACGGGGGACGTGGTGGTGATCGAGGGGAGAAGGGTAAGTCCCTTGAGCAAGCATGTTCAAATCGATAGTTGCATGCTATAGAGGCAGAGGCATCACCATGTGCTATATATTTGATTGTGTGTGTGTGTGTGCTGTAATCAATGGAATTGTGCTAAATGCTATGCTACACAATCCATGCATATAGAGGCCACCATGTGCTGCAAAGTTCAAAGCTGTTGGATAGGGGTCATGCCCTTTGATCTTTGTGTGTGTGTGTGTGTGTGTGTGCTGTAATCAATGGAATTGTGCTAAATGCTATGCTACACAATCCATGCATATAGAGGCCACCATGTGCTGCAAAGTTCAAAGCTGTTGGATAGGGGTCATGCCCTTTGATCTTTGTGTGTGTGTGTGTGTGTGCTGTAATCAATGGAATTGTGCTAAATGCTATGCTACACATGCATATATAGGCCACCATGTGCTGCAAAGTTCAAAGCTGTTGGATAGGGGTCATGCCCTTTGATCTTTGTGTGTGTGTGTGTGTGCTGTAATCAATGGAATTGTGCTAAATGCTATGCTACACATGCATATATAGGCCACCATGTGCTGCAAAGTTCAAAGCTGTTGGATAGGGGTCATGCCCTTTGATCTTTGTGTGTGTGTGTGTGTGTGTGCTGTAATCAATGGAATTGTGCTAAATGCTATGCTACACATGCATATAGAGGCCACCATGTGCTGCCCACACACACACACACACACACACACACACACACACACACACACACATGTACATGTACATGCTTTGATGTACAATGGCAGCTGATTTATTTTGTGTTCATACAGGATCTGACACAGAGTCCGGCGCTGGTACACCAACATGCTTGGGTATGTACTAACTACATTCATGTATGTAAATGTATTACTATTGTGTTTTATGAGACTTACTTACTGAATGAATTTAATCCAATTCAGATTATGGCGCAGACTCCGCAGAGAGTGACGCAGAGACTGGCAACGACATAGGATCACATTCTACTCCTGCAGGTAATTGTACATAAAATATAACACATAATGCTATATATATATATATATATATCATGTAAATAAAATGACAATACGTTGCCCTAGTGTAATGTATTACATCATGTGATTCTAGAACTGGATGCTAGTCTGGACATGCCGGAACCCGTTGCAGGGCGGAAACGCACATCTAAGAGCGGTAAGTTGGCCTCACTCTGCACACCACTTCCAGCTCTGACCTCTGACCCCCACACCACGTCCAGCTCTGACATCTGAACCCCACACACACTCACTCATTCACTCACTCACACACAGTTTGTAACTACGTGGCATATGAATGTTTGTCTACAGTAGGGGTGTTATAGTATATTTGTATAATTGACAGGTCGTGGCGTGCGACGCGGAGGAGCGAAGAGCAGGGCTGCGATCCGTCAGGAAGAGGAGAATGCCTGGTCTCGTGAGGGTTGGGTGCCTCACAGGATCCCCTTCACAGCCCAACCGGGGTTGCTCCAGGACGCCGCGGCACTGAAATCGTACCGGCCTGCAAAATGGCTAGATCTGTTCCTGACGGATGCTTTTCTCAATTCCATTGTTGCCCAGACCAACCTCTACGCTGATCAGTCCATTGCCCGGCTGGACCCCACGCTAACCAGTAGCAGGGCACTGCTTTGGAAGGCCCTCACATTGAAGGAGCTGAAGAAGTTCCTTGGACTCAATTTCCTGAGCAGTGTCCTTCGGAAGCCTCGCGTGGACATGATGTGGACCACTGACTACTCGGAGACCATGCCACGCAACCGGTATCAATTGATCTGGCGATTCCTCCACTTTGCGGACAATACATACCTGGAAGTTAGAGACAAATTGTGTAAGGTATGCCCTGTAGTCGACCATGTCAACGCGAGGTGCAAGGAACTGTACCAGCCCGAACGTGAGCTCGCCATTGACGAGGGGGTGATGGCATGGCGAGGCCGCCTGACCTTCCGGGTCTACAACCCCAACAAGCCAACCCGGTATGGCATCAAGTCGTACTTCCTGTGCGAATCACGCACAGGATATTGCTTTGCATTTAAGCCATATTGCCGGGAAGGCTCGCTCCTGGGGGACACGGTCGTCGGTCTGCTTGGACGTTTGTCTGGGGCCGGATATACGTTGTACATGGATAACTTCTACAACAGTGTACGCATGTCCGCCAGGCTCCGACAGTTGAGGACCGACGTCTGTGGTACCCTCAGGAAGCACCGGGGGGAGCCAGCCATCATCAAAAACGTGACCAAACGTGACATCGGTGTGGGGGAGCGCATTGCGGTCAACAACAAGGAGGTCCTGATCGTGGCATGGCGCGATAAGAGGATCGTGAAGACCATCAGCAGCTATGGAAATGGCGAAGGTGTGGAAGAAGCAGAAGAAGGGCAAAGCGCTGAGGGTGGAGATGCTCAAGCCGTCATCAATCATGTCGTACAATAAATTCATGAACGGCGTCGATCAGCTGGATGAAAACCTCTCGTACTATCCGGTTACACGTAAGACTGGAAAGTGGACCAAAAAGTTTGTGATGTATCTGATCCAAATATGTATGTTCAACGCTTTTGTCTTGTACAAAAGCAAGCACCCACAAGGGCATTACTACAACCTCTTCCGGTTCACCAGGGCTGTGGTACGGACCTACACAGGGGGTCAGGAGAAGAAGATTCCTGGGGTGACAGCGGAGATGGAGGCGGAGGCGGAGGCAGGGGGTGGGGGTGAGGAGGAGGCAGGGGGTGGGGATGAGGAGGAGGCAGGGGCTGAGCAGGTGGGGCGTGACGGGCAGCACGACCCTAGGGCCCCACCGGGGGAACCGCAGAGCAGATTAGTGGGTGGCTTTGTGAAGCATGTAATGGTTGCATACAAAGCCACCCCCAAGCAAAAGCTACCGTGTAGGAAATGTCGGATCTGCAGTAGGCGTGGCATCAGGAGTGAGACCAGATATTTTTGCACATCGTGCAAAGTCCCCCTGCATCGTGACAAATGCTTCGCTCTGTACCACACAAAGAGGGATTTCTCTAAATAGTTTCTTTATTAGTTGTCATACAGAAGTACAGACTACTTCTAAACAATCCGGCACACAGAAGTACAGATTACTTCTAAATAATCCATCATTGTGTGATACAGACAGAACCATGTGTACCGGTACATAGTATAGCTAGCTGAGAGTAGTATAGTATAGTATAGTATAGTATAGTATAGTATAGTATAGTATAGTATAGTATAGTATAGTATAGTATAGTATAGTATAGTATAGTATAGTATAGTGTATGGGTAGTTGCACTGTTTTCTGTACAAGACAAATGCGTTGAACACATGTATTTGGGCCACGGTTGTCGATATTGCATAGGCATGTTTGGACCACTTGCAGATGAGACGTTATGTTAGCGATCTAGCTGTGTCGACTCCATTCATCATTTGCATTGTGTGTGTATATGGTTTATTTTTTATTTATCTTTTTCCCCCCTCATTTTTACCGTTTGCACAGAACCAATGGTTGCTGACAGTCACCCAGTTTATAAAAGTATATACTGTAGGTAACATACCACACTTTTCTAATGCAGTCCATTGGCCTCTTATTTATATACTTTGGAAGCATGTATTGGATATTTTTTGGTCCACAGATCATCTGGCGATTCATCCATTTATCAATGGACAATGCAGTCATCGATGCGAGAGACCAAGTAAGATATGCCCTGTAGTTGATCATGTGACGTGCCTGTACTGTGAATGTTACCAGCAAACTTCTAAATGCACTGAAACAATGGTTGGTTATCATCCAGTGTTCACTTTTCATAAGGTATTGTCTTGGTAAATTACCATAATCCTATACTGTGAATGTTACCAGCAAACTTCTAAATGCACTGAAACAATGGTTGATTATCCTCCAGTGTTCACTTTTTATAAGGTATTGTCTTGGTATATTACCATAATCCTATACTGTGAATGTTACCAGCAAACTCCTAAATGCACTGAAACAATGGCTGGTTATCATCAGCCAGTGTTCACTTTTTATAAGGTATTGTCTTGGTAAATTACCATAATCCTATACTGTGAATGTTACCAGCAAACTCCTAAATGCACTGAAACAATGGTTGGTTTCATCAGCCAGTGTTCACTTTTTATTTAAGGTATTGTCTTGGTAAATTACCATAATCCTATACTGTGAATGTTACCAGCAAACTTCTAAATGCACTGAAACAATGGTTGATTATCCTCCAGTGTTCACTTTTTATTTAAGGTATTGTCTTGGTAAATTACCATAATCCTATACTGTGAATGTTACCAGCAAACTCCTAAATGCACTGAAACAATGGTTGGTTATCATCAGCCAGTGTTCACTTTTTATAAGGTATTGTCTTGGTAAATTAACATAATTTTATACTGTGAATGTTACCAGCATATGTGTCTAATGCACAGCAACAATGGTTGGTACTGATGACTTGTCACCCAGTTTATTGAACATATTTTGAAATAAAAATGTTCATTTCATCAAAGTTTCAAGTGTTCTGCATTGTAAAGTATTCTGTATTTTATAATAATGTTTTCTGGACCTACACCAGTAGTTATAACTTACTTGTTCGTTAGCGCCAGGCATGGTGGTTGATAAGGTAGTAGTATTTCCAAGTGAAACTAATTGATATATTATCAATACAACTATTATTACTTTATGAATGTGTTTATCATGTATGGACGAATAAATTGGAAAACAGGTAGGTACAGAGCAACACAGTGTCTACAACACGGGAGCAGATTATGCACAGTACATGAATGAGAAACAGTCAAAATGTTTTTTTTTTAGTTTATTGCATGCACATGATCTATAATACCTGATCGGTACAATATCTACTAACCTGATCAATACAATATATTCCCACCTGATCGATATAATAGTATTACTGCTTTTCAAGTTTGTCAGTCAGTCAGTCGGACTGTCAATCAAACAATCAAACAATCTATCAATCAAACAACCAACAAAACAATCTATCAATCAAACAACCAACAAAACAATCTATCAATCAAACAACCAACAAAACAATCTATCAATGAAACAACCAATAAAACAATCTATCAATCAAACAACCAATAAAACAATCTATCAATCAAACAACCAACAAAACAATCTATCAATCAAACAACCAACAAAACAATCTATCAATCAAACAACCAATAAAACAATCTATCAATCAAACAACCAATAAAACAATCTATCAATCAAACAACCAATAAAACAATCTATCAATCAAACAACCAACACAAGAATCTATCAATCAAACAACCAATAAAACAATCAATCAAACAACCAATAAAACAATCTATCAATCAAACGACCAACAAAACAATCTATCAATCAAACAACCAACAAAACAATCTATCAATCAAACAACCAATAAAACAATCTATCAATCAAACAACCAATAAAACAATCTATCAATCAAACAACCAACAAAACAATCTATCAATCAAACAACCAACAAAACAATCTATCAATCAAACAAACAATAAAACAATCTATCAATCAAACGACCAACAAAACAATCTATCAATCAAACGACCAACAAAACAATCTATCAATCAAACGACCAACAAAACAATCTATCAATCAAACGACCAACAAAACAATCTATCAATCAAATGACCAACAAAACAATCTATCAATCAAACGACCAACAAAACAATCTATCAATCAAACAACCAACAAAACAATCTATCAATCAAACAACCAACAAAACAATAAAACAATCTATCAATCAAACCAATAAAACTATCTATCAAACAATCTATCAATCAAACCATCCATCCATCCATCCATCCATCCATCCCAGTCTAAATTGCTTTATAACACGTTCAGTACCTATTAACACCCCGGCGGCGCACATTTCATAAAAGTGCCCGTAACTCCTTTTCTAAAGAATCTACCTGGATTTTTACCTGTGTTGACCTTTTTTAACTTGTAATTGTGAACGAACGAAGACATGCAGACACAAACGGTTTTTTTCATTGTGTACATCAACTCGTCGTCGTCAAATGAGCCAAACCATTTCCCCATAGTTATAATATAAAATATAGAAATATCTCCGCTAAGATCATGAGATATGCTAAAATCGCCCAGGAATCCTGGCAATGCACAGTCATTTCCGGATTTCTGGCTGGCATTCAAAGTGTTAACAATTGTATGTATTGAGCTGTTTTGATTGATTGATTGAAAACTTTATTAACAGATTGCAGAATGGGTACAATACAGTACAGCTCAATACACACAATTGTTAAGGGGATGCAGACCAGAGAAAGACTTTCGTCTTGTTTACATCAGGGTCCCCCATTTTCAATTCATCAGGACATATGACATACATGACATACAGATAGACAGTACTGCTACATCTATGTACTGTACTGTACCCATTCTGCAATCTGTTAATAAAGTTTTCAATCAATTCAATCAATCAAACACAACTACTGTACATACCGTTAACCAAATAGACCGTGGGCGACGTACCCCCCCCCCGCCCCCATACACAACCTACAGCATAACTTTTATATCAGTATAATACAACTCTCAAAGCCAACGTATAGTTTGTGCACTACTGTACATTTTAACTAAACAGACCGTGCGCCACTGTTATCATCCCACAGTAACGTTAACCAAATAGACCGTGGGCGATGCAGCCCCCCGCCCCCCTCCCACATACAACCTACAGCATAACTTTTATATCAGTATAATACAACTCTCAAAGCCAACGTAGAGTTTGTGCACTACTGTACATTTTAACTAGCACTTACCAGCCTCGGGAGTTGTACAATGTGGTAGAAAAGATCGCTCCTGTGAATTAGAAAAGCAAGCCCCGCCCCCAGCCTAGTGAATGAGAAAAGCCTGCCCCTAGTGGAGCAGGACAGTCCCTACACAGTACAGTACACAAAATGATCACTGTGATCCACTGTCCTGCTACATCACTGTGATCCACTGTCCTGCTACATCACTGTGATCCACTGTCCTGCTACATCACTGTCCTGCTACATCACTGTGATGTACTGTCCTGCTACATCACTGTGATCCACTGTCCTGCTACATCACTGTGATGTACTGTCCTGCTACATCACTGTGATGCACTGTACTGCTACATCACTGTGATGCACTGTCCTGCTACATCACTGTGATCCACTGTACTGCTACATCACTGTGATGCACTGTCCTGCTACATCACTGTGATCCACTGTACTGCTACATCACTGTGATGTACTGTCCTGCTACATCACTGTGATCCACTGTCCTGCTACATCACTGTGATCCACTGTCCTGCTACATCACTGTGATGCACTGTCCTGCTACATCACTGTGATCCACTGTCCTGCTACTGTTGCATCACTGTCCTGCACAGTACAGTTTATGATGAATTGAAAATGGGGGACCCTGATGTAAACAAGACAAACGTCTTTCTCTGGTCTGCATCCCCTTAACAATTGTATGTATTGAGCTGTTTTGATTGATTGATTGAAAACTTTATTAACAGATTGCAGAATGGGTACAATACAGTACAGCTCAATACACACAATTGTTAAGGGGATGCAGACCAGAGAAAGACTTTCGTCTTGTTTACATCAGGGTCCCCCATTTTCAATTCATCAGGACATATGACATACATGACATACAGATAGACAGTACTGCTACATCTATGTACTGTACTGTACCCATTCTGCAATCTGTTAATAACGTTTTCAATCAATTCAATCAATCAAACACAACTACTGTACATAACGTTAACCAAATAGACCGTGGGCGACGTACCCCCCCCCCGCCCCCCTCCCACATACACAACCTACAGCATAACTTTTATATCAGTATAATACAACTCTCAAAGCCAACGTAGAGTGTGTGCACTACTGTCAGCCTCAGGAGTTGTACAATGTGGTAGAAAAGATCGCTCCTGTGAATTAGAAAAGCCAGCCCCGCCCCCAGCCTAGTGAATGAGAAAAGCCTGCCCCTAGTGGAGCAGGACAGTCCCTACACAATACAGTACACAAAATGATCTAACTCCTACTGCAGAGAGGGGTGGAGAGACAGAGAGGGGTGGTTGGTAAGGTGTGAAGTGCTGAGTGCTCCGTACCTGTGTGGGTGTGTATGTGTGTTTTAAAGCCTCAAACTGGTTTTGACCATTTACATTAGGTACAAAAGTACAGGTCTGTTTTACTATACTGTTTGATTGATTGATTGATTGAAAACTTTATTAACAGATTGCAGAATGGGTACAATACAGTATGGCTCAATACAAACAATTGTTAAGGGGATGCAGACCAGAGAAAGACTTTCGTCTTGTTTACATCAGGGTCCCCGATTTTCAATTCATCATGACATTTATGACATACAGATATACAGTACTGTTACATGCATTTTACGGTGGAGGTAGGTAGAATACAGTTTTGCAGAAAGGGAAAGGATTGGAGGAGGCAGAGACGAGGATTGAAGCTTGGAGAGGGAGTTTACTGTAGAATCCAGTGCAATACAAAGAAAATACAGAAACTACTTAACAACCTGCTCAACAAAACAACAAACACGAACACTTACTATAGGAACATACAGAAACTACTTAACAACCTGCTCAACAAAACAACAAACACTAACACTTAATATAGGATGACAGCACAATACGGCGTGGACAGGAAACGGGAAAGGAGACAGGAGGAATGTCGCCACAAACATCTCAGCAACCACAGGCAATAAATAAAGCTCCTAATTAATGTTAATTAGTAATGGACGACAGCTGGGGGGAGAAGGCATAAGAACTAATACAACAATCAACACAAAGGAACTAGAACTAGGCTATATAACACACAGAATCAGAGATACAAACACAGAGAACAACCTAAACAGCTAACAATTGTAATATCAACAAACAATGTAATGACAGCATACTGTTAAGGATATTTATCATTACAGCGTGTATCGATTGTTTGTGACCACTAGAGGGTGGTATACCAATGTTGGGTGGAGAGCCAATGTTGGGTGGAGGGCATTGCCCACTGTTAGGTGGAGGGCACTGCCCAATGTTACCATCCTGCCCAGTCAAGCCAGGACCGGGCCTAGGATCGTGACAGTACCCCCCCCTCAACGGGGGGCTTCCAGACCCCCGAAAACAACGTCCATAAGCAGGTGAGGGAGGAAGCCGGAACTCCGGAGAGGACCCAGGGAGAGGACCTGAAGAAGAAGGACCGGGAGGCTGAGCGAAAAACCCAGGAGGGGCATAGCAGCCAGGGGGGTTGAAAACGGGCGCAGATGCCCGGAGAGGGGGGGTGGGGAAGGGAACAGAGGCCTGGGGAGGGGGACTGGACCTGGGAACAGAGGCCCGACGAGGAGGGGTGGGAATGGGCACCGAGACCCGTGGAGGGGGGCAGAACCTGAGAACAGAGGTCCGACGAGGGGGGGTGGGGATGGGCACCGAGACCCGGGGAGGGTGACTGGACCTGGGAACAGAGGCCCGACGAGGGGGGGTGGGGACAGGTGTAGAAGCCCGGGAAGGGGATCTGGCCCCCGGGGTCGGATCCCGGACGAGAGGCCCTCCAGCCGCCGGACTAGGGACCGGTTCGGGAGAGCCGGAACGGAGGTGCGGCGGCGACGACCCCCGGAGCATGATCCCACGCAGGCCCCGGCGAAGACCACGGCGAGGACCAGGACGCAGATCACCGCGCAGAGCAGGACCAGATGGGGAGCCAGGATCCGTCGAGGAGCCGGGAGCCGGCACGGCAGCCGGACCAGGTGTAGAGGCCGGGCAGGGCGTGGAGACCGGACCGGTCTCGGCGGCGAGGCGTGGTGTATGATCCGGGGATGAGGAGCCAGGATCCGTCGAGGAGCCGGGAGCCGGCACGGCAGCCGGACCAGGTGTAGAGGCCGGGCAGGGCGTGGAGACCGGACCGGTCTCGGCGGCGAGGCGTGGTGTAGGATCCGGGGATGAGAAGCCAGGACCCAGAGGAGAGGCTGGACTGGGCGTGGAAGCTGGACCAGCTGTGGAGGCCTTGCTAGCCATACTAGCCTCTGGGGCTAGGCTAACTGTGGGCCCTGGACTCACAGTGGGAACTGTGCTAGCTGGGAATGCCTGGCTAGCTGCCGAGGCTAAGCTAACAGTCGGGGAGAGCCTAGCAGCTCCTGTCCTGATAGCCCTCCTAGGCCTGCTAGCTGCAGAGACCTGACTATCTTGGGACATCTGGTCTGTCTCAGTTACTAGGCTCACCCTGAACCTGGAGCCTAGTCTAGCAGTGAGCGTCTGGTTAGCTACTGTAGCGGGGCTAACAGACGGAGCTGTGCTAACTGGGGACGGCCGATTAGCTATAGGGACGGAGCTAACGGGCGGAGCTATGTTAGCTGTGGACGTCTGGCTAGCTGTATGAGCGGAGCTAACAGGTGGAGCTGTACCAACTGGAGACGTCTGGCCATCTATAGTGGCGGAGCTAACAGGCGGAGCTGTGCTAACTGATGACGGCCAGTTAGCTATTGACACGAAGCTAACGGGCGGAGCTATGTTAGCTGTGGACGTCTGGCTAGCTGTATGAGCGGAGCTAACGGGTGGAGCTGTACCAACTGGAGACGTCTGGCCATCTATAGTGGCGGAGCTAACAGGCAAAGCTGTGCTAACTGGGGACGGCCGATTAGCTATTGGCACGAAGCTAACGGGCGGGTTTGTGTTAGCTGTGGACGTCAGAACAGCGATGGACACCCGAACAGCCTCAACGGCTGTGGGGGGCTCTAGGCTGGCCGTAAGCCTGAGAACAGTCGGCAGGCTAGCTACCCTAGCCTCCGGCTTATGCTTCTCCATGAGGACAGCAATATGTTCAGCCATCTCCCACATCGCTGGCTGCAGTGTCGGATTCTCCGTGGCGACCTGGTCGATCTTCCGGAGCAGGAACCCCCACTTGGCCAGTGAGTAGTGCTTCATGTCTCCGGCCATCAGGCTCTGGACGACCCGAATGGTATCGCTTGCCCTGTTTGCTGTATTCATTACTGGTGGCGACATTCTGTTACGGTGGAGGTAGGTAGAATACAGTTTTGCAGAAAGGGAAAGGATTGGAGGAGGCAGAGACGAGGATTGAAGCTTGGAGAGGGAGTTTACTGTAGAATCCAGTGCAATACAAAGAACATACAGAAACTACTTAACAACCTGCTCAACAAAACAACAAACACTAACACTTACTATAGGAACATACAGAAACTACTTAAAAACCTGCTCAACAAAACAACAAACACTTACTATAGGATGACAGCACAATACGGCGTGGACAGGAAACGGGATTTACTTGAAACATGATCACAAAATGATTATAAATTAATTTGTTGCATATATTGCATATACTGTATTGATGTAAATTCAAAGACCTGCTCTTTCCCGTTTTTTCAGTTTAGTAGCAGTGACGCGCATATATATATATTAGGGATGCTCGATATTGTTTTTTTTACCGATACCGATATACCGATATTGTCCAACTCTTCATTTCCGATACCGATATCAACCGATACCGATATATGCAGGGTTTCCCCCCCAATTTTTTTTTATAATTTCAGGTAATTAACATTACATATCTCTTGTTGTGGAATTAACACAACATTATGCATACTTTTGACAATAAATAAAATCAGAATTTGTTCTTACTTGCTTGCCTGGGTAAATAAAGGTTATAGAAATGTAAAAAAAAAAAAAAAAAAAAAAAATGGAAAACCGATACCGATATTTTCCGATATCACATTTTTATGCCGATATCGTCCGATAATATCGGACATCCCTAATATATATATATATATATATATATATATATCGTGACGCAGACTACACAGGTGCTGAAATATTGCTATGCTATTGTGAGATTACAAAATCTGATGTAATATTACAGAGGATTTTGATTGCAATATTTTATTGTGAAATAATAATAATATAATGTGAAATCAAAGGATACTGTCTTTTTTACATGTATTTGTTGGGATATTACAGGGGGCCTTGATTACAATATGTTACTGTAAGATAATACTGTTAAATGTTGTGAAATGCTGGTTCATTTTTACAGTATAGCTATAACCCTGCTTGTGGTAGTAGAGGAACTATAGTAGCTAGCACCCTGCTTGTGGTAGTAGAGGAACTATAGTAGCTAGCACCCTGCTTGTGGTAGGAAGTAGAGGACCTATAGTACCTAGCACCCTGCTTGTGGTAGGAAGTAGAGGAACTATAATAGCACCCTGCTTGTGGTAGGAAGTAGAGGACCTATAGTATCTAGCACCCTGCTTGTGGTAGGAAGTAGAGTGACTATAGTACCTAGCACCCTGCTTGTGGTAGGAAGTCAGGGAACAGGTGGACATTGCTTCTGTCAGGCTGAGGGAGATTGATGGAGAGGGTTAGAGCACCAAACGGGAGGATTCTCTTACAGTGGAAGAAGAGGAAGACAGCTGTATCAGCATTCATTGGTCTGTGTGTGTGTGTGTGTGTGTGTGTGTGTGTGTGTGTGTGTGTGTGTGTGTGTGTGTGTGTGTGTGTGTGTGTGTGTGTGTGTGTGTGTGTGTGTGTGTGTGTGTGTGTGTGTGTGTGTGTGTGTGTGTGTGTGTGTGTGTGTGTGTGTGTGTGTGTGTCGGTGTCGGTGTGTGTGTGTGACGGTGTGTGTGTCGGTGTGTGTGTGTGTGTGTGTGTGTCGGTGTGTGTGTGTCTGTGTGTGTGAGAGAGAGAGAGAGAGAGAGAGAGAGAGAGAGAGAGAGAGAGAGAGAGAGAGAGAGAGAGAGAGAGAGAGAGAGAGAGAGAGAGATGTGTTTTTGTTGTGATTGAGAACAATAATATTATGTGTGGAGCCTCATACGTAGAGACAGTGAGTTTGTGTGGACCTGCAGTTCACCTGCAGTTCAGTGCTCACTGCTCTCTCTCTCTCTCTCTCTCTCTCTCTCTCTCTCTCTCTCTCTCTCTCTCTCTCTCTCTCTCTCTCTCTCTCTCTCTTCCCTTCTCCCGCTCTCTTTATTGATTAAGTAGGTTCAGGTGTGGTGTTCAGCGTGGCAGCTGATCTGACGTCTGTGGGCCTATTGCGTCGGGGATATAACCCCGCCCCAGATGTTGAGAGGCTGCCAGATCGTAAACTCTTGTTACCGGTTAGTCGTGTTACTTTGCTTGTGTTCCCTATTCTGATTCATCTAGTTGTTCGCCTGGATCTCATGTTCTTTGACCGTGCTTACTCTATGCTATCGTCCTCTCTCCCCAGCCTGCTTGGTGAAGTTCTGGAGACACTGGCTGGCTCACAAGTAGCTGCTCTGAACCCCCGCCTGTCTGACTCTCTTGCCCCCACGCACACCCTGGACTATATGAGTACCTTCCCCGTGTATCAACCCCTGCCTGGACACTGACCATTCTAATTAAATATACCCCCTTTGTCTGCACATTGGGTTCCAAACTAAACTGTGATAATGCCAGGCAACAGGAATATGCACATCTTGAACAGCCCATGGACTTTTTTGTTAGAAAACCAGTGGGTGTTTAGCAGTGTTAATTTAGTCAACAAAGATTATGACTAAATATGGTCATCAACGAAGCTTTTTCCCCTGACAACAACGAGATGGGACGTCACGTTAACACTAGCACAGCCATGGAGAAAATGTCACTGATTCCCGCCGGGAACGGGTCAGATGACCCGACAGCTTATATGAGAAATATGAGAAAAATAAACAGTGTAAACTATATAATTACCTCTGAATATAAAAATATGAGGTTTACCACAATGAAATGTAGGTTTGAGTGACATAAAAAAATATATATAATTTTTTTTATATATATATTATTAAAAAAATAATAATAATTTGGATGGAAGAGCCATACATTGACGGGCAAAGAGCCACATGCAGCTTGCGAGCCATGGGTTGGCCACCCATGCTCGCAAAGTGCTGTGACTTTCGTCTGTTCCAACGGCCCATTATGTGGAATAACGTTCTAATTACATTTTCCTGGAGTCATTTTGAAATTTCAGAAACCGTGCCAGATAAAACGGGTACTTTTAGGAAAAGTCATTGAGTGACAGAGCTGGAGCTCGACAGAGTGACGAGGATCCATTTATTGAAAATCTTTCGCCGTTGACTAAAGACTCACTTCTTCAACCATTATCTGAAATGATTAAAAAAAAAAAAAAAAAAAAAAAACTAACCCTGACTAACCTTACTGTCATGCACTTGTCCTAATAAACTAACCTACACTGTAACACGCAACACTTGATGAACATTGTTACTCAGCTGATAGAGTTGTACCCTTCTTGCTGTCTTGTCGTACAGAACTTGTAAGTCGCTTTGGATAAAAGCGTCAGCTAAATGACTAAATGTAAATGTAAATCCTTTACCAATAAATATAAAGTGTAAAGTGTGTTTAGGTGATCTAAAGTGTGGAGAGTGGGTGCTGCAGTGTGTTGTTTGTTTAAGTGAGTGTGTGCGTGTGGGTGATTGTGCTGTGTGCATTTGATGGTTGTTGCATAGTGTTTATTGTTCGTTGAGCAGCCTGATGGCCTGGGGATAGAAGCTTCTTCTGAGTCTTTCTGTGCTCGCCTTAAGACTCCGGTATCGCTTGCCTGACCGCAGCTGTTCAAAGAGGCAGTTGTTCGGGTGGCTGGAGTCCTTGATGATTCTCTTAGCCTTCCCCCTGCACCGCTTGTTGTAAATGTTCTGGAGGGTGGGAAGCCCCCCTCCAATTGTGCGTTCGGCTGAACGTGTCACTCTTTGTAGTCTGCTACGGTCTTGTGCAGTGCTATTCCCAAACCAGGAGGTGATGTTGCCAGTCAGGATGCTCTCTATTGTACATGAGTAGAAGTTCCTAAGGATCTTCTGACTGACTTGCAACTTCTTTAGGCGCCTGAGGAAGTAGAGGCGTTGTCGTGCCTTCTTCACAACACTGTCAATGTGTGTGGTCCATGTCAAGTCCTCGGATATGTGGGCTCCGAGGTACTTGAAACTGTTCACTCTCTCAACCGGTGCCCCGTCGATGCTGAGGGGGCTGTAGTCCTTGACCCCCGACCTCCTGAAGTCCACAATCATCTCTTTTGTTTTGCTGACGTTCAGGGAGAGGCAGTTCTCCTGACACCACTGTGACAGATTCTCTACCTCTTCCAGGTAGGCCCTCTCGTCGTTGGCAGAGATCAGGCCCACCACTACTGTGTCATCAGCAAATTTGATGATTGTGTTGTTGTTCCGCTGTGCCACGCAGTCATGTGTGTACAGGGAGTAGAGGAGGGGGCTCAGAACACAGCCCTGGGGGGCCCCTATGTTGAGCGTGATGGATGAGGAGGTGCAGTTGCCTGCTCTTACCACCTGGGGTCTGCCCGTCAGGAAGTCCAAGACCCACTGGCTATCCTACTACTCAGTGTCTGTGTACTACTACTCCCACAAGCAGGGATAATCCACCCTTTTACATATGTTTTTGTGAGACCTCTGGTTTCCCACCCCTAATGGGGTCACTACACTATGTTTGATATCACACACACACACACGCACGCACACACGCACGCACGCACGCACGCACGCACGCACACACGCACACACACACACACACACACACACCTTGGCACATCTATCAGATACACGCCCCCTTGCACTCTTTATGCCTCCGCATGCACCCTGACCCCTGACCCCAGAGTTGGATAAACATACAGTAACATCTATAGACTCCCTCCAGAGAGTATCTGGGGCTAACTGTGTCCACTGTCGGTGGAGGAAGTCGGGGGGTGTTTACCGTGTCCTCCTCCTATTATGTACTGTTAACATTTAACAGGGTTCACCGTTCACTACATGCGCGGGTGGATGAACGTATCGGGAGGGGGGGGGGGTGCGAATTAATCTCATTAAACCCTTTTCACTACCACACTACAGAAGGTTAGATTTAAAGAAACACAAAAACTATGTAAATAGTTTGATTAAAGGGGCGAAGAAGGGTTTTTTTAATGAAAAAATAACAGAGTTTAGGAACAACTCAAGGAAACTCTGGAGGACACTTAAAGAGGTAGGATACAGTAAGAAATTAAAGACTAAATCGGGCAATATCAGTTTAGAAATAGGAGACAAAATTTCAGCAGACAAATCAGAGGTGGCAGACTGTCTGAATAGCTATTTTACATCCATTGCAAAAACTATATCGGAAAAGATCCCAGCTAAACCCGGCAACAACATAGAGAGTGAAGTCCATAAATTCTACCTAGATCAGGGGGTTAAAGCAAATGCTTTTTCCTTTAGGAAAGTGACTGAGATGGAGGTCCAGGAAAAGCTTAAAAAACTTGACACCTCAAGGGCTACTGGATTAGACAACATCCCTGGTAAATTCTTGCAGGATGCTGCAGAAATCATTGCCCCATATGTAGCTCACATTACCAACCTAGCCATTGACACAGGAACATTTCCAAGCGAAGTGAAATCGGCAAGAGTTATTCCTCTCCACAAAAAGGGAAACAAATTGGAACCGGGTAACTACAGACCCATTTCCATCCTGGGCGTTCTATCAAAAACCATTGCGAGGCTAGTATATGAGCAAATAGATTTAAATATTTCTCCACTAATAACATCATGTACAAATACCAATCTGGTTTCAGGAGGTCCCACTCCACAGACACCTGCCTGCTGTTCCTCACAGATTACATCAGGAAAGAGGTAGACGAGGGAAAGTTCTGTGGAATGGTAATGTTAGACCTCCAGAAGGCATTTGATTCAGTGGATCACAACATCTTGTTAATGAAGCTTAGGGCCCTAGGCTTTAATGAGGCAGCTCAGAAATTGATTGGTTCCTACCTAACAGGGAGACAACAGGTGGTAGATATAAACGGAGTACTCTCCAGTCCTCGGACAGTAGAGTGCGGGGTCCCACAAGGGAGTGTTTTGGGTCCGCTCCTCTTTCTACTGTATATAAATGACCTGAAAGCAGCTTGCTCATGTGACCTTTTTTTATATGCAGATGACTCCGCCCTACTAGTGTCTCACAAAGACAAAAAAGTGGTTGAGCAGACATTGAGTGCAGAACTAGAGAAGGTTAGCGACTGGCTAGGCCACAACAAGCTGTCCCTCCACGTGGGGAAGACTGAGTCAATTTTATTCGGGTCAAAGGTCAGGCTCAGAAAATCGCCAGGTTTTAACATTAGAATAGGAGATACTGTTCTCACAGACAAAACATCTGTGAAATATCTCGGTTGCGTCCTGGAAAACAGCTTATCAGGGGAAAGCATGGCTCACCAAGCACTTACAAAGATAAATAACAGGACTAGATACCTAGCCAGAATCTCACATTTTTTAGATCAGTCAGCGGTGAAGATTCTTGCTGGAGCTCTCATACAGTGTCACTATGACTATGCGTGTGGCTCCTGGTACAACAGTGCCCCCAAAAGTCAGAAAATAAAACTACAGACATCTCAAAACAAGCTAATCAGGGTAATACTAAGGCTACCTGCTCGAACCCACCTTGACCCATCTCACTTTGAGGTCATGAGATGGCTTAAGGTGGAAGACAGAGTAAACCAGATAGGGATGTGCCTAGTCCACAGAATAGTGCATGGGGTAGTGCCAGTGTACTTTAACAACTACTTCAACCGAATCAGAGACACCCATGCTTACCAAACAAGGCGCAGCTCAACTGACTTTGTGCCAGTCAGATTCAGGAGCTGTATGGGGAAGGAGTCATTTTTATATTCAGCAGCTGTCTATTGGAATAGTCTGCCCAGTGAACTGAAAACCATAGACAGTGCCGTTAGATTCAAGTCCAGCCTGAAGACATGGCTCAAAAGGGACTATACCTAGACACTTAGCTTAAGGCACCCTTGCATGTTGTATGAGTCTGTATGTATATAAATGTTAAATGGTTTATGTGATGTGTTGAACTTGTGATGTCACGTTTTGTATGATGCATGTTTTAAGCATCACATTCCCCCACCCCCCTACAAGGACCACAATGGAAATAAGCTCTGAGCTTTTTTGTGTTTCATCCTTGGCAGTATATCCCGACTGTGCTCTTCTGTCACATGTTTATTTTTTATATTGTCAAATAAAGTCATTCATTCATTCATTCACCCCTTTACTATCACACTACAGATGGCGTAGTAGTGTGATAGTAAAGGGTTAACCTCCTGTAGTGTGGCAGTGAAAGGGTTAAACCTTCTGTATTGTCGCAGTGAAAGGGTTAACCGTTTGGTAGTGTGGTAGTGAAAGGGTTAAAGTTGCAAAAGGACCCATCAAAACAACCGTTAGATTTTCTCACAATAGGGAGGTGTGCGTCTATACTTTCCGTAGCCGCATTTCTGGCGAACGCTCTCTGATTGGCCACTGACTGACGCTCTCTGATTGGCCACTGACATGGTTGCCCAATCGCGTGACGAGCTGTGTCTTTGCCCATTTCCGCGTCGAACAGCCTGCAAACTACCTGCCGTTCTATCGCCATGCTCTAAGACAAACTCTAACCATAACCAACTTCGAAAGAGTGCCTAAGCTTAACCGTCGAAAGAACTTGCCGTCACGCTCTAAGACAAACTCTAACCTTAACCAACTTCGAAATAGTGCCTAAGCTTAACCAGTGTAGAAACAGGCGTCGGCCAATCAGAGAGCGTCTCCGAGAAATGCGGCTACGGAAAAAAATAACGCGGGAGGTGTAGTGGTTACTTCCTGGTCTATAGGGAGGTGTAGTGGTTACTTCCTGGTCTATAGGGAGGTGTAGTGGTTACTTCCTGCCTTCCTGGTCTATAGGGAGGTGTAGTGGTTACCTCATTGCCGTTTTTCGTGTTCCACCCTCTGTCCAACCCAATGCATTTCCCCATTGCCCATTTCTAAATCGTCTCGTTTAAAACAAATAAAGCATTAACATTGGCATGGTGTACCTTTCTGTGCATATTCACAATCTATAGCTCAACATGAAAATATTCGCAATTAATCAATTAAGCGGAATTTTATTTCAACCAAATATGCTTAAACAATAATGTTAGTGATAGAAGGGAACTCATTTTGTGCAAAAGTGGAACGTTTTTCTATTTCCATGCGGCAGAATTGTTACAGTAGCCGATAATCCATTTTCCCAATGATAAATCCCTATACGGGTGGAACAACCAGTGACGTCAGACTACACCTCTCTATAGGGTGAGATACCCAAAGTATAGTTTTGCATAATGGTCTACCTACAGCTGCGTTGGTGATACTGGACTAAAGGCAGTTATTAATGTACCATAATAAGCAGCATTTTAATTCTAAGGCTCTAAGGTCAAGAAGAGAACTCAAAAGTCAAAGGAAAGGTGCGTAATCCTTTAAAGACAGTATTATTAGCACGGCCGGGTAGCGCAGTGGACTAAGCGTCTGTCTACCACCACAGAGCCAGTGGGATCGAATCCAGCTGTGGTGCCTCCGGTTTGGCCGACCGTCCATACTAACACGATTGGCAGTGTTAGCAGGTGGGAAGCCGGCGAGGGTGGGTCCTGCTCGTTGTAAAACAGCGACTCCTACAGTTCGGTCAGGGCGCCTGCACAGCAAGGGAAGGATCTAGGAGAGGTAGTGTGACCTTCCACATGTTACACTCTCCCAGTGAGAGTCCGCGCTGCCAGGTGAAAAGAAGCGGTGGGCTGGGTACACATGTGTCGGAGGAAGCATGTGATAGTGTATGTCATATATGTCCAGATGAATTGAAAATGGGGGACCCTGATGTAAACAAGACGAAAGTCTTTCTCTGGTCTGCATCCCCTTAACAATTGTGTGTATTGAGCTGTACTGTATTGTACCCATTCTGCAATCTGTTAATAAAGTTTTCAATCAATCAATCAATCAATAGTCTCCGCCCTGCCAGACAGATGGTAGGGGGTAGAGTGCGCAACGACCGGGAAGGGGATTGGGAATTGGCATAACGACTAACATTGGGAGGGGAGAAAAACGGAAAAAGAAGGGAGAAAAAAGAATAAAAAAAATAAATAAAAATACAGTATTATTTTCCTACTCTCTCTCCCTTTGAGACAACGACGACAACAACAAAACTAAAAAGGGGGGAACGTACGGAAGTTACCTCCACAGCATAGCTTGTGTTACGTTCCGTGGGTGTGTGGCTATGTCGTTGTAGGTCAAGGTCATTGTAGGTCGTTGTAGGTCAAGGTCAGGCTAGGTTGTTGTTGTAGGTCAAGGTCAGGCTAGGTTGTTGTTGTAGGTCAAGGTCAGGCTAGGTTGTTGTAGGTCACGCTTCTGAATCAATACTATATTTACATGGGGTCATGTGCCCTTTGTTTAAAAATAGACCAGTCGTGTAACATAACAATACCATAGTAGTCCATTTTAGGATGTTGCTGTTGTCAGGTAGAAAGACCGTCTGCGGGAGGAGGAGGTCACATCCCAATAGCAGACCTGTTAATCAGTGACCTCGTTCCACAGGCAGCCTATAAATAGCCCCGGGGTCTGGTCCAGTTCGGGGGGAGAGGCACTTCAAAGACCCGTTTGACACACAGAGGATTTGAAGCTCAAGCAGGAATCCATCGAAACATGAAGCCGCCGACGACACTGACGCTGCTGCTTGTCCTCCTCGCCTCCTCTCCTTGTGCGTCCGTCCTCTCCGACGCAGAGCAGCTCCCCGCGCCGCCGCAGCCCGAGGTGAAGCCCCGCCGCGGTGAAGAAGCCCGGTCCACCTTCGCGGAGCTGGACGACGTGCATCTCCTGGCCAACGGTCTGCTGCAGCTGGGCCAGGGCCTGCGGGACTTCGTGCACAAGACGAAGAGTCAGATCAACGAGATCTTCCAGAAGATCAACATCTTCGACCGCTCCTTCTACCGGCTGTCCGCGCTGGCCAGCGAGATCAAGGAGGAAGAGGAGGAGCTGAAGAAGACCACGGCGGTGCTGAAGGCCAGCAACGACGAGATCAAGAGCCTGTCGCTGGAGGTGAACTCCAAGGTGGAGAGCGTCCTGAAGGAGCGCAGCGAGCTGCAGAGTAAAGTGGGCCGCCTGGAGGAGAGGCTGAGCAGCCTGTCCCGGAGTGTGGCGACCACGGAGCGGCTGGCGGACATCACTGCCCTCCAGGTGAGTCACCTGAGATAAGATAAGATGAGATAGTCCTTTATTTAGGGCTGACCTTCAAAGTTTTTTTTCTTCCAAAAAAAATTTATAAAAAAATTATAAATACATTTTTTTTTTTTTTTAATTATGTTTTTTTATTTGTTTTTATGTTGTGGGACTTGTACAGCACTTTGTTCAACTTTTGTCAGTGCTGTAAAGTTTAAACCTTTTTAAATCATAGACAAACGAAACACTTTGCTTTCATGAAATATTGTAAGCCGTCATTTGAGGCTTTATAAAAGCAGCACAATGAACACAAATCTGTCAGTGCCGAGTCCGACCTCATCTTAAATAACAAACAGCATTGCTTGTTGTAGTTAACAAAGAGAGGTAGAGTTGATTTTGCACATACAAAAAAAAGATTTTTTTTAATGATATATAAAAGAATTATTTTCATATTCGAATCCCATGCCCATCGAACGAAGCTTTGAAGTATTTAAGACAGCCCTACCTTTATTGATACCCTTGGGGAAATTCGGGTGTCAAAGCAGCATGGGGGGGAAGGGGGGGTACAGGGTGGGGGATGCATAGCTTCACAGTACAAATACAATATAAATATAAAACATAATAATAAAGTAATGTAAAAAGTAGTGCTGTCAGGCGATTACAATTTTTTTATCTAATTAATTACAGGATTTGTAATTAATTAATCTAATTAATCGCAGTTTAATCGCATAACCATTTTTAGGCCTGATATTCTATATTCTATAATCATATTTCAAATGGCATGTGTCCGGATGGCAGAATTCAGTACTGTATCTACAAATCCTTCTGTTTAATCATCTTCCATTTATTCATTTGCTTCGATTTTTCAGGTCTGGTACATTTTAGCATGGTGTTATTCACAGTCAAAGATAAAACAAAATTTAATTGATATTCTCATTTGGTTCATTTCAATTTACTCAAGCCTAGTAGCAGACACAGTATTTCTGACACCGGGAATACATTCCCTGAGATCCATAGATGTCCCTAGAATCAGATACCAAGAACATGCAAATGAACCATATTAATTTTTTTATAAATTTTGAGTTAATTTTCATAACGCGATAATTTGCTGTGTAATTAATGAATCTAATTAACGCGATAAACTGACATCCCTAGTAAAAAGTAATATAAAATAAAGTAATATAAACTATAAAATAGTAATATAAAAGTACAAACACAAGATAGTCCATGGTGAGAGTCCAGTGGTGAGTCTATAGTGCAGTGGTTCCCAAACTGTGGTGCGCGCACCCCTTGTGGTGCGCGAGCGCCCTCTAGGTGGTGCGTGACATGAAAAGGAATACAATACAATTTCATAAAAATCTTAGTCAAACCTTTAGTATTATGGATATTCAACATGCTGGCAGAGTACATGCATCCATGTTGTTGTGAACATTTTAATTAAATAAAGAAATTCCCTATCCATAGTCGCCATGGGAAGAGATAAAATAAAAAATGTAATCTGTGCACGGAGACCAGCAACAATTTGTTCTAACAGAAACCCATTGGGGGGTGCGTCAGCTAGGTCGAGAGGTGACAGGGGGTGCACGGCCAAAAAAGTTTGGGAACCGCTGCTCTAGTGCAAAGAATCAAGATAGTCGGTGATGATGATGTGAGTCTCTAGTTCTTGAGTCCCGAGTTGTGACAGTGATAGTTCTGCCAACCTGCTCTCGTAGCTCTGTGTGTGTAGGTCTGTGTGTGTATCTCTGTGTGTGTATCTCTGTGTGTGTAGCTCTGTGTGTGTATCTCTGTGTGTGTGTAGCTGTGTGCATAGCTCTGTGTGTGTAGCTCTGTGTGTGTAGCTCTGTGTGTGTAGCTCTGTGTGTGTAGCTCTGTGTGTGTATCTCTGTGTGTGTATCTCTGTGTGTGTAGCTCTGTGTGTGTATCTCTGTGTGTGTATCTCTGTGTGTGTAGCTCTGTGGTGCAAAGCTAAGAAAATCATGAATATTGATTTGGGGGGAGAAAAAATAAACGATACGTTTTTGAAATGCTAAATATCATATTTACTATATTATACTAAGTATAGTCGTTAGTCATTAATGTATGGAACTCGTAGAAAACCCATACAAACACACATGGATGTTAAGGCTGTTAAGGCCTCATGCTGTACGTTGACCGAGTTTGTGTCGTTTTGTGCTCAGCTCAGCTCAGCTAGTACTTTGCATGCTGTGTCAAGGCCTGTAACTCCAGCTCATCCAGGAAACAGCGACAGCACGGTGACCAACTGTAGTTATGCAAATCATTGTTGCTATGCAAGTCACTGTATTTATGCAAGTCACTGTATTTATGCAAGTCACTGTAGTTATGCAAGTCACTGTATTTATGCAAGTCACTTGTGCTCAGCTCAGCTAGTACTTTGCATGCTGTGTGTAAAGGACATTTGATTCCACCGTGGACATTAATTAGGTCTTGGGAATATGTTGGACATGTTGTGCCCATCAGAATGTGATCCGCAGCCAGGAGGACAGCATCACGGAGCTGCTGAGGGCCGTGCGGGAGCAGAGTGAGCAGCTCGACCACCAGAGGATCAAGATCAAGAGCCTGGAGAAGGTACTGGATGCCTTTCCCTCTGTGTGCTATACTGTATCTTACTCTGGAGTCCAGGTGAAGACCTTGATGGCCTTTCATAAAAAAAAGAAACGTTTGTAATAAACCGAACCGTTTGTAAATCCATCAATATTTCAGCGAGTTAAAGAGTATTTTTGTTTGTGCAGATCACACCACCTTAAAGCAGTAGTCCACTCAAGCAAGATGGCCACTGGTGAACTACGCGGGAGACTCCGCCTTGAGCCATCTAGTGTTTATATATATATCTATGATAAAACGTGTTCTTGTTGTTCCATAACGATATTCGTATCCTTCTCAAGTTCACATTTTCCCAAGAGACGATCGAGAGGTCCACGGATGTCTTTGACCCTGAAGTGCCGAGTCTGACCCCTTATCTCGCCGCAGACTCCCAAAGCAGTTCAGAAATAAAAGGTAATGGGATCCGTATCACGTTCTTTTACCTGAGAAAGACATTGAGTGACACCAGGAGATATAACCCATCGTCAGGGGTGTAAAAAGTACCCAGAAATGATACCTAAGTGAAAGTATGGGTATACCGTCTCAAAATCGTACTCAAGTAAAAGTCAGAGTATCTGGCTAAAAACACACTTGAGTAAAAGTCTAAAAGTTTCTACTTTTAAATGTACTTAAGTACTAAAAAGTAAAAGTAAAAACCTTTTTTCTGACTGTCTATTCTTCTTTTTTTTTTTTTTTTTTTTTTTTTTTACTTTTTTCCCGGCCCTTTTTTGAGGGCACTCCATCCACCCCCCCCCTCTTCGGGGGACAACTTTATTATTTATTATCTGTCTATTCTTCTGATAGCAGGTGTTTAATCAAAGATCCCCGCTTTCTAGTCTTGCACAAGGACCAATCAGCATGGGTATGGGCGGGTTAATTTTCCATTGATGGGGATTTGATTGGCTGTTTTTAAATAAAGTGCAGCCGCAGGAATAATAACGTTAACGTTAGTTCGGCCAGAGAAACAAATATACTAATTAAAATAGTTGGACCTGCAAGATTTGTACTTTGTACTTATAGGTCTGCATTTTAAATGTAAGGAGTAAAAAGTATGTTTTTTTGTCTCTGAAATGTAATTGAGTAAAAGTACAAGTATACAAACCTAATAATACTCGAGTAAACTACAAATACCCCAAAACAGTACTTACTTAAGTATTGTAACAAAGTACAATTACTCAAGTACTTTACACCCCTGCCCATCGTTCATTCGGAGCTTTTGAATGACAGCGTTGCACGTGGTTATCTGTCCACCAGATCTGCCGTCAGACTGCAGTGACCTGTTCAACAGAGGCGAGCGTGCCAGTGGCATCTACGCCGTCAGACCCACTGGATCAGAAGCATTCATGGTCTTCTGTGACATGAACAAAGGTAAGCCCTCCAGGAATCCAGTACAAAATGGTTCTTACTCACTGTTACTTGTATGATCATTTGAAATGAGGTCAAGGTCAAGGTCAACTTTATTTATATATAGCACATTTAAAATCAACCGAAGTTGTACCTGTACAATACAAAAACAGAAATACTAAAAGAAGTACAAAATACAGTATACACACAAAGTCATATAACTACAATAAAGGACCACGTAGTAGACAATACAATACAATTACGAGCAGTGCCGTCTGGGAGAAATGCGAGGCCCTGTGCGAGATTTAAATGCGAGCCCCCCCCCCCCCTAAAGGTACAAAAAAATATAATAATAATAATAAAAATATAACAATACAAAATATATATATATTTAATACATAAAAAAAAAAAAAGTGCATACAGTCAACATATTCTTAAATAATAGCACTGCCCGAGGCTGGGCATATGATACAGTCAACGTATTCTTAAATAATAGTTACTGCCAGTCGTACACCTGGCAGTAACAGGGAAATGCATAAAACACCCCTGGAACCTGATAAACAAGCTTAAAGCCAGGTTAATTTTTCAAGCACGACATGCAGATTTGCAGTTTTGCCTTATTTGAATCGAACTCTATAAGCTTAGTACACACGTCACAAACTGCACGAGCACAGTGTGAGCAGACCCTTGCATGATGCAACACCCCGAGTGAGAGAGAGAGAGAGAGAGAGAGAGAGAGAGAGAGAGAGAGAAGAGAGAGAGAGAGAGAGAGAGAGAGAGAGAGAGAGAGAGAGAGAGAGAGAGAGAGAGAGAGAGAGAGAGAGAGAGAGAGCGAGAGAGAGACGGAGAGAGAGAGAGAGAGAGAGAGAGAGAGAGAGAGAGAGAGAGAGAGAGAGAGAGAGAGAGAGAGAGAGAGCAAGAGAGAAAGCGCGAGAAAGAGACAGAGAGAGATAGAGCAAGAGAGAGAGAGAGAGAGAGAGAGAGAGAGAGAGAGAGAGAGAGAGAGAGAGAGAGAGAGAGAGAGAGAGAGAGAGAGAGAGAGATCCACGGCGGGAACAGAATAGATTGCATTAAAAACTCACCAAACGTCCAAGAGGAAGGAGACAACCGTGGAGTTGACAAAGTTCACCAGTCCATATTGTCCCCCCCCGTTGGGATGAACTTGGGAGTCTGTTCCTAGTTTATCTGCCACATGTTAGCACTCAATAACGTAGCTAACGCTAGTTAGCTGTCCCTGCCTTTAGCTAAGCCGACATGGCTAGCCTGACTGAACTTTCTAACATGCAACAACTTTCATCTTCAGTCCATCTGCCGAACGTCCTCTTCGTCTTGGCATAACCTAATCACTATACTTGGTATTGATAAGCTTACGGCACGCAGAGTTATTTCTTCTGCTCCGATGCTGCACAGCGCTCCGAATAGTCAGACCCCGGCCGTACCTGTAACCCCTCCCCTCGTTGAAACCAATAGTATATCTGCAGAGCCGCAGAGCTCCAATAGTGTATCTGCAGAGCCGCAGAGCTCCAATAGTATATCTGCAGAGCTGCAGAGCCCGGAACAAGTCAGACACATTCTACAAACGTGTCTAATGTGAAATATATAAGCATGTAAGCAAAACTGGATTTTAAGTCTGTGATGGAAAGTGATTGTTAACATTATATTTTTTTATTTAAATTAAAAAAAGTATTATTATATATATATATATTTTTAGGCCCCCCTCCCCGCAAGGCCCTGTGTGACCGCACTGCTCGCACACCCCTTGAGGCGGCCCTGAGAGGAATACTTGTAGACTCAATATTTGTACTGTAGACTCAAATGACATGCGTATTCCATGTAATTGTAGGCCACATAGTTGAGTATATACACAGTTCTCGTTTCAAATCGTGGACAATCGAAGAGAATACAGGTTTACAAGCATTTAAATTCAACGTCCTGGTTAAATAATCTGCTACCTCTCCGTCTTTCTCTCTCTCTCTTTCAGATGGAGGGGCGACTGTCATCCAGAGACGGACAGACGGCTCTGTGAACTTTGACCAGATCTGGGAGGAGTATGAAAACGGATTCGGTGATTTTCAAGGTCAGTAACTCCAGCTCATCCAAGAAACGGCTCGGTTAGTAAAGGGCTAACCTTCCGTATTGTCACAGTGAAAGGGCTAACCTTCTGCCGTTTGGCAGTGAAGGGGTTAAATAGTTGACCCGCTGGTCGTCTGGCTGTAAGCGCCTTGTTGATCTCTCTCTCCCACCACAGGTGACTTCTGGCTGGGCCTGAAGAAGATCCACTCCCTGCAGGCCTCTCGGGGTCCCTCTCTCCTCCGCGTCCAGCTGGAGGACTGGCGGCAGGGCAAACACCTCATCGACTACAGCTTCTCCCTGGAGGGTCCCGAGAGCAGCTACACCATCCACCTCGCACGGCCGTCCGGGGATCTGCCCGACGCCATGATGACCAACCACACGGGGATGATGTTCTCCACCAAGGACCGGGACAACGACAACCACCAGGACTCCAACTGTGCTCACGAGTACACAGGTAGGAGGACCGGCGGTCAGTCACACCGACGATGAGTCAAATACAAAACGCTGCATTCCGTGCCAAAATGATCTATGAGAGTTTTCGGAACCCCCGAGTCTGACCAGAATGATTTCGACTTCGGTTTAGTTTAGTTTACTCCGTTTATTTGATCAGGGACAGTGCATATCAATCAACAGTTTATACATTTATAAGTGAATACAAATAAAAAAAAAAACACTGTAAATATGCCAACATTAGCAGGGTTGCTAGTTTTCAGTTGTAGTCCCTGAGCTAGATGTTTAAGCCAAAAAAAATTAATAAAAAAATAGAAGGATATTTTGTATTTTATTTTTTTATTATTTTTTAAACACACATATAAACAAACATGACAACACACGATAAGATACACAAGCATTAATACACAGTGTATATCCAACGAAATTACCATTTATACCAATGTCTTATACAGGATATACCCCTAATACCTGTTATCTAAAAACCTACACACATATGCTCCAGCTCGAACCCCCCCCCTCCCGGACCCCTCTTTGGATAGTACAGTACCTCCATTATCCCTCGCTCCTAACCAGACACTACCATTATACGCTAGCTTTTATTCTCTCCACCACTTCTAACCACATTGTCATTTTGGATTCATTGAGACCCAGAATTCTTGCTGTAGATATTTCTTGATAAATCACATCGAGATATGTAAGAAACCAAACTTTCCGGCACATTTTTTCCGGTTGAAACCAGCGTAATGCAAAATTTGCAGATATAACTACCATTAGAGCACAACAAGTACTTGAAACAGACCCTAAAAAAATAAACGATACATTCAAAGAATTCTACTCCGACTTATATAAATCAGAAACGACCTTCGATCAAAACAAAATGGACACATATCTTAACCAAATTATTCTCCCTAAACTTTCAGAGGATGACGCTAAACAGTTAGAAACACCGATCACACTAGAGGAACTCAAGAAGGCCATATCCGAAATGCAAAGTGGTAAGGCTCCTGGAAGAGACGGTATCCCACCAGAAATGTACCTTTCTTGTTGGGACATAATTGGACCCTTATTACTAAATATGATCTTATACTCGGTCAAGGAGGGGAACTTCCATAAGAATGACAATATTGCACTCATAACAGTCCTCCTTAAAAAAGACAAAGACCCCAACGAGTGCGGTAGTTATAGACCTTTAAGCCTCCTCGGAACCGATATCAAACTGTACTCTAAGGTATTAGCCATCAGATTACAAAAGCATATGACGTCTTTAGTTCATCCGGACCAAACTGGCTTCATAAGAGGCCGCCTGATCACTGATAACATAAGACGAATACTGCACGTACTAGATGCCGACAAGGACGACACCATACCTAAGGCGATGCTGTCCCTGGATGCTATGAAAGCCTTTGACAGGCTGGAATGGTCGTATCTATGGGCAGTATTAGAAAGGATGGGGTTAGGAAAAGGATTCATTGATATGATTAAAGTATTATACAAAGACCCATCGGCCATGATTACAACAGGTACAATCATCTCCAAAATCTTTCCGGTATCACGCTCAGCCAGACAGGGTTGCCCTCTTAGTCTCGGACTATTCGATCTATCATTAGAGCCTTTAGCACAATATATAAGACAATCCCAATCCATAGAACCAATCGTAATCAAGGGCACACAACATAAAATTTGTTTATATGCGGACGACGTAATATTATTCATGCAAAACCCCAACACCACATTGCCTCATCTGCTCAAGTTGATTGAGAACTTTGGTGATTTATCGGGATTTAAGATAAATTGGCCGAAGTCGGCTTTCCTTCCACTTAACACCCCTGCAAAAAAAGATATAACCCTCCCAGGAGAGATACCTATGGTAAAACATTTTAGATGCTTGGGAGTGGAAATATTCCCCACCATAAGACAAACGGTGAAGCACAATTACACAAAAATCCAAAACAAAATCAAAGACGACCTTGATAGGTGGGCAAAACTTAAAAACTCAGTACAGGCACGGATATCAATAGTTAAGATGGATGTACTACCTAGAATCAACTTCTTCAGTTCAATGCTACCGTTACCCCCTCCAGAGGGTTACTGGAAAAGATTACACTCCTCCACATACAAATTTATTTGGAATAATAAACCACCACGTATAAAAAGATCCACCGCACAGAGAAATAAAGCAGACGGTGGCATGGCATTTCCAGATTTTTTCCACTATTTTAAGGCGTACACATTAAGACCATTGACAACATGGTTTGATCCCCAAGCATTAGTATCCTGGAGAAAATTAGAAGAAAACATAGTAGCCCCACATAGACTGAAGGACATAGCATACACTAAACTACCAATCAAGCACTGTGAACAGAAATTTGGCCCCATAATTACTCGTGCGATCCGGATATGGCGTGAAACACAAAAAAAATATCCTAACCCACATAAATGGCACAATCATACTCCCTTATTCAATAACAAGGCACTCTTAATTGAAAAACTACCTATAAGATTCCCTATATGGGAAGAGCAAGGCATACACTCATTAGGGGATGTTTTTAACAAACAGGGTTTTTGTAGTTATAGAGAAATATGCAAAAAATTTAATTTCACCAAGTCCACATGGCTTTTTAACATACAGTTACGGCTATGTTTGAAGTCTCACAGTGTTCCATTAGACATACCAATTGAACACCACAGATACCACAAATTCTTCTATGAAAGAGAGACATCGAGAGGTTTTGTTTCAGATTTTTATCATCAATTACTAACGTCCTCGTATGAAACCCTCCAACTAGACTCTGCCTGGAGGAGAGATATACCAGACCTGGAAAGTGACTTTGATTGGCAAGGAGCCTGGGCAAATGTCCGACTTACATCAAGGAACCCGGACCATCAACAAATCAATCTTAACTATATTCACAAGACATACTTGACTCCTATAAGACTGAACAGAATGGGTCTTAAACAAGACTCCAAATGCTCCCAATGTACAAATGGGGACGAAGGGACATTTATGCACATGTATTGGGACTGCCCACCAGTTAAGACATTCTGGAAAGATGTGACCCAACAATTATCAAAACTCGTATCTTGGAATATACCTGTACACCCCTCTGTATTACTATTGAATGATGTTTTTGAGTTTGCAGTAAATCCACAGCTAAAGAGATTGGTTTTATCGGGTATCACAGTAGCTAAAAAGCTGATCGCATCACGCTGGTTTCAACCGGAAAAAATGTGCCGGAAAGTGTGGTTTCTTACATATCTCGATGTGATTTATCTAGAAATATCTACAGCAAGAATTCTGGGTCTCAATGAATCCAAAATGTCAATGTGGTTAGAAGTGGTGGAGAGAATAAAAGCTAGCTTATAATGGTAGTGTCTGGTTAGGAGCGAGGGATAATGGAGGTACTATCCAAGGAGGGGTCCGGGAGGGGGGGGTTCGAGCTGGAGCATATGTGTGTAGGTTTTTAGATAACAGGTATTAGGGGTATATCCTATATAAGACAATTAACTAAAATGTGATTTCATTGGATGTGCACTGACAACTAATGCTTGTATATCTTATCGTGTGTTGTCATGTTTGTATATGTGTTTGTTTAAAAAATAATAAAAAAATAAAATACAAAGAAACCAGCGTGATGCGATCAGCTTTTTAGCTACTGTGATACCCGATAAAACCAATCTCTTTAGCTGTGGATGTACTGCAAACTCAAAAACATCATTCAATAGTAATACAGAGGGGTGTACAGGTATATTCCAAGATAAGAGTTTTGATAATTGACTCCAACTGTGCTCATGAGTACACAGGTAGGAGGACCGGCGGTCAGTCACACCGACGATGAGTCAAATACAAAACGCTGCATTCCGTGCCAAAATGATCTATGAGAGTTTTCGGAACCCCCGAGTCTGACCAGAATGATTTCGCCTTCGGTTTAGTTTAGTTTACTCCGTTTATTTGATCAGGGACAGTGCATATCAATCAACAGTTTATACATTTATAAGTGAATATAAATTTAAAAAAAAAACACTGTAAATATGCCAACATTAGCAGGGTTGCTAGTTTTCAGTTGTAGTCCCTGAGCTAGATGTTTAAGCCAAATTTTTTTTATAAAAAAATAGAAGGATATTAAAGCTAATATAAAAACAGTTTCTGTACATTCACTCACTAGGCATTCGTGCATCTATATAAAAAATAAAATAAAACAATGTACAGGGACAGGATCAGATCCTCTCTCTACAAGGCCGTTTAATGTAATGCTCTGCAAAGGAGGTATTGATCTCGATGGATCCTTTTTCTCCAACCAATTGCATCTGCACTTGTGGCATTTTTCCAGGTGGCTGGTGGTTCAACGCCTGCGGAGAGACAAACCTGAACGGGCGGTACGTCCACGTGAGGCCGAAGAGTCGCTGGGAGCGCCGGCGGGGGATCCACTGGCGGCCCAGTCGCCGGGCGTCCTACTCGCTCCGCTTCGCCCAGATGTCCGTCCTGCCTGCGGCCGCCGCGCCCGGTCCCGCCAGCCCGACCTCAGCCTCCTCCTACGAGACGGGCAACTTCCTGTGAACTAATGGAGACTGATGATTACGACACCGTTGAGAAGATGATCGTATATAGGGAGACACCCGAGTGAATATCGATATCGCATCATGTGAATTATCATCTCGGGGCTCTTGGCATACGTTCATTTAGACGGCCATGGTTTAGCGAGGCGTGGAGAGACAGGCGGACTCGTTCAAAGATAAGATTAAAGCAGGCGGCTGGGTGGTGCAGCGGACATTGCGCTCGTCACCAACGCACGATACACCGGTATCGAATCCGGCTGTCGGCGTTGTATCCGGCTTGGGCCGGCCGTCATACTGACTCAATTGGCAGAGTTAGCGGGTGGGAAGTCGAAGGGTGGTAGTCTGGACGTTGTAAACAGCGACTCCTACAGGTCGGTTGGGGCGCCTGCACAGCAGAGACAGGAAAATGGTGGGGGTAGTGTGAGCCTCCCACACGTTACTCCTCGCCAAATGAGCTGGTGAAAAGATGCGACTGGCTGCCTACACATGTATCGGAGGGGACATGCGATGGGCTTCTATCCTCCCTACAACCGGCCAGTGGGGGGCACATGTGAGCAACGTTCAAGACAGGGGAGGGGAGAATTGGTACGGCTAAATTGGGATGGGAGAAAAAGAGAAAAAGAGAAAAAGTGGATAAAAAAAAGAAAGATACGATTAAAGTGCATTCGATAGGGGCCACCGTATCATCTGTATCTCTGAGTCACTTTTGTGTCCTGAATCACAGAGCTGGCCAAGAACGGCAGGAAGAGGAGAGTTCTTCCCCTTTTAACCATCACGAGGTCGAGGGCCGTGACCACCATCTACAAAGGAATAGCCAAACCCAGAAGAGATATACTAAATTAGTAACCTGAGACTGAGAGTTGAACTGATTGCGAAGTCGTCGAACATAAGATGTAATTTCGGCCCCACAGTAAGAGTTCAGCATGTTGGGGAGCAGCCCCTCCACACAGTCACCATGACCCTCAGCATGCATACACCTCGAGCATCTCTCTGTACATATTGCATTTTTGATACATAAAACACTTATTTTACATACCGTAAATCCTCTAATAGAGGAGGGACCTCCAATAAAGGAGGGGCCTCTTATAATGGCCTGGGGTTTGATGCATTTAGACAAACACAGGCCGGTCTCTAATATAAGGTCGCAAAAAAAAGTTTTTTTTTTATTTTTCGTGCCGTGATATAGAATGAGATAAACTCTTGCCAATGGAAATCAAGTGCTGCCTCCCGCTACACTGACATACATTAACGTTTCCCTCTGGTTAGCTTTAGCGCTAGCCGCTAGCTAACGTTGTCATAATATCTAGATCTGTGGTGTCAGCTTGATGACGTTGACTTCGTTTGCAAACGTTAACTTTCGCTATCTATATGACGTTGGCAGACGAGGCTGGCGTTGTCCAGTTGACACATTACAGATCATGATGCTATGATAGCGTCAGCTAAACCTATTCCCTGCATGTCAACAACTCGATTCGACTGAGGAAGTCGAGAAGGTACCACACGCTAAACCGTCCCCGGACCCCGCAACCTAGTATACACAGTTCCAACTTCAGTGTGTGAATTACGTTAATCCCACAATTACTCAACTGCACTCAATATTTAAATACCAATGCTAGTCTAAATAAATGTAGACAGACAATGTACGTATTAAAAAATAAAAAAGATAATAATAATAATAATAATAATAATAATAATAATAATAATAATAATAATAATAATAATAATAATAATAATAATAATAATAATAATAATAATAATAATAATAATAATAATAATAATAATAATAATAATAATAATAATAATAATAATAATAATAATAATAATAATAATAATAATAATAATAATAATAATAATAATAATAATAATAATAATAATAATAATAATAATAATGCAATAAAAGTCTGAAAATGAAGGGATTATGTCCATGAGTGTCATTTTTTTTAAATTAAGGCCTGCCTCTCTCTAATAAAGGCCTGGTGCTCTTTGCAGCTGAGGTAAATAGAAGACCCGTCCTATATTTGAGGATTTACGGTAATAATAAAATAGGACCAGGGTGGGAGGTGCTGGTGGTGCATGGTGGTCATTAAACCTTCTTCTCTGGATTCACGTCCATATAGGAAAGGGCCGCACATTCTTACAAAAACAACTTTGCATGATGGACTGACTTTGCGTGACACCTCTTTATTTTGTTAGTTCCACAATGAAAGAGCGTTGCGTTTCGCAAAAATGCGCTTCATCGGGTTCATTTCTAATAAAAAAGAATTGATCTCACACACCTTTATAGTGGGCTGTTGTATGATATATACCGTAACAACCTGCCCCCCCCCCCCAATGCACAGCTCATCAAATCAAATCAATTATTCAATTAGTTAACAAGTCAATGTTATGCAAGCAAAGATAAATATAGAAAATTGCAGCCAAAATATCTAGTAGTAGGCTACACAGTATAAATCAGAGTCAGAGTCAGAGATTTTATTTGCCATGTATGGACGAATCCACATTGTAATACAGGTACAGAGTAAACACTGTGTGTCTACAACTAATCCAATACAGGAGCAGAGTAGAAACAGTACAGAAAAAAATATGTAAAAACACAGACAGTATAAAAGGACAAATGCTAAAGTTGATATCAACATCCCCTAAAAGTGCATATCATAGTAAAGTGCATAATGCATAGAGGCACAATTTACAGTAAAAGTGCATATAATCAAAGTGCATGATGCACAGACACACAAAAACAGCACTTCCACAACCTGACTAATAACACAGCAAAACAAAAATAGGATAATATACAAATCTAGCCTTTGGAGTCATTCAGGCTGCGCACAGCACTGTGGAAGAAGCTCTTAGTAAACCCAGAGGTAGAGCGTGTGATAGAGCGGTAGCGTCTGCCCGAGGGGAGGGGGACAAAGAGGGACCTGCGGCTGGGTGACCAGAGGGGTCGTTGATGATGCCAGAGGCACGGGAAAGCAGCCTGACACCATAGATCTCTTCTAGAGCTGGCAGGCTAACCCCGCCAGCTGATCTCTCTGAGAGAACACGAGCGGTTTCGACTCAAGCTCTCTTTAAAATTAGTAAAGGTGTTCCGCAGCTTTTATTTACATTATATATAAATAATATGGTAGTTTCTTCTCCTCATTGTGATGTACATGTTTATGTAGATGCTACAATCTTGACGCCTCCGGCTCCACTAGAAATGTATAGTTTGCTTTTGATGCCTTTCAGATATCTCTCATTAATCACACGCCTATTTTAAAGGTGCTATAGATACCGTGCAGCCAACCATTCAACAACATTCATTTTGGACCTGCAAAGAGTTTGTAATGATAAATTCATTAATTCCAAATTGGGGGGGGGGGGGGGGGGGGGGGGGGAGCAATAGTTTTATTCCGCCTTTCTAAAGGTTCTGTGGATGTATTATTTCTTTTTGGATGATTACAATACAAATATTTTTTTTTATCTATAGCACCTTTAAATTCCGATGAAACAAATTGTATTTTTGCGTGTGCAATACTCGTTTTAGTGTTCATACACTTCAGGGTTCTCACATTGTAGAATCTTATAAATATTTGTGAATTTGGTTAGATAATTAATAGGCTCTCTTGTTACACCTGTGTGGAACACCTTTCTGAAAGTAAAAATACGATTCTTGTACAGAAACAACAAATCATGTTTTTTTACCGCCTGTATTCTGCTATTGTACAATAATTTGTATTCTATTTTATTATTTGTATTTTTGCACAATCAAGGCGGGCATGGCCCCCTTCATTTCACTACATGTCTCGTGTCTGTATGTGACAAATAAATCTCTTGAATCTTGAATCAACCATTTCCATATTTGATTATGATGACATTTTGTACATGCATGCCTCTTCCTCCACCTTAAAACCCCTCCATGCTGTGTATCATACCACCTTAAAACCCCTCCATGCTGTGTATCATACCACCTTAAAACACCTCCATGCTGTGTATCATACCACCTTAAAACACCTCCATGCTGTGTATCATACCACCTTAAAACCCCTCCATGCTGTGTATCATACCACCTTAAAACACCTCCATGCTGTGTATCATACCACCTTAAAACCCCTCCATGCTGTGTATCATACCACCTTAAAACACCTCCATGCTGTGTATCATACCACCTTAAAACCCCTCCATGCTGTGTATCATACCACCTTAAAACACCTCCATGCTGTGTATCATACCGCCTTAAAACCCCTCCATGCTGTGTATCATACCACCTTAAAACACCGCCATGCTGTGTATCATACCGCCTTAAAACACCTCCATGCTGTGTATCATACCGCCTTAAAACACCTCCATGCTGTGTATCATACCGCCTTAAAACACCTCCATGCTGTGTATCATACCACCTTAAAACCCCTCCATGCTGTGTATCATACCACCTTAAAACACCTCCATGCTGTGTATCATACCGCCTTAAAACCCATCCATGCTGTGTATCATACCACCTTAAAACCCCTCCATGCTGTGTATCATACCACCTTAAAACACCTCCATGCTGTGTATCATACCACCTTAAAACACCTCCATGCTGTGTATCATACCACCTTAAAACCCCTCCATGCTGTGTATCATACCACCTTAAAACCCCTCCATGCTGTGTATCATACCACCTTAAAACCCCTCCATGCTGTGTATCATACCACCTTAAAACACCTCCATCCATGCTGTGTATCATACCACCTTAAAACCCCTCCATGCTGTGTATCATACCACCTTAAAACACCTCCATGCTGTGTATCATACCACCTTAAAACACCTCCATGCTGTGTATCATACCGCCTTAAAACACCTCCATGCTGTGTATCTAGAGATACATATCTCACTTACCATTGTATTGTATATGAACAAGTGAGGTGGCCTTCTTTAACTATAACAGAAGAGAGATGCATTGCATTTTATTTATCTACAACATACAGAACAACGGACACTATGTTCTGTGATGTAATAATAGTCCCAGGCTACTAATGTGCTGCCGGTCAAACACCTTGTTTTGTGGTTAACCTTCAGCACATTTGTAGACTGGGTCGCCTATTACATCAGAGATCATTGCCTACTGCAAGTTCTTTTTATTATTATTATTTGTATTTACATACACCATACATCGTCTTTAATCTAATAACCTGTGGGAAAATTATTTATCCTATTAATATGGGTGTATTTATTTACTTGTATGTATATTTATTGTATATTGTATATATACATTGACTTGTAGACTAATTGATTGATTTGGGGGGGGGGTTGTTATTTCATACAGAGTCCATTATATAAGTGTGAGACCAATTCCTTTTTATTATAAATTAACTTGATGAAGCATTCATGCATCGTGTGGAACTAATGAAATTAAGCTATATCACTGAAGTAAGTCAGTCCATCGAGCAACGTTTTTTATAAAGGAGTTTCGCTATGGATGTGAATCCTGAGAAGAAGAAGGTTTAATTCTTGATATGAAAATATTAGTGCTGTCAATCGATTAAAATATTTAATCTGATTAATGGCATGATTGTCCATTTTTTTTATCTACCGTAAACTAGGGATGTCCGATATTATCGGCCGATATCGGCATTAAACCTTTATTAAACCTTTATTTACCCAGGCAAGCAAGTAAGAACAAATTCTGATTTTATTTATTGTCAAAAGTATGCATAATGTTGTGTTAATTCCACAACAAGAGATATGTAGTGTTAATTACCTGAACTTATTCCATTTTTGGGGGGGGGGAAACCCTGCATATATCGGTATCGGTTGATATCGGTTGATATCGGTATCGGAAATTAAGAGTTGGACAATATTGGTATATCGTGGGGCGGCGTGGCTCAGGGGTAGAGCGGGTCGTCCAATGATCGAAGGGTTGGTGGTTCGAATCCCGCTCAAGCCCATGTCCATCCCACTGCCGTTGTGTCCTTGGGCAAGACACTTAACCTACTTGCCTCGTATGAATGTGTATGCATGTGAATGAATGTTGGTGGTGGTCGGAGGGGCCGTAGGCGATGATTATTCGCCACGCTTCCGTGAGTCTGCCTCAGGGCAGCTCTGGCTGCAATTGTAGCTTACCACCACCGGTATGACTGTGTATGAACGAATAATGGACTCTGTGAAGCGCTCTGGGTCAATGAAGAGCGCTATATAAATCCAAGTCATTATTATTATTTCATTTTTATATCGGTATCGGTAAAAAAGCCAATATCGAGCATCCCTACCGTAAACAGATCTTTTTCAAGTTCCAAGTTTTAATACTCTTATCAACATGAGAGTCAACAAATGCTTGCTTTATGCAGCCATTTAACACAAAAGGATGACCCTCATAAATTGCAAATTTGCATCAAATTCAAAACAGAGTGATGAACAAAATAACTTAAAAGAAAATAATAGTTTAGAACAATGAATAAAGTGTCCATGAAATAATAGGGGGAAAAAAACGTTAGGAACTTGTTACATTCACCCACACAAGGGCTGAGTAATCACACACCACCCTCTCTCTCTCACACACCCCCCCTCTCTCTCTCACACACACACTCTCCCAACTCTCTTGCCCCTTCCTCATCTCTCTCACCCCCCTCTCTCTCTCTATCTCTCACACAGATGTCGCCCCCTGTCTCATTATAGACAGAAACTGTTTTACTGCGTGGCACAATTGAGCAGTCTCTCTCTCTCTCTCTCTCTATCTCTCTCTCTCTCTCTCTCTCTCTCTCTCTCTCTCTCTCTCTCTTTCTCTCTCTCTCTCTCTCTCTCTCTCTCTCTCTCTCTCTCTCTCTCTCTCTCTCTCTCTCTCTCTCTCTCTCTCTCTCACACACACACACACACACACACACACACACACACACACACACACACACACACACACACACCTACACACACGCACACACACACACACACACACACACACACACACACACACACACACACACACACACACACACACACACACACACACACACACTTCAGAAACAAACATAGTATCAATGAGAGCATCAATAATACACCTGAGTGAAGTCTAGTAAAAAAAAATAATCTTAAAAGTTAATCGTGAGTTAAAAAGAAATAGTGGCGCCAATAGAATCGGGCGTTAACGCGTTAATACCGCGTTAACTTTGACAGCCTTAGAAAATATGAATCTAATTTATAATATCGCTGACTGACCTAAAGTTATTATTTAAAAAGTAACTGAAAGCGAACTGGTGCCTCGTCTCTTATTATGGGATGTTACTTCACTGTCTATTCCAAGTCCTAGGATTGGTCAGATGGGGGTTGTCCCTTCTATGTCAACAGACGCTTGACCCTGAGTAGCTGCTACACGACAGCCTCCGTCCTGACCTGGAAACAACTTCCTTTCACGCCGATATCTGAAGAAAGATCAATAACTGGAGTTAATGATTAATGCATGGAATGAATGTGAGCAAATACAGTACTACTACTCTCACTGTCAGAAACAATCTCTTACCGGATGCTGCAGGTTTTAACCCTTTCACTGCCACACTACCAAACGGTTAACCCTTTCACTGCCACCCACAACAGCAGGTTAGCCCTTTCACTGCCACGCCACAGAAGGTTCTGTATCGTTAGTGGCTTAGCTTGGCATCACACTGCACTATCTCGCGTACGTGCACGCGTACTGAATAAACCACAAATGTACCTCTAATACCAGTATTAGTCTGACCACACCCCTCATCAGCTTACCTTCATAAGCAGGTGTGTGGTCACCTGCTCTCCTCCTTCTCGCTTTCACCACAAGGAAGAAGTGCCTCGGTAGATCCCCACACTTGACACCATGATGGAAGAAATTGGATTAGGAACAGCTTGGGAAACAAGGATACGTTGACATCATATCTTTATTTTCTCTCTCACTATTTTCGAGAAAATACGGCGATATTGTCTTCGTACTGGAGTGTCTAGAAGATGATGATCATTCTAAAAACCCTCCACCGGTTTTCGTATTGGGAGCACGCCGCTGCATGCTTCTCAACTGCAGTTCCTTGCTGTGTTTGTTGGGGTGAAACCTGTCAGGCCACAGTTGAACTGTCGGACATGCCGCTGTTGTGAGAAGCGGTGCGTTCCAGGTTGGGTGAGTAGTGTTTGCTGGCGGGCTCCACTTGTCTGTTAGTGCTATGGGGGCTACTTGACAAAGTTTATGGAAACCGGCCCCAGGCTAGGGTCCTTTGTTTAGCCGCCTAGGCGACAGAAGGCCTTGGTCTGGAGACCATTATAGTTTTAACTAGTGGGCCGCGACCATTGACACTGGTGATCCCTGTGTGTTCTGGACGAGTGGATTCTCTCTGTCACCGTGTTAAGACCCCATCTTTCATATCCAAATGAGAGTATTCCTTCACGAGGGGATATGTGCATGTAATGTGCGATAGCGGCAGATTCGTGTTCAAAGTCAGCTATACAGGCCAGTTGGTACTGTGCTGATTCCGCCGGATGTGGTAAAGTCACCGTTGTGAAGCGGTGTTGACGTCTTGTTTTCTCTTTTCTCTTAAAAAGTGAGGAGAGGTTCAGAACGGCGGCCTGTCTGGGTGAGTGTTATGTCATTGTTACATGTTCATAGCTTACGGTTAGCCAGTCAGCTGTTAACTGCTGCGTTAGCCTGCTGGATCGCTGCATGGCCTGCTTAAGGCCTACTATTAGCCAGTCAGCTGTTAGCTGCGGGGCTAGCATGTCGTGGTCGCTAGGTAACGTTAGCTTGCTGCTATGGCCATGGCTGGCGCGGGGTAGCTTAGCTTCTCGCGCGCCGCCGGGAGCTCGCTTCTGATCGCCGTTAGCTTGATGCTATTCTGTTGAACGTGCTTTGATTTTAACATGTTTTACACTCTTGACCGCGACGTCATCCTTGACAGGGGGTGTTTCGTCTACCCTGCCCTGAGCCTGGACGGGGATTGCGTCAACTAAGAGGACTGTAGCGACTGGTTGGAGCGGCGACGCTGCCCGGATCGAACAACACAGGACGGCTGTGTTCTACGGTGTCTTGTGACTGCACTTCGCTGATCTGCGTTCCGGGTAGGAACGGGGTTGACCAGACCTCATAACACGTCTTCTGGTTTTACTTTGCTAAATGTATTGTGAATAACGGTGTTTTTTCCCAAAACGTGTGTTGTTGCAATGCATTTAGGATACGTTGCGGGTTATGTGTGAGCTGTTTTGTCACTGGCAGTTAGCTTCTCCGTGCAGATCGTGATGTATTGATCTGGTTGTTGTGTGAGAAACATCATGGTGTTTATGTGTACCGTGTACTCACTACTAAGGCAACTAACCTATGAAGCTATGCTTGGTGACAAGTGAGTAAAAGAATGTTCTTTCTCAGACTGTAATGACAATGAACAGTGTGTTCACACATTAACAGGTTTTCCTGTTTTAACTGGCCGTATTGAGGGTAAAATAGGAGGATTGTGTTTTCCCCCCCGGTTCCCTGGGGACTTTATCACCTCCTATCAGACATGTTGTGCATTAATTGTGTCTTTTGTGTGGTAGGGATACGATGTAACTCTTAGCTTGATTGCTGAGGTTGTGCTAAATCTGCTGGAGAAACTTATTTCCTAAAGGGAAATTGGTTTGGTTGCTGTCATGTGTGCTTAGCAAGGCCTGTGGTCGATACTAATCAAGAATGATGTATTCTCTCATTGTGAAAAAAAAACGGCGTTCCTCTGTTGAGTGTTTTTGCCATTTTTTGTAGGTGATGATGGGTTGTGTGTGTCATGTGACCTACAACTGGGTTGTACTGGCCACAGAAGCACATGTGTATGTTGGACCGGGGTTCTTAGAGCCCTCTCTATTCTGTGTTTTTCCTTAGTAAAAATCAGATAGCAGGTTAGCTCATGCGCTGTGTGGAGCTGTGAAACGCTTCATAGAGCTGACTATGACTGTGTCATATTCTCTTTTTGTCGTTACGTCGTATCATGGGTGTGGGGTCGTAAAGGGGTGAACTGGTAACCTTTCCTCTCCCCATTGTTCTGTCGGTCAGGGGTACACCCCCTGTCCTTCAAGGTTCCCGTCACGTGGCGGTTCGGCACGTTACGGGGGGGGGGGGGGGGGGGGGAGGGAGTTCCTGGTCCCACGGCCTGGTATATTGGGCGTGTGCACCGCAGGAATTCCCCCGCCATAGAGTACGTCACCGTGCGCGTCTCTGTTGGTAGGACTTCCGTGTGCTGTTCAGGTCCATGTGATGGATCTGTTTTCAGGGGGGGTGGTCAGGGCTCCTCCTCACCAAGCGCCTATTCGGGCCTTCTGTGAGTTCGGACTCCTTCTTCCATGTGAGGAAGCCTCCATCAGAGTACAGAGCCTTCCTCCTCAGATTGTCAAAGTGAGTGGACCCTCTAGAAGGGTCCTTTTCTATTGTATGTATATTCGATTCAATTCGTTTATTGAGTGTGTATGGGTTCAGTGCCTCTTCCCCGGAGGCCCTAAAACCAGTTTTTTACATGGCTCAAGGTGCAATATATTCTTTTCAATCTGTACAGCTCGCGTGGGAAGTCTCTCTGGGGATCCCCGTCTCTTTCCTATGGGAGGGTGGTGGGATGTAAAAATGTGAACATTTTTTACCCCGGCTGTGTAGACTGGGATACATACTGTTGATGCTTCCTTCTTTCTATTCCAGAAGTGTTGGAGTTAGGGAGTGTCACACCCCTCTTGTCGTTCCCCTGGGCGCCTTGGGGATTCAATGACAGGTCTAAATAGCCTGTTCATTGATGGGGGTGTGTCCCGACGCACGTATAGTGCTAGCTCGCTGTAAACAGGCGATTGACTGGCACGCCTTGGTTGCTTGTGGTTGAAACAGCGTTTTTGTAAAGCAACTGAGATGGGGGTTTTTCCTCTTCCGACGACCACATCCCATGACCTGGGTGGGTTGTCGACGGATTCTCGTTCATGTCTGGGGGATGATGACGGGATGGATCTGAACATATGTAGTGGGGTCTCACGCCCTTGGGGTGGGCCACCAGGCGCGGTTCGTCCGAACGTCTGGGTGGCGCCTTCTTTTCATGTTAAGATCAACACGCATATCTGCCCTTCTCCTGGAGTAGGCATGTCGGCGTGGTTAGGGCACGGGACTGGTTCTGGTCACGCTGGTCCAGATCAGTTGAACCCGTTGTCCGCCGGGGATGCAGATCTGCTGTTCTGGTACCCTGAGGGACTTGGGCTTTTTTCAGGGGGAAAAATGCCAGGTCGGTCTGGGTGTCACAGGGTTAAGCGCTATGGAGACCCTGGTTGGGTATGTTTTTACTCAGCACTGTCGTCATGGCTTACAGCCATGCCATTCTGTACGCGCTCGATCTCGTCGGATCTCGGCCGCTACACAGGTTGGTCCTGGTTAGTACTTGGTTGGGAGACCGCCGGGGAATACCAGGTACGGTGTGCTTAGGGGCTGGTTCTCCATTATTTTTCGCTCCTCTCTCACGCATGGCGAAGAGGGGCCTGTGGGGGTGGTTTTTTGACCTCCTCTGGTGACCCTGTGCTTCCCGTACCGCCAGGCCCGGTCCGAAGTGATGTTTGCGACCCGTAGGCCTGGGTTAACCCTTTTTGGAAACTGAAACACTTGTACTGCGGTATAGCCGGTGTATACCCGCAGGTGTGTTTTGGAGTTTTTTCTTGAGGGGTTATAGGAACAACCACCGCATTGGGTAACACCGAGGTGGTTGATTCCCTGGTGTGTTGGAGCAGTGTCAACTCCCGGGTTCACCGTTTGAGGGTGCCCCTGCACGTTCATGACGTCTGCCAATCGTGTCAGCCTTCTCTGCCTCGACCCCTCTGGGTGGGGGTTGTTAAATGGAGGCTTGGTCATGCAACACCGCCAGCTTACGCTCCTTCCGCCGGGGCGGCTGTGTTCAGCTGTCCCCTCTGGCGCCTGTCTCGTCCGCAGTCTCCAGGCTAGGGTTAACAGCCTGTTGCCTGGTTTTTCCCCGGTGCGCTGCCTGCTTCCGTGGGTTAACCTTTTTTGTGTGCTTACGGCCATGCTGACTGCCTGTTCTGCAGGGTCAGTGTGCCAGGCGGTGTACTATTGGGGGGACGGGGCCCGCTCGGTTTACGGCCATACCGACCTGAACACGCCCGATCTCGTCCGATCTCGGAAGCTAAGCAGGTTCTGGCCTGGTTAGTACTTGGGATACCGCCTGGGATTACCAGGTGCAGTAACTGGGGGGCCTTTGTCCGAATACGCTGGCGATGTGGGGGGCGGGGCACTACGTGCCCACCTGGTGGGGTCTTGATGCTGGCATCATGGACTTCTCCGGGCCCCCATTCCAGGGAGTCCAGTCCTTTTGGTGGGTCTGGGTCTTCCTTCGCGCTCCGCTGCTACGGCCTTGCCACGGGGTTGGGTTTGCCCTTGACCCCGTGATTCTGGGGGCAGTAACGAGGTTGTTCCTCCGTTCGTTCCCGGGTGGCATGCGGGTTGTGCGTGTGTGTAGTCGTGGGGTCAAGCCACGGTCTGCTCACCCTGTGCGTTAAGTTGCTTGAGTGCCTCTTCGCACGGTCGGGTCCGTCGCCTTCCCGTGAAGCCTCTAATAGGGGGGATACCCTCCATTAGGGGGGGTCGGGGGGGCTCGGCCCTCCCTGTTCTGATGGTTTTGGGGGGCTGTCAGCGGGGTGTATTTGTCAGCCAAGTGGCTCCGCTTGGCCTCCCTTGTCCAGTGTGATGCCAAGCTAAGCCACTAACGATACAGAACGTTAGGTTATGACTATAACCAAGTTCTGTTAGTTAGGGGCGATGCTTGGCATCAGACGGCCGCTGCAGCCCTTGTCCTCACCTTGTGGTGAAAGCTTGGGAAGGAGGAGAGCAGGTGACCACACACCTGCTTATGAAGGTAAGCTGATGAGGGGTGTGGTCAGACTAATACTGGTATTAGAGGTACATTTGTGGTTTATTCAGTACGCGTGCACGTACGCGAGATAGTGCAGTGTGATGCCAAGCATCGCCCCTAACTAACAGAACTTGGTTATAGTCATAACCTAACGTTAACCCTTTACTATCACACTACCGACGTCGGTAGTGTGATCGTAAAGGGTTAACCTTCTGTAGTGTGGCAGTGAAAGGGTTAAGGTAAATTTGGAACCAAACTGAAAAGTCAGACTTCAACTTGAGGCGGTGAAGTCTTGAGAGACTGAAGTTCTCTTAAGAAGCTCCAGGGGGCGGCATTGTGACATCTCATCATGATGCCTTTACAAAAAGATGTATCATGGTAGTGTGATGGTCATTTCAGTCATGGTAGAAATAATTTACTATGGTACTTCTATGGTAAAAAGTCACGTGGTGCCACTTTTTGCTCTTAAATAATAACACCACAATGTCGTCTAATTTAAACCGTGATACCAACGGTTATATCACGATATTTCCATCTTTTATTTTGGTCACTACCATCATCATCGTAGTGACCAAGAAATGTATTTTCTTTTTTAACCCTTTCACTGCCACACCAGAGCCTTATCGATGTTGATGTTGACCACTCCGCCGATCCTTAGACCACATCCCCTTTGTCGTAGAGACTTGCGGGTTGTGCCATTGTACTCAGTAGGGATATACTCTTTCATTGGTCGATGTTGACCACTCCCCTTATCCTTAGACCACACCCCCTAGCAACCACCTAGAAATACCCTAGCAACCACCTGGAAACACCCTAGCAACCACCTATAACACCCTAGCAACTACCTAGAAACACCCTAGCAACCACCTATAACAACCTAGCAACCACCTATAACACCCTAGCAACCACCTAGAAACACCCTAGCAACCACCTATAACACCCTAGCAACCACCTAGAAACACCCTAGCAACCAGCTATAACACCCTAGCAACCACCTATAACACCCTAGCAACCGCCTAGAAACACCCTTGCAACCACTTATAACACCCTAGCAACCACCTAGAAAAACCCTAGCAACCACCTATAACACCCTAGCAACCGCCTAGAAACACCCTTGCAACCACTTATAACACCCTAGCAACCACCTAGAAAAACCCTAGCAACCAGCTATAACACCCTAGCAACCACCTAGAAACACCCTAGCAACCACTTATAACACCCTAGCAACCACCTAGAAACACCCTAGCAACCAGCTATAACACCCTAGCAACCACCTATAACACCCTAGCAACGGCCTAGAAACACCCTAGCAACCACTTATAACACCCTAGCAACCACCTAGAAACACCCTAGCAACCAGCTATAACACCCTAGCAACCGCCTATAAACACCCTAGCAACCACTTATAACACCCTAGCAACTACCTAGAAACACCCTAGCAACCACCTATAACACCCTAGAAACCACCTATAACACCCTAGCAACCGCCTAGAAACACCCTAGCAACCACATATAACACCCTAGCAACCACCTAGAAACACCCTAGCAACCAGCTATAACACCCTAGCAACCACCTATAACACCCTAGCAACCACCTAGAAACACCCTAGCAACCAGCTATAACACCCTAGCAACCACTTATAACACCATAACAACCACCTAGAAACACCCTAGCAACCAGCTATAACACCCTAGCAACCACCTATAACACCCTAGCAACCGCACAGTAAATTTCGCAGAGTACATTTTACTCAAATTGAGTACATTTTACTCAAACTGAGTACATTTTACTCAAATGTACTGAGTTTACTCAAACTGAGTTTGAGTAAAATGTACTCAGTTTGAGTAAAATTTACCTTGTGAAATTTACTGTGTGGTTATATACTGGGCGTGACCACTTCACTTGGTTATATACTAGAGAGGTGGGCGTGGCTAGGTGAATGGTAGGTGCATGAAAAGTTCTTTCAACGAACGCCCACAGGCGCGAGCATAGTCCAATAGGCGAAGCAAGACGTTTTGCCAGTAATGCACCATATATCTCTAACCACCAAGCTGAAAAATAGAATCACAAAAAAAAAACAGGAGAGTATCTCGCCAAAAAGAGCATTTCCCCTACAAACTTATTCAAAACAAACAATTCCCATAAAACTCTTTCAGTAGCGAAGAACAGACAACAGCAAGAAACAAAAACAAAACTTGCAGACTCTTCATAACCCAAGTTTACCATTGCAATGTACAGCACATTCAAAAACATCTTCATTCTGAACCAAGTTCAGTACCTAATATTTCTGAGAGGAATACTGTAATATCTGTATGTGTTTTGATTCAAAACTTGCCTAATCATCATTCTTGAAGAAATAGGCTATTTTCCCTCAGAGCAGGGAGATAGCTAAACCAAAACAAAACTACAATTTGCAAAAAACATATCCATTCTGAACAAAGTTCAGTACATTATTACCTAATATCTTTTAGATGATACCGTAATATCTGTATGTGTTTGGTTCAAACTTGCCTCATTTATCATTTGTAATGTTGGACCTGCAAAAGGCGTTTGACACGGTCAACCACTCCATCCTACTAGAAAAATTGGGAGCGATAGGCTTTGATAGCAAGTCAGCCAAATGGGTCAAGTCCTACCTGGAGGGAAGAGAACAGGTGGTAGACATCAATGGCACCTTGTCCTCATCCCTTCCAGTGACATGTGGGGTCCCCCAAGGAAGCATTTTGGGACCTCAACTGTTTTTAATATATATTAATGACATGAAATCGGCATGCGATTGCAACCTGTTCCTGTTTGCTGACGACTCGGCACTCCTGGTCTCAGACAGGGATAAGTCTAAAGTGGAAAGTGTCCTGAGCAGTGAAATGAAAAAAATCTGCTCCTGGCTCAGTGACAATAAATTGTCTCTACATCTGGGAAAAACAGAGGCCATACTCTTTGGGTCAAACGCCAACCTAAAGAAATCCCAGAGTTTTAAAATTAGAGTTGGTGAAAACATTATTGAGGATAAAGAGGAGGTCACCTACCTGGGCTTTATTTTAAATAACAAACTTTCTAACGAAAAAATGGCACAAAAAGTTATTACTAAGGTCAATCAAAAAACCAAATTTTTATTTAGAATTTCCTCGTTCATAAATAAAAACGCTCTGAGGACCCTAGCTGGAGCCCTCATCCAATGTCACTTTGACTATGCTTGCACTTCATGGTACAGCAACATATCAAAACAAATGAAGACAAAGCTCCAGACCTCCCAAAACAAACTAGTGAGACTCCTGCACAACCTTCACTTTAGGACTCACCTAACGCCAGCCCACTTTAGCAGGCTGGGATGGCTTAGGGTTGAAGAAAGGGTACACCAGCTTAAAATGCTACTGGTTTTTAAAGTACTAAAAGAAACGGTCCCCAAGTACCTAGTAAATTATTTTAATAAAGTAGGAGATGTCCACAAACACGCCACAAGAGGAAGCCCCACGGACCTGGTCCCGCCGAGAGTCAGGACATGCATGGGGAAAGATGCATTTTTTTTACTCGGCTACAGTAATGTGGAATGCCCTGCCAACATTTATAAAACTCCTGAACTCCCCTCTCGGATTTAAATCCGCCCTAAAAACATGGCTCAGCAGCAACTCAAATTGGTCTTAAAATGTTTTTTTTATCTCTTTTATCATAACTTGGCTTTTATTTCTTTTATCATGAGTTGCTTTTAAGGGTTTGCGGATTTTCTTTTAACATTAGTTAACTGTATGAGTTGTCAGGTTAGGTGTTTTTATAAAAAAAATTTAGAATGTGTCCTGTCAGTGTACATGTCCATTTGTGTTTCTGTGCCTTTTTATGTTCCATGTATGGACCACAATGGAAACAAGCCTTGGCTTTATTGTGTTTTATCCATTTTTGACCTGCGTTATTGACACTGTTATTGTCTTGTCTTTTAAAATGTTTTTTTGTCATACGATTTGTGTCAAAATAAAGTATTCAATCAATCAATCAAAAAAGAATCCCGGAGCGGTCTCTCCTCCTCCCCCCGTCCGCAGTCCAAACACCCCCCTCTGCAGTCCATGGCTCTGATGCAAGGAGCGGCCCGGTGAATGGCTTAGACTGGCTGGCTTAGATCTTTGTCATCAGCTGATGCTCAAGGAGTCTGGTCGAAAGCCTGATGGAAGCTGTCTCTTAGATCTCTATCTCTGGACCAATGATACTATCAGGCTGGGGTCAGCTGTCGGATGATGTTCTTGGCGTCCCATCAGCTGGGTGTATGTGGCGACCAGCTGATAGGTCCTCTGCCTCCTAGTTCTGGAGCAGACTGGGACAGCTTACTTTCTCAGTAATCAGCTGTAGTCGGTTCCCCCACTCAGGTCCTCGGTTGTGCCCCTAATGGAACAGGCCTGCTGGAAACCGTCTCACAGATCTTTGTCCCCGGCTGATGGTCAAGGAGAACTGTCTTAGCTGTAGCTGCAGAGCGGAACCCCCGGTTCAGTAGAATAGCTGGGCCAGCACTTGTCAGTGGTCCTCTGCGCCCCATAGCTGTGTGTCCTCTTCTCGGGCAGAGACGGGGTACCTGGACCGGCACAGGAGACTGAAGAGAGACACGCCCAGCAAGAACTCACAAAAGAAAAAGAGAGAGAGAAAGACATAAAAATAAAAAAAGCTGTCGGGGAACATTTTACACACTAAAATAGCAGAAAGGTGTCCCACAGGCTTGAAGTTAGGACATTCTATACTATACCCTCAACTCAGCTCCAATGAGCAGGGCAGTTTCCTAAGTCATGACAACAAAAACAAATGTCCCTTAGAGTCTGGGACGTACCAATATTGAGAAAACTACAGAAAAACCACTAAAACCAATATCTTAATATACCCAAAACAAATAACTCTGCACAAAATAAAAAGGGTAGAACAGTCAGTTTCCTCTAAATATTTTGTTTGTTATGAGAGTTGGTTGTTAGTTGTTCCAGACACAACATGCTCTCTGTATGCCAGAGACTTTATGCCAGTAAGCTGGTTTATCACAAAATGGAGTAACGGAATATTACACTAGAAATGTAATGGTAGGCATGTCTAAGAACATATCTTTCCATATTATGTAATATAACTGTTTGATTATGACACATTCTCAGTGACTCGATGTGGGCTGACAGTGGGTAATGCACAAATTAACATCTTTTGCAGTTAACATCTTTTGCTTTGAAGTCAAATAACAATCTCACAATGCAATGTCTCCTCTACAAATATTATCTGCTTTTCCACAAGACTTATCTAATTGCATTAGTGACAACTTCTCCTCGACCCTTAAAGCGTGCAAAACCCTAGAAGCCTGCCTGATCTGTCATCCTCCTTCTCTTCTCTTTTTTTTCCTTCTTCCCTCAACCATGTTTTAAAAAAGAATGTGCTCGTTATCACATTTCTTTCATCCAAATCATACAGTGCAGTAACGTTGTTCTGAAATGTTGTTAAACAGTTCAAAAGCCGTCTCGACCTCAATACCTGACAGTTTTGAACCTGTACTAAAACAATAGATTAGAGGACTCTTATTGGGGATCGTCTGGTGTATTAAAGGGGAACTATCTTATAAATGGCCTTTTTGAGTGTTTAGCATTGTTTCCTAGCTATGTGAACTTATATTAATATGATCTATGTCTCAAAATTCTCATATTGGCGCATTCTTCCAATTCTCCTCTCACAATATTCACCCTCACTGAACTGAGTCGTTTGAAAATGTGCCTATATGTGATGTCATATAGTCACCGCTGCATGTTAATGTTCAGGCGAAGACGACGCTCCGCAGTGGTTTAGGAGCCCAGGCTCAAAACAGCTCGAGATCTTGAGGTAGAAAAATGCTGTTTTTGAGGACTTGATTAGAAATACAAAACAATGAATAAAAAAAATATATATATTACAGAGGTGTTCCATGGACTCACAGGAATTGTGTAAAAGTGCCCAAATAGTGAAAGAAATAGTAAAATAGTTCCCCTTTAATTAACCTGACTGTTTGTGTGAGTGTCATACTCCTATTTGGAACTGTTGCCTGAACTAAAAACAATCTCCTAATATATCCAAAACAAATATGTTCAAGCTTAGACGTCCAATTTGAAATTCAACAGGTTTCAAATAGTCAGCCATACTATTGTTGGAATACGCCTAAGGCAAGAAGGCAACTCCTGGTACCTATTCCTTTTTAAATGTGTTCACTTTAACTGTCCTTCTTACTTGAAACAGTCTCTGGAACCATATACATCACCACACCCGCTTAGACATTCACAACATCCCTATATTACTGTTCCCAGAAGAATATTTTCTGAAGCTGGACGAAGGTCATTCCATTACAAAGCTCCATCTGACATTTATTTCTGACTTTGAAATAGTGGTTAAAATGAGTTGGTGAATGGGGGTGTGGGTGGGAGAGGATGAGCAAGCTACAGTAACTGTATCTGTACATGTGTGTATTGTATTGTACTTGTACTGTATTTGTGCATAGGACCCCCTCTATAATGAGATGCTGCATTTCAATAAATTCTGACCAAATCATAAGCATCTTTATCAAACCAAAACATCATTTTGAGGCCTCGTACAGCTCTGTTTGTAATGTTTTTCTGTGTCCATGTGAGCTTTGAGATCCCCAGCCCCTTATTAGATACAGAAACATATGTGTCACCTCACAGCGCTTTGTGCCAGATCTCTACATTTTCATTTTTCAGATTATTCCAGATTGCTAAAGTACAGAATCTAAGCTTTCAAATGATGTGTCATATGTTGAAATCTGAGAATTTTTTTAACACGATGTGCTCAATTATAACTTGTAAACCTGGTTGTGTCCTAGAATACTTAAGGGGGTGAAAGCCCTCTCAAAGGAAGGCCACTTTTCACACTTCAGACAAAGTGAGCTGGGGCGTCAACAAACCCCCTCCAGCAACGCCCATCTCCTGCATAGCATTAACATAATTAAGTGCTGCCATGATAGTTCTCTCTCCTCAGGACCCCTGTCGACACCCATGCTGCTTTGACACCAGAATTTCCCCAAGGGGATTAATAAAGGATCATCTTATCTTAGTAGGTAACATCACAATAAAAAATAAACAATTTTAAGAAGATAAAATAAAAGTCAATTTCTACAGAGTGTATGGATGCAGGGTCCATGTGTGTGTGTGTGTGTGTGTGTGTGTGTGTAATAACAACAAGTTTATAATCTCAGCACTGTATCTGTATCTCTGTGTGTGTGTTGGGTCTTGAGGGGGTTGATTGAAAATGTTATTAACAGATTGCAGAATGGGTACAGTACAGCTCAATACACACAATTGTTAAGGGGATGCAGACCAGAGAAAGTCTTTCGTCTTTGTTAAGGGGATGCAGCATCTTAAACTAGCTGGACTCAGTCAAGCAGAATTATTGTTAAATCTATGTCACAACGAGAAAAAGCAACAAAGTCCTCACTCAGTGGCATGGGCCATTCTCTGATGCATAAATAATAAAATAATGTATGATTGAAGTGATGGATGTCAGTGTCACAGTTACACATAAACACAGTCCTCATATCCCTTCTAGTTACACATACACACAGTCCTCATATCCCTCCTAGTTACACGTACACACAGTCCTCATATCCCTCCTAGCTACACATACACACAGTCCTCATATCCCTCCTAGCTACACATACACACAGTTATCATATCACTCCTAGCTACACATACTGTCATGTACAAAGGTCTAAGGACCACACAGAATAATAACTGGAGCCGGCTGCACATGAGCAAAAACAGCCTCTCTCAGTAAATGCTTTCAAAATAGTCCCGGGCAGGTAGGTAATAATAAACACAAGACGTTGTTCCAAAAATAGTAAATTATATTTATTATGCAGGGTAGGGATTGAAACCTCCACTGATATTTAAATAGGCAACAAAGGGAAAAAACAACCCACAAACAATTAACAAACAGGGAGAAGGGTAAGGGGAGAACAAACAAGGTAAGTATAATAATAAACAAGTCAAACACTAAACACACAACCACATGCCACGTGGTTGGCAATCTGGGAACCACCCAGCAATAAGATAATTAGGGCTATACAAAGAAACACCACTCTAACCATGTAGCTCACAGTGTAGGATGAACACCACTTTAACCGCAATGTTTAGAGTGTAGGATGAATCACCACTCTAACCATATAGCTCACAGTGTAGGATGAATTTAAAAAGGCCAACAATATCTACATATATATACTTAAAGGTACAAGCTCACCTGGATAAACAAAGAAACACCACTCTAACCATGCAGCTCACAGTGTAGGATGAACACCACTCTAACCCCAATGTTTGGAGTGTAGGATGAATCACCACTCTAACCATATAGCTCACAGTGTAGGATGAATCCAAAGTGGCCAACAATATATATATATCCCACACAACAGTGGAAAACAATGGCAACCTCACTCCACTCTGGTCACTGGCAATTGACAGAATGAGGCGCCCAGACGTGTGTGTGCTGTCAGTTATTTGGCTACCTACCCATCCCTCTCGAGGTGATTGCCATCAGCTGTCATTCATCAGGCAATCAGCACTCTTCAGTGTAGGGACGGGCAGCACCTGACAGGGAGAGAAAAGAGACAGCATTAGCTCTCATGTTCACACACACACATCACATACAAAACACAACACATTAAATATACTAACCTGATGTTCAGAAGGTGTCATAAATACAGTAATAATGGTAATGACCAACCCACGTACCCAGGTACGGCACACATACACACAGTTATCATATCACTCCTAGCTACACATACACACATACCTCATATCCCTCCTATAGCTACACATACACACAGTTATCATATCACTCCTAGCTACACATACACACCGTTATCATATCACTCCTAGCTACACATACACACATACCTCATATCCCTCCTATAGCTACACCTACACACAGTCCTCATATCCCTCCTAGCTACACATACACACAGTTATCATATCACTCCTAGCTACACATACACACAGTTATCATATCACTCCTAGCTACACATACACATACCTCATATCCCTCCTAGCTACACATACACACAGTCCTCATATCCCTCCTAGCTACACATACACAGTTATCATATCACTCCTAGCTACACATACACACAGTTATCATAACACTCCTAGCTACACATACACACATACCTCATATCCCTCCTATAGCTACACATACACACAGTCCTCATACCCCTCCTAGCTACACATACACACAGACCTCATACCCCTCCTAGCTACACATACACACATACCTCATATCCCTCCTATAGCTACACATACACACAGTCCTCATACCCCTCCTAGCTACACATACACACAGACCTCATACCCCTCCTAGCTACACATACACACAGACCTCATATCCCTCCTAGCTACACATACACAGTCCTCATATCCCTCCTAGCTACACATACACACAGTTATCATATCACTCCTAGCTACACATACACACATACCTCATATCCCTCCTAGCTACACATACACACAGTTATCATATCACTCCTAGCTACACATACACACATACCTCATATCCCTCCTAGCTACACATACACACAGTCCTCATATCCCTCCTAACTACACATACACACAGTTATTTGTTTGTACAGTGTCTCCCCCCCCCCCCTCAATGTACAGTGTTACTTGTTTATACAGTGTGCCCCCCGCCCCCCCCCCCCCCCCCCCCCAACCACCTCCAATGTAAATTACCCAGTATGGTTGTCAATATCCCAATGTACCCAACCCCCCCCACCCAACCTCCTCCAATGTACAGTTTCTACGTCAAATGTATATACTCCCTTTTCTTGACTCCTTCTGTATCACAAACAGTACTGTATTTGCAAATCTGGTATGTCATAAATGTATAGATGTAGCAGTACTGACTATCTGTATGTCATGTATGTCATATATGTCTATATGAATTGAAAATGGGGGACCCTGATGGAAACAAGACAAACGTCTTTCTCAGGTCTGCATCCCCTTAACAATTGTATGTATTGAGCCGTACTGTATTGTACCCATTCTGCAATCTGTTAAATAAAGTTTTCATTCATTCATTCATATCATATCACTCCTAGCTACACATACACACATACCTCATATCCCTCCTATAGCTACACATACACACAGCCCTCATATCCCTCCTAGCTACACATACACACATACCTCATATCCCTCCTATAGCTACACATACACACAGCCCTCATATCCCTCCTAGCTACACATACACACAGACCTCATACCCCTCCTAGCTACACATACACACAGTCCTCATATCCCTCCTAGCTACACATACACACAGTCCTCATATCCCTCCTAGCCACCACAACCTAATGTTATGTAGCTCTCCACCTTGCTATCTGAAACAATAGCTATCAATATAACGTTAGCAACTTTAACTTACATGGCTGTGTGGCTAGCTAGCTAACGCTAACGTTAATGTAGCATGGGCTCGTCGTAATAACACAATAAACGTGACATGGTTGGACTTGTGGTCGGCAGAAAAACTTAGTGTAGTTTTATCAAAGATGCGGAATTGTAAGGAGTTGGATGCTACTGTAAACAAACATTCTTAAACTTACCCATGCAGACGCATCTCGACCGATCTCATAGTTAATTCCGTTGAATAGCGCGGTGTTTTCACCGGTGAGCCGAGACTGAATCAACTGGTTTAACAAAGTTCATGTACTCGTTCATTAGATCCAATGCATTCATCTATTTCTGATCCAGAGTGCAGCTGCTCCAACGTGATGATAATCCCATTGAAAGTGTAAACAGACAGCCAGTGCGTCGCTCTAACACACCCCCAATGTAAATCTCTGCGGGCTGCCGCCTAGGTTTGATTCAGATGCAAATACAGTAATTACGCCCCCGTTTCATTGAAATAAAGTCCGTGAACAACCTATTTTTAAACACAGGATTGACACTATTTTAGATATTCTAACTGTTCGTTTTTATAGTAAACATGTATATTATACATTCAATTTATAATAATATGAAGGGGAAAAAGAACCACACCAAAAAAAAAATATCTATAACGTCTAGACGAGAAGGGGGCGGGCCGAGTTGTGGTCAGTAGCGCTGCCAGGTGACACATATGGTCAAGCTTTGCACGTGTTGCACTCCGCCTCTAATTAGTCTCGACCGGGACGGTAAATTGGGAATTTTCTCTGCTGTTCATCTGTAGTAATGTACATTTTCGCGTTGTGAGCAGAATCTTAATGCTGGTCGGATCTATGCGCTTCCAGGCATTCACTACTCTTACATAACAAGTCACCGTCGTCTCTGAAAAAGTCCACAACGAACGCTGGGTTCCTCAGCTCCGTCCTTAATCAACACCTCCCTGCCTTCCCAATCTACGCCACTAGATAGTAGTAGAGCCCTGGAATCACTATTCCCCTATGGGCAATGGACATTTCCCAGCACTACCCCACTTCCCCCCTAGATGGCGGCCAAACTCAGTCTAGAGTACTCTAGCTGACGTGTGACTCTGGTTCCTGTTTCCTATCTCCTCGTGGCTCTGGGCGGCCATCTTGTCTGCTCAATTTTGTTGACATTTCCCCTCATTGACAGCATGATACCTTTCTTGGAAGAGCGTTGTTATGTCGAACCTCCTCCCGCACTGCTCTCTGTGCCGGTTGCCTATCTTATCAGCTTGTTGATGTTCTGGCTAGGAATGTAAACATTCTGCCCTGCTAACACGGTCTTCAAAACAACCACTATGCCTCTCTGCACTGTCGCCTATTTACTGTGTCTCATCTCGCCATAGCAACGACAGGCCCTGCCCCTCTCCTGGTTGTCATGTGCTGCTGCCATGACAACAGCTTTTAACCTTTACACACATCAAAACGCAGTTTCTACTGTTTCATTAAGGATGTCACCCCTCCCCCTCGCTCTGTGCCGGTATCAGCTTGTTTATGTTACCACCCTGCCGATGACCTCGGAGCCCTATGGCTCTCTGTCTAGTTTGACTAGAGACAGACACACATGCAAACCCTGATGATAATGGTAATGATGATAATGGTATTACCCTCTTAAAGCTTGTCTCTATATATCAGTTATAAACCAAATATACATTGAAAAAACACAGATATCTCTCATTGGCAAATTACCTGTCTATCACTCTTTTAATAACGACCAAAAGGGCTGTGATTATAGTCTGATTACTCAGAAGCAAGCAAATTTCCCTATAGTTACTTTCCTGCAGGGTTTTTGCTACTCGTGTCCATGTCTGTATCACGACTAATGCTGGCCCTAATTGAAGTTATTTTGTTATTGAAGAATAATGCTAGTTCACATTTTGATGCAGATGACTGTGGAGGGGTTTTCCTCCATTTTCGTCTAGCAACTCTACAGCTCCTCTTTGTCTGACCAACACTGCTATCGTTTTTACCCATGGGGAGCTCTTGTCACTTGACCTTTCCCCCCCACCTTTATTGTCTCTGTTAAGATAGGTTAACATTGAAGAATACACAGTGATGGTCAGATATAGGTAATTCGATTACTGATACTTTATCAATTAAGTCTAGGATGTCACCATGTTGGTATGATTAATCTTTCACATCTCTAAGGATACCAACTGAGATTAGCTTCTGAGAACCAGGGGTGTAAATTACTTGCTATAAATACAGACACCTCATTATGCTGTGGTTAATATTGTGATATTATTCAGGGTAATCCAGTATTCTGCCTTTAATATTGTGATTTTACTCAGCCCTGCCCAAAACACCAGCTGATGACTTCACTAATCGGCTCAACCCTTCAACTAACACACCTGGTGCAATGTATAGCCAAAATTAACCCTTGGCCCACGATGGAATGAATTTGAGACCCCTGGTCTATCCCTTTAAAAAAACAATGTACTTTTACTTTTCAGTACATTTAAAAGTAGGACTTTTTTACTTTTACTCAGAAGTGTGTTTTTAGCCAGCTACTTTGGCTTTTATATACTATATCTGTACCCTACTTGTGCTGTATAATGACAATACATTTGAATCCAATCTAATATATAAACAGGAATATACGCAGGAATATATGCAGATATAGATAAATATATACATGCAATACACAGCATCACTGTACATGGCCATCACACAGTATTATATGGGTAGACTATAGGTTAAGGTAGGTACAAGGCAGTTGTAGGCCGTAGATAGAGTATCTAGGCAACAGAGTGGACTTGTTATGGTTTGTAACCGACCCCAATCGCACAACACAAGACAGGTATGAGAGTAAGCCAAAACAGGGCATTTATTTCTTACATAACAAAAAGCGGCACAGTCCCTTTAAGGGAAAACACAAAAACACTAGAGTCAAGGAAATATGGAAAAGCGGCACTGTGCCTTTAAGAGGCGAACAGGCTAAGGGACTAAGGCTAAGGGCCAGGGCTAAGGACCAGGGCTAAGTGTCAGGGCCAGGACCAGGGGCACTGGAGAGGGGGACAGGGACAGAGGCCCGGAGAGGCGGGCTGGAGACAGGGACAGAGAACAGGGTTAAGGCCTTGGACAGGGCGAGGGCCAGAGCTGCTTACAGGGATGACAGGGTTCCGACGGCGGAGGCCTGGCACGGAGACAGGGGCCCGACGGCGGAGGCCTGGCACGGAGATCCTCTTCGTCCCTACTCGGATGCTGCAGACGGGCAGCGCAGAAAAAAGGGGGTCCCAGGGGACCGGGATGGGAACACGCCGTCCTCCCGTGGAAAACTAGGGAGAGACGACGAGCCTGGGTCCAAGGGGAACGGGATGGGCACACGCCGTCCTCCCGTGGAATACTAGGGAGCGACGACGAGCCTGGGTCCAAGGGGAACGGGATGGGCACACGCCGTCCTCCCTCTAGTGTCTCCCAGCTCCCTCTATTGTCTCCCAGCTCCCTCTAGTGTCCCCCAGCTCCCTCTATTGTCCCCCAGCTCCCTCTATTGTCCCACAGCTCCCTCTAGTGTCTCCCAGCTCCCTCTAGTGTCTCCCAGCTCCCTCTATTGTCCCACAGATCCCTCTATTGTCCCCCAGCTGCCTCTAATGTCCCCCAGCTCCCTCTATTGTCCCCCAGCTCCCTCTATTGTCCCACAGTTCCCTCTATTGTCCCACAGCTCCCTCTAGTGTCCCCCAGCTCCCTCTATTGTCTCACAGCTCCCTCTAATGTCCCCCAGCTCCCTCTAATGTCTCCCAGCTCCCTCTATTGTCTCCCAGCTCCCTCTATTGTCTCACAGCTCCCTCTATTGTCTCACAGCTCCCTCTATTGTCTCCCAGCTCCCTCTATTGTCTCCCAGCCCCCTCTAGAGTCCCCCAGCTCCCTCTATTGTCCCCCAGCTCCCTCTATTGTCCCCCAGCTCCCTCTATTGTCTCACAGCTTTCTCTAATGTCCCCCAGCTCCCTCTAATGTCTCCCAGCTCCCTCTAGTGTTCCACAGCTCCATCTAGTGTTTCCCAGCTCCCTCTATTGTCCCCCAGCTCCCTCTATTGTCTCACAGCTTTCTCTAATGTCCCCCAGCTCCCTCTATTGTCTCCCAGCTCCCTCTAGTGTCTCCCAGCTCCCTCTATTGTCTCCCAGCTCCCTATATTGTCTCACAGCTCCCTCTACTGTCCCCCAGCTCCCTCTACAGTCCCCCAGCTCCCTCTATTGTCCCCCAGCGCCCTCTATTGTCTCCCAGCTCCCTCTAGTGTCTCCCAGCTCCCTCTATTGTCTCCCAGCTCCCTCTAGTGTCTCCCAGCTCCATTTATTGTCCCACAGCTCCCTCTAGTGTCTCCCAGCTCCCTCTATTGTCTCCCAGCTCCCTCTATTGTCCCACAGCTCCCTCTATTGTCCCCCAGCTCCCTCTACTGTCCCACAGCTCCCTCTAGTGTCTCCCAGCTCCCTCTAGTGTCTCCCAGCTCCCTCTATTGTCTCCCAGCTCCCTCTAGTGTCTCCCAGCTCCCTCTATTGTCTCCCAGCTCCCTCTAGTGTCCCCCAGCTCCCTCTATTGTCCCCCAGCTCCCTCTATTGTCCCACAGTTCCCTCTATTGTCCCACAGCTCCCTCTAGTGTCCCCCAGCTCCCTCTAATGTCTCCCAGCTCCCTCTATTGTCTCCCAGCTCCCTCTATTGTCTCACAGCTCCCTCTATTGTCTCCCAACCCCCTCTAGAGTCCCCCAGCTCCCTCTATTGTCTCACAGCTTTCTCTAATGTCCCCCAGCTCCCTCTATTGTCTCCCAGCTCCCACTAGTGTCTCCCAGCTCCCTCTAGTGTCTCACAGCTCCCTCTATTGTCTCCCAGCTCCCTCTATTGTCTCCCAACCCCCTCTAGAGTCCCCCAGCTCCCTCTATTGTCCCGCAGCTCCCTCTAGTGTCCCCCAGCTCCCTCTATTGTCTCCCAGCTCCCACTAGTGTCTCCCAGCTCCCTCTAGTGTCTCCCAGCTCCCTCTATTGTCCCCCAGCTCCCTCTATTGTCCCCCAGCTCCCTCTATTGTCCCCCAGCTCCCTCTATTGTCCCCCAGCTCCATCTATTGTCTCCCAGCTCCCTCTAGTGTCCCCCAGCTCCCACTAGTGTCTCCCAGCTCCCTCTATTGTCTCCCAGCTCCCTCTATTGTCCCCCAGCTGCCTCTAGTGTCCCCCAGCTCCCTCTATTGTCCCCCAGCTCCCTCTAGTGTCTCCCAGCTCCCTCTAGTGTAGCTCCCTCTATTGTCTCACAGCTCCCGCTATTGTCTCACAGCTCCCTCTATTGTCTCACAAATCCCTCTATTGTCTCCCAGCTCCCTCTATTGTCTCCCAGCTCCCTCTATTGTCTCACAGCTCCCTCTCTTGTCCCCCAGCTCCCTCTATTGTCCCCCAGCTCCCTCTATTGTCCCCCAGCTCCCTCTATTGTCTCTCAGCTCCCTCTATTGTCCCCCAGCTCCCTCTAGTGTCTCCCAGCTCCATCTAGTGTCTCCCAGCTCCCTCTATTGTCCCCCAGCTCCCTCGACTGTCCCCCAGCTCCCTCTAGTGTCTCCCAGCTCCCTCTAGTGTCTCCCAGCTCCCTCTAGTGTCTCCCAGCTCCCTCTAGTGTTCCACAGCTCCCTCTATTGTCTCCCAGCTCCCTCTATTGTCTCCCAGCTCCCTCTATTGTCCCCCAGCTCCCTCTATTGTCTCCCAGCTCCCACTATTGTCCCCCAGCTCCCTCTATTGTCTCCCAGCTCCCTCTAGTGTCTCCCAGCTCCCTCTACTGTCCCACAGATCCCTCTAGTGTCTCCCAGCTCCCTCTATTGTCCCCCAGCTCCCTCTATTGTCTCCCAGCTCCCACTAGTGTCTCCCAGCTCCCTCTACTGTCCCACAGCTCCCTCTATTGTCTCCCAGCTCCCTCTATTGTCCCCCAGCTCCCTCTATTGTCTCCCAGCTCCCACTAGTGTCTCCCAGCTCCCTCTAGTGTCTCCCAGCTCCCTCTATTGTCCCCCAGCTCCCACTATTGTCCCCCAGCTCCCTCTATTGTATCCCAGCTCCCTCTAGTGTCCCCCAGCTCCCACTAGTGTCTCCCAGCTCCCTCTATTGTCTCCCAGCTCCCTCTAGTGTCCCCCAGCTCCCTCTATTGTCCCCCAGCTGCCTCTAGTGTCCCCCAGCTCCCTCTATTGTCCCCCAGCTCCCTCTAGTGTCTCCCAGCTCCCTCTAGTGTCTCCCAGCTCCCTCTATTGTCCCCCAGCTCCCTCTATTGTCTCCCAGCTCCCTCTATTGTCTCACAGCTCCCTCTATTGTCTCACAAATCCCTCTATTGTCTCCCAGCTCCCTCTATTGTCTCCCAGCTCCCTCTATTGTCTCACAGCTCCCTCTCTTGTCCCCCAGCTCCCTCTATTGTCCCCCAGCTCCCTCTATTGTCCCCCAGCTCCCTCTATTGTCTCTCAGCTCCCTCTATTGTCCCCCAGCTTCCTCTAGTGTCTCCCAGCTCCATCTAGTGTCTCCCAGCTCCCTCTATTGTCCCCCAGCTCCCTCGACTGTCCCCCAGCTCCCTCTAGTGTCTCCCAGCTCCCTCTAGTGTCTCCCAGCTCCCTCTAGTGTCTCCCAGCTCCCTCTAGTGTTCCACAGCTCCCTCTATTGTCTCCCAGCTCCCTCTATTGTCTCCCAGCTCCCTCTATTGTCCCCCAGCTCCCTCTATTGTCTCCCAGCTCCCTCTATTGTCTCCTAGCTCCCACTATTGTCCCCCAGCTCCCTCTATTGTCTCCCAGCTCCCTCTAGTGTCTCCCAGCTCCCTCTACTGTCCCACAGATCCCTCTATTGTCCCACAGCTCCCTCTATTGTCTCCCAGCTCCCTCTATTGTCCCACAGCTCCCTCTATTGTCCCCCAGCTCCCTCTACTGTCCCCCAGCTCCTTCTATTGTCCCCCAGCTCTCTAGTGTCTCACAGCTCCCTCTATTGTCCCACAGCTCCCTCTATTGTCCCCCAGCTCCCTCTATTGTCCCCCAGCTCCCTCTAATGTCTCCCAGCTCCCTCTATTGTCTCACAGCTCCCGCTATTGTCTCACAGCTCCCTCTATTGTCTCCCAGCTCCCTCTAGTGTCACCCAGCTCCCTCTAGTGTCTCCCAGCTCCCTCTAGTGTCTCCCAGCTCCCTCTAATGTCTCCCAGCTCCCTCTATTGTCTCACAGCTCCCGCTATTGTCTCACAGCTCCCTCTATTGTCTCCCAGCTCCCTCTATTGCACCCCAAGTCCATCTAGTGTCTCCCAGCTCCCTCTATTGTCCCCCAGCTCCCTCGACTGTCCCCCAGCTCCCTCTAGTGTCCCCCAGCTCTCTCTAGTGTCTCCCAGCTCCCTCTAGTGTCTCCCAGCTCCCTCTATTGTCTCCCAGCTCCCTCTAGTGTCTCCCAGCTCCCTCTATTGTCTCCCAGCTCCCTCTAGTGTCCCCCAGCTCCCTCTATTGTCCCCCAGCTCCCTCTATTGTCCCACAGTTCCCTCTATTGTCCCACAGCTCCCTCTAGTGTCCCCCAGCTCCCTCTAATGTCTCCCAGCTCCCTCTATTGTCTCCCAGCTCCCTCTATTGTCTCACAGCTCCCTCTATTGTCTCCCAACCCCCTCTAGAGTCCCCCAGCTCCCTCTATTGTCTCACAGCTTTCTCTAATGTCCCCCAGCTCCCTCTATTGTCTCCCAGCTCCCACTAGTGTCTCCCAGCTCCCTCTAGTGTCTCACAGCTCCCTCTATTGTCTCCCAGCTCCCTCTATTGTCTCCCAACCCCCTCTAGAGTCCCCCAGCTCCCTCTATTGTCCCGCAGCTCCCTCTAGTGTCCCCCAGCTCCCTCTATTGTCTCCCAGCTCCCACTAGTGTCTCCCAGCTCCCTCTAGTGTCTCCCAGCTCCCTCTATTGTCCCCCAGCTCCCTCTATTGTCCCCCAGCTCCCTCTATTGTCCCCCAGCTCCCTCTATTGTCCCCCAGCTCCATCTATTGTCTCCCAGCTCCCTCTAGTGTCCCCCAGCTCCCACTAGTGTCTCCCAGCTCCCTCTATTGTCTCCCAGCTCCCTCTATTGTCCCCCAGCTGCCTCTAGTGTCCCCCAGCTCCCTCTATTGTCCCCCAGCTCCCTCTAGTGTCTCCCAGCTCCCTCTAGTGTAGCTCCCTCTATTGTCTCACAGCTCCCGCTATTGTCTCACAGCTCCCTCTATTGTCTCACAAATCCCTCTATTGTCTCCCAGCTCCCTCTATTGTCTCCCAGCTCCCTCTATTGTCTCACAGCTCCCTCTCTTGTCCCCCAGCTCCCTCTATTGTCCCCCAGCTCCCTCTATTGTCCCCCAGCTCCCTCTATTGTCTCTTAGCTCCCTCTATTGTCCCCCAGCTCCCTCTAGTGTCTCCCAGCTCCATCTAGTGTCTCCCAGCTCCCTCTATTGTCCCCCAGCTCCCTCGACTGTCCCCCAGCTCCCTCTAGTGTCTCCCAGCTCCCTCTAGTGTCTCCCAGCTCCCTCTAGTGTCTCCCAGCTCCCTCTAGTGTTCCACAGCTCCCTCTATTGTCTCCCAGCTCCCTCTATTGTCTCCCAGCTCCCTCTATTGTCCCCCAGCTCCCTCTATTGTCTCCCAGCTCCCACTATTGTCCCCCAGCTCCCTCTATTGTCTCCCAGCTCCCTCTAGTGTCTCCCAGCTCCCTCTACTGTCCCACAGATCCCTCTAGTGTCTCCCAGCTCCCTCTATTGTCCCCCAGCTCCCTCTATTGTCTCCCAGCTCCCACTAGTGTCTCCCAGCTCCCTCTACTGTCCCACAGCTCCCTCTATTGTCTCCCAGCTCCCTCTATTGTCCCCCAGCTCCCTCTATTGTCTCCCAGCTCCCACTAGTGTCTCCCAGCTCCCTCTAGTGTCTCCCAGCTCCCTCTATTGTCCCCCAGCTCCCACTATTGTCCCCCAGCTCCCTCTATTGTATCCCAGCTCCCTCTAGTGTCCCCCAGCTCCCACTAGTGTCTCCCAGCTCCCTCTATTGTCTCCCAGCTCCCTCTAGTGTCCCCCAGCTCCCTCTATTGTCCCCCAGCTGCCTCTAGTGTCCCCCAGCTCCCTCTATTGTCCCCCAGCTCCCTCTAGTGTCTCCCAGCTCCCTCTAGTGTCTCCCAGCTCCCTCTATTGTCCCCCAGCTCCCTCTATTGTCTCCCAGCTCCCTCTATTGTCTCACAGCTCCCTCTATTGTCTCACAAATCCCTCTATTGTCTCCCAGCTCCCTCTATTGTCTCCCAGCTCCCTCTATTGTCTCACAGCTCCCTCTCTTGTCCCCCAGCTCCCTCTATTGTCCCCCAGCTCCCTCTATTGTCCCCCAGCTCCCTCTATTGTCTCTCAGCTCCCTCTATTGTCCCCCAGCTTCCTCTAGTGTCTCCCAGCTCCATCTAGTGTCTCCCAGCTCCCTCTATTGTCCCCCAGCTCCCTCGACTGTCCCCCAGCTCCCTCTAGTGTCTCCCAGCTCCCTCTAGTGTCTCCCAGCTCCCTCTAGTGTCTCCCAGCTCCCTCTAGTGTTCCACAGCTCCCTCTATTGTCTCCCAGCTCCCTCTATTGTCTCCCAGCTCCCTCTATTGTCCCCCAGCTCCCTCTATTGTCTCCCAGCTCCCTCTATTGTCTCCTAGCTCCCACTATTGTCCCCCAGCTCCCTCTATTGTCTCCCAGCTCCCTCTAGTGTCTCCCAGCTCCCTCTACTGTCCCACAGATCCCTCTATTGTCCCACAGCTCCCTCTATTGTCTCCCAGCTCCCTCTATTGTCCCACAGCTCCCTCTATTGTCCCCCAGCTCCCTCTACTGTCCCCCAGCTCCTTCTATTGTCCCCCAGCTCTCTCTAGTGTCTCACAGCTCCCTCTATTGTCCCACAGCTCCCTCTATTGTCCCCCAGCTCCCTCTATTGTCCCCCAGCTCCCTCTAATGTCTCCCAGCTCCCTCTATTGTCTCACAGCTCCCGCTATTGTCTCACAGCTCCCTCTATTGTCTCCCAGCTCCCTCTAGTGTCACCCAGCTCCCTCTAGTGTCTCCCAGCTCCCTCTAGTGTCTCCCAGCTCCCTCTAATGTCTCCCAGCTCCCTCTATTGTCTCACAGCTCCCGCTATTGTCTCACAGCTCCCTCTATTGTCTCCCAGCTCCCTCTATTGCACCCCAAGTCCATCTAGTGTCTCCCAGCTCCCTCTATTGTCCCCCAGCTCCCTCGACTGTCCCCCAGCTCCCTCTAGTGTCCCCCAGCTCTCTCTAGTGTCTCTCAGCTCCCTCTAGTGTCTCACAGCTCCCTCTAGTGTCTCCCAGCTCCCTCTATTGTCCCCCAGCTCCATCTAGTGTCTCCCAGCTCCCTCTAGTGTCTCCCAGCTCCCTCTAGTGTCTCCCAGCTCCCTCTATTGTCTCCCAGCTCCCTCTAGTGTCTCCCAGCTCCCTCTAGTGTCTCCCAGCTCCCTCTAGTGTCTCCCAGCTCCCTCTAGTGTCTCCCAGCTCCCTCTAGTGTCTCCCAGCTCCCTCTATTGTCCCCCAGCTCCCTCTAGTGTCTCCCAGCTCCCTCTATTGTCTCCCAGCTCCCTCTAGTGTCTCCCAGCCCACTCTATTGTCTCCCAGCTCGCTCTATTGTCTCACAGCTCCCTCTAGTGTCTCCCAGCTCCCTCTAGTGTCTCCCAGCTCCCTCTATTGTCCCACAGCTCCCTCTATTGTCTCACAGCTCCCTCTATTGTCTCACAGCTCCCTCTATTGTCCCCCAGCTCCCTCTATTGTCCCCCAGCTCCCTCTATTGTCTCCCAGCTCCCTCTATTGTCCCCCAGCTCCCTCTATTGTCTCCCAGCTCCTTCTATTGTCCCCCAGCTCTCTCTACTGTCCCCCAGCTCCCTGTATTGTCTCCCAGCTCCCTCTAGTGTTCCACAGCTCCCTCTAGTGTCCCCCAGCTCCCTCTAGTGTCTCACAGCTCCCTCTAGTGTCTCCCAGCTCCTTCTATTGTCCCCCAGCTCTCTCTACTGTCCCCCAGCTCCCTGTATTGTCTCCCAGCTCCCTCTAGTGTTCCACAGCTCCCTCTAGTGTCTCCCAGCTCCCTCTATTGTCTCCCAGCTCCCTCTAGTGTCTTTCAGCTCCCTCTATTGTCTCCCAGCTCCCTCTAGTGTTCCACAGCTCCCTCTATTGTCTCCCAGCTCCCTCTATTGTCTCCCAGCTCCCTCTAGTGTTCCACAGCTCCCTCTATTGTCTCCCAGCTCCCTCTATAGTCTCCCAGCTCCCTCTAGTGTTCCACAGCTCCCTCTATTGTCTCCCAGCTCCCTCTATTGTCTCCCAGCTCCCTCTATTGTCTCCCAGCTCCCTCTAGTGTCTCCCAGCTCCCTCTAGTGTCTCCCAGCTCCCTCTAGTGTCTCCCAGCTCCCTCTATTGTCTCCCAGCTCCCTCTAGTGTCTCCCAGCTCCCTCTAATGTCTCCCAGCTCCCTCTATTGTCCCCCAGCTCCCTCTACTGTCCCCCAGCTCCCTCTAGTGTCTCCCAGCTCCCTCTATTGTCCCCCAGCTCCCGCTATTGTCTCCCAGCTCCCTCTAGTGTCTGCCAGCTCCCTCTAGTGTCCCACAGCTTCCTCTAGTGTCTCCCAGCTCCCTCTATTGTCCCCCAGCTCCCTCTAGTGTCTCCCAGCTCCCTATAGTGTCTCCCAGCTCCCTCTATTGTCCCCCAGCTCCCTCTATTGTCCCCCAGCTCCCTCTAGTGTCTCCCAGCTCCCTCTATTGTCCCCCAGCTCCCTCTACTGTCCCCCAGCTCCCTATAGTGTCTCCCAGCTCCCTCTATTGTCTCACAGCTCCCGCTATTGTCTCACAGCTCCCTCTATTGTCTCCCAGCTCCCTCTATTGTCTCCCAGCTCCCTCTATTGCACCCCAAGTCCATCTAGTGTCTCCCAGCTCCCTCTATTGTCCCCCAGCTCCCTCGACTGTCCCCCAGCTCCCTCTAGTGTCCCCCAGCTCTCTCTAGTGTCTCTCAGCTCCCTCTAGTGTCTCACAGCTCCCTCTATTGTCCCCCAGCTCCATCTAGTGTCTCCCAGCTCCCTCTAGTGTCTCCCAGCTCCCTCTAGTGTCTCACAGCTCCCTCTATTGTCCCCCAGCTCCATCTAGTGTCTCCCAGCTCCCTCTAGTGTCCCCCAGCTCCCTCTAGTGTCTCCCAGCTCCCTCTAGTGTCTCCCAGCTCCCTCTAGTGTCTCCCAGCTCCCTCTAGTGTCTCCCAGCTCCCTCTAGTGTCTCCCAGCTCCCTCTAGTGTCTCCCAGCTCCCTCTATTGTCCCCCAGCTCCCTCTAGTGTCTCCCAGCTCCCTCTATTGTCTCCCAGCTCCCTCTAGTGTCTCCCAGCCCACTCTATTGTCTCCCAGCTCGCTCTATTGTCTCACAGCTCCCTCTAGTGTCTCCCAGCTCCCTCTAGTGTCTCCCAGCTCCCTCTATTGTCCCACAGCTCCCTCTATTGTCTCACAGCTCCCTCTATTGTCTCACAGCTCCCTCTATTGTCCCCCAGCTCCCTCTATTGTCCCCCAGCTCCCTCTATTGTCTCCCAGCTCCCTCTATTGTCCCCCAGCTCCCTCTATTGTCTCCCAGCTCCTTCTATTGTCCCCCAGCTCTCTCTACTGTCCCCCAGCTCCCTGTATTGTCTCCCAGCTCCCTCTAGTGTTCCACAGCTCCCTCTAGTGTCCCCCAGCTCCCTCTAGTGTCTCACAGCTCCCTCTAGTGTCTCCCAGCTCCTTCTATTGTCCCCCAGCTCTCTCTACTGTCCCCCAGCTCCCTGTATTGTCTCCCAGCTCCCTCTAGTGTTCCACAGCTCCCTCTAGTGTCTCCCAGCTCCCTCTATTGTCTCCCAGCTCCCTCTAGTGTCTTTCAGCTCCCTCTATTGTCTCCCAGCTCCCTCTAGTGTTCCACAGCTCCCTCTATTGTCTCCCAGCTCCCTCTATTGTCTCCCAGCTCCCTCTAGTGTCTCCCAGCTCCCTCTAGTGTCTCCCAGCTCCCTCTATTGTCTCCCAGCTCCCTCTATAGTCTCCCAGCTCCCTCTAGTGTTCCACAGCTCCCTCTATTGTCTCCCAGCTCCCTCTATTGTCTCCCAGCTCCCTCTATTGTCTCCCAGCTCCCTCTACTGTCTCCCAGCTCCCTCTAGTGTCTCCCAGCTCCCTCTATTGTCTCCCAGCTCCCTCTAGTGTCTCCCAGCTCCCTCTAATGTCTCCCAGCTCCCTCTATTGTCCCCCAGCTCCCTCTACTGTCCCCCAGCTCCCTCTAGTGTCTCCCAGCTCCCTCTATTGTCCCCCAGCTCCCGCTATTGTCTCCCAGCTCCCTCTAGTGTCTGCCAGCTCCCTCTAGTGTCCCACAGCTTCCTCTAGTGTCTCCCAGCTCCCTCTATTGTCCCCCAGCTCCCTCTAGTGTCTCCCAGCTCCCTATAGTGTCTCCCAGCTCCCTCTATTGTCCCCCAGCTCCCTCTATTGTCCCCCAGCTCCCTCTAGTGTCTCCCAGCTCCCTCTATTGTCCCCCAGCTCCCTCTACTGTCCCCCAGCTCCCTATAGTGTCTCCCAGCTCTCTCTAGTGTCTCCAAGCTCCCTCTAGTGTCTCCCAGCTCCCTCTATTGTCCCCCAGCTCCCTCTATTGTCTCCCAGCTCCCTCTAGTGTCTCCCAGCTCCCTCTAGTGTCTCCCAGCTCCCTCTATTGTCTCCCAGCTCCCTCTAGCGTCTCCCAGCTGCCTCTAGTGTCTCCCAGCTCCCTCTAGTGTCTCCCAGCTCCCTCTATTGTCTCCCAGCTCCCTCTAGTGTCTCCCAGCTCCCTCTAGTGTCTCCCAGCTCCCTCTATTGTCTCCCAGCTCCCTCTATTGTCTCCCAGCTCCCTCTATTGTCCCCCAACTCCCTCTATTGTCCCACAGCTCCCTCTATTGTCTCACAGCTCCCTCTAGTGTCTCCCAGCTCCCTCTATTGTCCCCCAGCTCCCTCTATTGTCCCAGCTCCCTCTATTGTCCCCTAGCTCCCTCTATTGTCCCCCAGCTCCCTCTATTGTCCCCCAGCTCCTTCTATTGTGTCCCAGCTCCCTCTATTGTCCCCCAGCTCCTTCTATTGTCTCCCAGCTCCCTCTATTGTCTCCCAGCTCCTTCTATTGTCTCCCAGCTCCTTCTATTGTCTCACAGCTCCCTCTATTGTCTCACAGCTCCCTCTATTGTCTCCTAGCTTCCTCTATTGTCTCCCAGCTCCCTCTATTGTCTCACAGCTCCCCATAGTGTCTCCCAGCTCTCTCTAGTGTCCCCCAGCTCCCTCTATTGTCCCCCAGCTCCCTCTATTGTCTCCCAGCTCCCTCTAGTGTTCCACAGCTCCCTCTAGTGTCCCACAGCTCCCTCTATTGTCTCCCAGCTCCCTCTATTGTCCCACAGCTCCCTCTATTGTCTCCCAGCTCCCTCTATTGTCTCCCAGCTCCCTCTAGTGTCTCCCAGCTCCCTCTAGTGTCCCCCAGCTCCCTCTATTGTCTCACAGCTCCCTCTATTGTCCCCCAGCTCCCTCTATTGTCCCCCAGCTCCCTCTATTGTCTCCCAGCTCCCTCTAGTGTCTCCCAGCTCCCTCTATTGTCCCCCAGCTCCTTCTATTGTCCCCCAGCTCCCTCTATTGTCCCCCAGCTCCATGTATTGTCTCCCAGCTCCCTCTAGTGTTCCACAGCTCCCTCTAGTGTCTCCCAGCTCCCTCTATTGTCTCCCAGCTCCCTCTATTGTCTTCCAGCTCCCTCTATTGTCTCCCAGCTCCCTCTAGTGTTCCACAGCTCCCTCTATTGTCTCCCAGCTCCCTCTATTGTCTCCCAGCTCTCTCTATTGTCTCCCAGCTCCCTCTAGTGTCCCCCAGCTCCCCCTATTGTCTTCCAGCTCCCTCTATTGTCTCCCAGCTCCCTCTAGTGTCTCCCAGCTCTCTCTATTGTCTCCCAGCTCCCTCTAGTGTCCCTCAGCTCCCCCTATTGTCTTCCAGCTCCCTCTACTGTCCCCCAGCTCCCTCTAGTGTCCCTCAGCTCCCTCTATTGTCTACCAGCTCCCTCTAGTGTTCCACAGCTCCCTCTATTGTCTCCCAGCTCCCTCTATTGTCTCCCAGCTCTCTCTATTGTCTCCCAGCTCCCTCTAGTGTCCCCCAGCTCCCCCTATTGTCTTCCAGCTCCCTCTACTGTCCCCCAGCTCCCTCTAGTGTCCCTCAGCTCCCTCTATTGTCTACCAGCTCCCTCTAGTGTTCCACAGCTCCCTCTATTGTCTCCCAGCTCCCTCTAGTGTCTCCCAGCTCCCTCTATTGTCTCCCAGCTCCCTCTATTGTCTCCCAGCTCCCTCTAGTGTCTCCCAGCTCCCTCTATTGTCTCCCAGCTCCCTCTAGTGTTCCACAGCTCCCTCTATTGTCCCCCAGCTCCCTCTAGTGTCTCCCAGCTCCCTCTATTGTCTTCCAGCTCCCTCTATTGTCTCCCAGCTCCCTCTAGTGTTCCACAGCTCCCTCTATTGTCTCCCAACTCCCTCTATTGTCTCCCAGCTCCCTCTATTGTCTCCCAGCTCCCTCTAGTGTTCCACAGCTCCCTCTATTGTCTCCCAGCTCCCTCTAGTGTCTCCCAGCTCCCTCTATTGTCTCCCAGCTCCCTCTATTGTCTCCCAGCTCCCTCTAGTGTCTCCCAGCTCCCTCTACTGTCCCCCAGCTCCCTCTAGTGTCTCCCAGCTCCCTCTAGTGTCTCCCAGCTCCCTCTAGTGTCTCCCAGCTCCCTCTATTGTCCCCCAGCTCCCGCTATTGTCTCCCAGCTCCCTCTAGTGTCTGCCAGCTCCCTCTAGTGTCCCACAGCTTCCTCTAGTGTCTCCCAGCTCCCTCTATTGTCCCCCAGCTCCCTCTAGTGTCTCCCAGCTCCCTATAGTGTCTCCCAGCTCCCTCTATTGTCCCCCAGCTCCCTCTATTGTCCCCCAGCTCCCTCTAGTGTCTCCCAGCTCCCTATAGTGTCTCCCAGCTCCCTCTATTGTCCCCCAGCTCCCTCTATTGTCTCCCAGCTCCCTCTAGTGTCTCCCAGCTCCCTCTATTGTCCCCCAGCTCCCTCTACTGTCCCCCAGCTCCCTATAGTGTCTCCCAGCTCTCTCTAGTGTCTCCAAGCTCCCTCTAGTGTCTCCCAGCTCCCTCTATTGTCTCCCAGCTCCCTCTAGTGTCTCCCAGCTCCCTCTAGTGTCTCCCAGCTCCCTCTATTGTCTCCCAGCTCCCTCTAGTGTCTCCCAGCTGCCTCTAGTGTCTCCCAGCTCCCTCTAGTGTCTCCCAGCTCCCTCTATTGTCTCCCAGCTCCCTCTAGTGTCTCCCAGCTCCCTCTAGTGTCTCCCAGCTCCCTCTATTGTCTCCCAGCTCCCTCTATTGTCTCCCAGCTCCCTCTATTGTCCCCCAACTCCCTCTATTGTCCCACAGCTCCCTCTATTGTCTCACAGCTCCCTCTAGTGTCTCCCAGCTCCCTCTAGTGTCTCCCAGCTCCCTCTATTGTCCCCCAGCTCCCTCTATTGTCCCAGCTCCCTCTATTGTCCCCTAGCTCCCTCTATTGTCCCCCAGCTCCCTCTATTGTCCCCCAGCTCCGTCTATTGTCTCCCAGCTCCCTCTATTGTCCCCCAGCTCCTTCTATTGTCTCCCAGCTCCCTCTATTGTCTCCCAGCTCCTTCTATTGTCTCCCAGCTCCTTCTATTGTCTCACAGCTCCCTCTATTGTCTCACAGCTCCCTCTATTGTCTCCTAGCTTCCTCTATTGTCTCCCAGCTCCCTCTATTGTCTCCCAGCTCCCTCTAGTCTCACAGCTTCCTCTAGTGTCTCCCAGCTCCCTCTATTGTCCCCCAGCTCCCTCTAGTGTCTCCCAGCTCCCTATAGTGTCTCCCAGCTCCCTCTATTGTCCCCCAGCTCCCTCTATTGTCCCCCAGCTCCCTCTAGTGTCTCCCAGCTCCCTATAGTGTCTCCCAGCTCCCTCTATTGTCCCCCAGCTCCTTCTATTGTCCCCCAGCTCCCTCTATTGTCCCCCAGCTCCATGTATTGTCTCCCAGCTCCCTCTAGTGTTCCACAGCTCCCTCTAGTGTCTCCCAGCTCCCTCTATTGTCTCCCAGCTCCCTCTATTGTCTTCCAGCTCCCTCTATTGTCTCCCAGCTCCCTCTAGTGTTCCACAGCTCCCTCTATTGTCTCCCAGCTCCCTCTATTGTCTCCCAGCTCTCTCTATTGTCTCCCAGCTCCCTCTAGTGTCCCCCAGCTCCCCCTATTGTCTTCCAGCTCCCTCTATTGTCTCCCAGCTCCCTCTAGTGTCTCCCAGCTCTCTCTATTGTCTCCCAGCTCCCTCTAGTGTCCCTCAGCTCCCCCTATTGTCTTCCAGCTCCCTCTACTGTCCCCCAGCTCCCTCTAGTGTCCCTCAGCTCCCTCTATTGTCTACCAGCTCCCTCTAGTGTTCCACAGCTCCCTCTATTGTCTCCCAGCTCCCTCTATTGTCTCCCAGCTCTCTCTATTGTCTCCCAGCTCCCTCTAGTGTCCCCCAGCTCCCCCTATTGTCTTCCAGCTCCCTCTACTGTCCCCCAGCTCCCTCTAGTGTCCCTCAGCTCCCTCTATTGTCTACCAGCTCCCTCTAGTGTTCCACAGCTCCCTCTATTGTCTCCCAGCTCCCTCTAGTGTCTCCCAGCTCCCTCTATTGTCTCCCAGCTCCCTCTATTGTCTCCCAGCTCCCTCTAGTGTCTCCCAGCTCCCTCTATTGTCTCCCAGCTCCCTCTAGTGTTCCACAGCTCCCTCTATTGTCCCCCAGCTCCCTCTAGTGTCTCCCAGCTCCCTCTATTGTCTTCCAGCTCCCTCTATTGTCTCCCAGCTCCCTCTAGTGTTCCACAGCTCCCTCTATTGTCTCCCAACTCCCTCTATTGTCTCCCAGCTCCCTCTATTGTCTCCCAGCTCCCTCTAGTGTTCCACAGCTCCCTCTATTGTCTCCCAGCTCCCTCTAGTGTCTCCCAGCTCCCTCTATTGTCTCCCAGCTCCCTCTATTGTCTCCCAGCTCCCTCTAGTGTCTCCCAGCTCCCTCTACTGTCCCCCAGCTCCCTCTAGTGTCTCCCAGCTCCCTCTAGTGTCTCCCAGCTCCCTCTAGTGTCTCCCAGCTCCCTCTATTGTCCCCCAGCTCCCGCTATTGTCTCCCAGCTCCCTCTAGTGTCTGCCAGCTCCCTCTAGTGTCCCACAGCTTCCTCTAGTGTCTCCCAGCTCCCTCTATTGTCCCCCAGCTCCCTCTAGTGTCTCCCAGCTCCCTATAGTGTCTCCCAGCTCCCTCTATTGTCCCCCAGCTCCCTCTATTGTCCCCCAGCTCCCTCTAGTGTCTCCCAGCTCCCTATAGTGTCTCCCAGCTCCCTCTATTGTCCCCCAGCTCCCTCTATTGTCTCCCAGCTCCCTCTAGTGTCTCCCAGCTCCCTCTATTGTCCCCCAGCTCCCTCTACTGTCCCCCAGCTCCCTATAGTGTCTCCCAGCTCTCTCTAGTGTCTCCAAGCTCCCTCTAGTGTCTCCCAGCTCCCTCTATTGTCTCCCAGCTCCCTCTAGTGTCTCCCAGCTCCCTCTAGTGTCTCCCAGCTCCCTCTATTGTCTCCCAGCTCCCTCTAGTGTCTCCCAGCTGCCTCTAGTGTCTCCCAGCTCCCTCTAGTGTCTCCCAGCTCCCTCTATTGTCTCCCAGCTCCCTCTAGTGTCTCCCAGCTCCCTCTAGTGTCTCCCAGCTCCCTCTATTGTCTCCCAGCTCCCTCTATTGTCTCCCAGCTCCCTCTATTGTCCCCCAACTCCCTCTATTGTCCCACAGCTCCCTCTATTGTCTCACAGCTCCCTCTAGTGTCTCCCAGCTCCCTCTAGTGTCTCCCAGCTCCCTCTATTGTCCCCCAGCTCCCTCTATTGTCCCAGCTCCCTCTATTGTCCCCTAGCTCCCTCTATTGTCCCCCAGCTCCCTCTATTGTCCCCCAGCTCCGTCTATTGTCTCCCAGCTCCCTCTATTGTCCCCCAGCTCCTTCTATTGTCTCCCAGCTCCCTCTATTGTCTCCCAGCTCCTTCTATTGTCTCCCAGCTCCTTCTATTGTCTCACAGCTCCCTCTATTGTCTCACAGCTCCCTCTATTGTCTCCTAGCTTCCTCTATTGTCTCCCAGCTCCCTCTATTGTCTCCCAGCTCCCTCTAGTCTCACAGCTCACTCTATTGTCTCACAGCTCCCCATAGTGTCTCCCAGCTCTCTCTAGTGTCCCCCAGCTCCCTCTATTGTCTCCCAGCTCCCTCTAGTGTTCCACAGCTCCCTCTAGTGTCCCACAGCTCCCTCTATTGTCTCCCAGCTCCCTCTATTGTCCCACAGCTCCCTCTAGTGTCCCCCAGCTCCCTCTATTGTCTCACAGCTCCCTCTATTGTCCCCCAGCTCCCTCTATTGTCCCCCAGCTCCCTCTATTGTCTCCCAGCTCCCTCTAGTGTCTCCCAGCTCCCTCTATTGTCCCCCAGCTCCTTCTATTGTCCCCCAGCTCCCTCTATTGTCCCCCAGCTCCATGTATTGTCTCCCAGCTCCCTCTAGTGTTCCACAGCTCCCTCTAGTGTCTCCCAGCTCCCTCTATTGTCTCCCAGCTCCCTCTATTGTCTTCCAGCTCCCTCTATTGTCTCCCAGCTCCCTCTAGTGTTCCACAGCTCCCTCTATTGTCTCCCAGCTCCCTCTATTGTCTCCCAGCTCCCTCTATTGTCCCCCAGCTCCCCCTATTGTCTTCCAGCTCCCTCTATTGTCTCCCAGCTCCCTCTAGTGTTCCACAGCTCCCTCTATTGTCTCCCAGCTCCCTCTATTGTCTCCCAGCTCCCTCTATTGTCTACCAGCTCCCTCTAGTGTTCCACAGCTCCCTCTATTGTCTCCCAGCTCCCTCTAGTGTCTCCCAGCTCCCTCTATTGTCTCCCAGCTCCCTCTATTGTCTCCCAGCTCCCTCTAGTGTCTCCCAGCTCCCTCTATTGTCTCCCAGCTCCCTCTAGTGTTCCACAGCTCCCTCTATTGTCCCCCAGCTCCCTCTAGTGTCTCCCAGCTCCCTCTATTGTCTTCCAGCTCCCTCTATTGTCTCCCAGCTCCCTCTAGTGTTCCACAGCTCCCTCTATTGTCTCCCAACTCCCTCTATTGTCTCCCAGCTCCCTCTATTGTCTCCCAGCTCCCTCTAGTGTTCCACAGCTCCCTCTATTGTCTCCCAGCTCCCTCTAGTGTCTCCCAGCTCCCTCTATTGTCTCCCAGCTCCCTCTATTGTCTCCCAGCTCCCTCTAGTGTCTCCCAACTCCCTCTATTGTCTCCCAGCTCCCTCTAGTGTCTCCCAGCTCCCTCTAGTGTCTCCCAGCTCCCTCTAGTGTCTCCCAGCTCCCTCTATTGTCTCCCAACTCACTCTATTGTCTCACAGCTCCCTCTAGAGTCCCCCAGCTCCCTCTAGTGTCCCCCAGCTCCCTCTATTGTCTCCCAGCTCCCTCTATTGTCTCCCAGCTCCCTCTAGTGTCTCCCAGCTCCCTCTATTGTCTCCCAGCTCCCTCTATTGTCTCCCAGCTCCCTCTAGTCTCTCACTGCTCCCTCTAGTGTCTCACAGCTCCCTCTAGTGTCTCACAGCTCCCTCTAGTGTCTCCCAGCTCCCTCTAGTGTCTCCCAGCTCCCTCTAGTGTTCCACAGCTCCCTCTAGTGTCTCCCAGCTCCCTCTATTGTCCCACAGCTCCCTCTATTGTCTCTCAGCTCCCTCTATTGTCCCACAGCTCCCTCTAGTGTCTCCCAGCTCCCTCTAGTGTCTCCCAGCTCCCTCTATTGTCCCCCAGCTCCCTCTAGTGTCCCTCAGCTCCCTCTATTGTCTCCCAGCTCCCTCTAGTGTCTCCCAGCTCCCTCTATTGTCTCCCAGCTCTCTCTATTGTCTCCCAGCTCCCTCTATTGTCCCCCAGCTCCCTCTATTGTCTCCCAGCTCCCTCTAGTGTCTCCCAGCTCCCTCTATTGTCTCCCAGCTCCCTCTATTGTACCCCAGCTCCCTCTAGTGTCTCCCAGCTCCCTCTATTTTCTCCCAGCTCCCCCTAGTGTCTCCCAGCTCCCTCTAGTGTCTCCCAGCTCCCTCTATTGTCCCCCAGCTCCCTCTATTGTCTTCCAGCTCCCTCTATTGTCTCCCAGCTCCCTCTAGTGTTCCACAGCTCCCTCTATTGTCTCCCAGCTCCCTCTATTGTCTCCCAGCTCCCTCTATTGTCTCCCAGCTCCCTCTAGTGTCTCCCAGCTCCCTCTATTGTCCCCCAGCTCCCCCTATTGTCTTCCAGCTCCCTCTATTGTCTCCCAGCTCCCTCTAGTGTTCCACAGCTCCCTCTATTGTCTCCCAGCTCCCTCTATTGTCTCCCAGCTCCCTCTATTGTCTACCAGCTCCCTCTAGTGTTCCACAGCTCCCTCTATTGTCTCCCAGCTCCCTCTAGTGTCTCCCAGCTCCCTCTATTGTCTCCCAGCTCCCTCTATTGTCTCCCAGCTCCCTCTAGTGTCTCCCAGCTCCCTCTAGTGTCTCCCAGCTCCCTCTAGTGTCTCCCAGCTCCCTCTATTGTCTCCCAGCTCCCTCTATTGTCTCCCAACTCCCTCTATTGTCTCCCAGCTCCCTCTATTGTCTCCCAGCTCCCTCTAGTGTTCCACAGCTCCCTCTATTGTCTCCCAGCTCCCTCTATTGTCCCACAGCTCCCTCTATTGTCTCCCAGCTCCCTCTAGTGTCTCCCAGCTCCCTCTAGTGTTCCACAGCTCCCTCTATTGTCCCCCAGCTCCCTCTAGTGTCTCCCAGCTCCCTCTATTGTCTTCCAGCTCCCTCTATTGTCTCCCAGCTCCCTCTAGTGTTCCACAGCTCCCTCTATTGTCTCCCAACTCCCTCTATTGTCTCCCAGCTCCCTCTATTGTCTCCCAGCTCCCTCTAGTGTTCCACAGCTCCCTCTATTGTCTCCCAGCTCCCTCTAGTGTCTCCCAGCTCCCTCTATTGTCTCCCAGCTCCCTCTATTCTCTCCCAGCTCCCTCTAATGTCTCCCAACTCCCTCTATTGTCTCCCAGCTCCCTCTAGTGTCTCCCAGCTCCCTCTAGTATCTCCCAGCTCCCTCTAGTGTCTCCCAGCTCCCTCTAGTGTCCCCCAGCTCCCCCTAGTGTCTCCCAGCTCCTTCTAGTGTCTCACAGCTCCCTCTAGAGTCCCCCAGCTCCCTCTAGTGTCCCCCAGCTCCCTCTATTGTCTCCCAGCTCCCTCTAGTGTTCCACAGCTCCCTCTATTGTCCCCCAGCTCCCTCTAGTGTCTCCCAGCTCCTTCTAGTGTCTCACAGCTCCCCCTATTGTCTTCCAGCTCCCTCTATTGTCTCCCAGCTCCCTCTAGTGTCTCCCAGCTCCCTCTAGTATTCCCCAGCTCCCTCTATTGTCTCCCAGCTCCCTCTAGTGTCTCCCAGCTCCCTCTATTGTCTCCCAGCTCCCTCTAGTGTCTCCCAGCTCCCTCTATTGTCCCCCAGCTCCCTCTAGTGTCTCCCAGCTCCCTCTAGTGTCTCCCAGCTCCCTCTAGTGTCTCCCAGCTCCCTCTACTGTCCCCCAGCTCTAATATGTAAATTGTTCTTCATTCGCAATCACTAAAATATACATTGTTCTTCCTTCTTACCAGTATGTGATTTGTGATCCACTCCATTAGTGTGTCATCAATATTGTTTTCACCTGAGGTAGTTTAACCAGAGATATTATATATAATGAGGAGATGGATCACTGTGGTAGTTTAACCAGAGATATTATATATAATGAGGAGATGGATCACTGTGGTAGTTTAACCAGAGATATTATATAGAATGAGGAGATGGATCATTGTGGTAGTTTAACCAGAGATATTATATATAATGAGGAGATGGATCACTGTGGTAGTTTAACCAGAGATAGTATATATAATGATGAGATGGATCAATGTAGTAGTTTAACCAGAGATAGTATAATGAGGAGATAATACTAATAATAGTACATTTCATTTATATAGCACACTTTAAACTCAATATGATCACAAGGTGCTTCACAGCAACATGGAAAATAAAAAGCTTCACATGCACAAAGATTCACCAGAATGAAGGAATTTAAGTATTAAACTTAAAAAGTGGCCTGACTGGGGCTATATTTTGCACTATATTTCGCATCCTGAATGATTTCCCCAGTCCAGCCCTGGACTCTGGGCATATCTACAGGGTTCAGTAGACGTTGAAACCTCCTACAGATACTGTAGCTAGAGGGTTCGGGGTGGACCAGTGACCTAGCGGCAGTGTGAAGCAGCCTGTTTTGTAATGTTGTGTTTGCAGTCGTGGACATTGGTCCCCTTTCTCTGAAAATTAACCAGATGCCAGCGCACAGTGTTCAGTATTTAGCACAAGTCCAAGGCCACACATACTGTCATCATTGACAATGTAAAGGCCTGTCTCTCACTATGTTGACGTGTCAAATCAGCCTCAAAATGACAGAAAGAGAAAGCTCCTGCTGGGGGTTATAATATAACATTAGAGTTGTGTTCATGTGTGTGGACTATATCAGGACTAGTGTAGTGGTTGTGTGGAGTGAATGGATTAGCTTGATCCTTGATCCTTTATTTAACCTTTATTTATCCAGGTAGGTCAATTAAGAACCCATTCTTATTTACAACAGTGACAAAAGGACCTCTCGAAGAGAAACTGGAAAAAGGGGACACATTTTTTTTTATAAATAAATAAACCAAAAAAGAACAATCCAGATAATATGACTATTGGACATATATGATTCATAGATACATACATCACAGAGGTAAGGGAAATGAACAAAACAAAATAATCTAATTATGGTTATAAGGTATATAAGGTATAAAAAAGGTATATAAGACATGAAGCAGAACAGGCAATTTACAGTTAAAAAGCTGGGTGACAGTTGCAGGTGTGTATAAACAACCTTAAAAGTAGTGAGGGGGATCAATTTGTCCATTTTCATTCTTTTGCATCTTGTTCCAACTGTTGGGAACAGCAAATCAGAAGGAGGATTGACCAAAGGAAGTGTTAACACGGGGAAACATCTAGCGAGATATGGTGAGCAGCTCTGGTGTTATAGGAGTAGATGAACATTTTAACAGGTGTATCAAATAAGGAGGGGTCAGACCAAGGAAGATTTTATAAACCAATGAATGTGTGTGTAAGTCTAAGCCAATTAATTTCTTATCGAGGGTGTAACAATGGCCAATTTACAGACGTGTATAAGTCCCAATGATCTGTTGAGTAGTTGTGTTTTGTTCTATTATCATATATAATTATCTATTTTATCTATTTTATCGATTTATATCCAGAGTAATAAGAAGAAGATGTGGACGGTGTCATCATATACACGTGTTTTCTATGTGTTCCCCGTTATGCGTTGACAGAAGTAGCATTGTGTAACTTCCCTGAGACCATTGGGGCTGCTCATAATTCTATTTCTACTCTATTTCTTCTTCTTTCTTTTTCTTTCGGCTTTTCCCGTCAGGGGTCGCCACAGCGGATCATCCGTTTCCATCTGCTTCTGTCATCCACGTCGTCCTCCGTCACGCCCGCTGCCCGCATGTCCTCCTTCACTGTGTCCATACACCTCCTCTTGGGCCTTCCCCTCCTCCTCTCTCCTGGCAGCTTCATCTCCAGCATCCTCCTCCCGATGTACCCCACCTCCCTCCTCCTCCGCACATGTCCAAACCAAGTCTTGCCTCTCTCACTTTCTGCCCGAACTGCTCAACATGGGCCGTTCCTCCGATGTAGACATTTTCTACTCTATTTCTATTATTGTTATTTTCAGACACATGACCAAAACACGATGGAAATGATGATCCCTCATGGGTCCATTTCCCATTTAAACCCCCGGGCTCAGGGTAACAGAAAACAGCCCCCAGTTCGTACTCCAGGCACATGAGGTTAACTGAAAACAACCCCCATTCCTTACCCCAGGCCCAGGGTAAAAAGAAAACATCAAGTGGAATTAACATTGTTAGGTTTTGTCCATTGCTCACCTACTCGCTCTGTTCCTTTAAGCCTACTCGCTCTGTTCCTTTAAGCCTACTCGCTCTGTTCCTTAGTTTTCTGTTTATCAATTGCATTCTCCTCACCTCACTAGCCCCCACCCTCGCGTTCGTTTGCTCTTCAGCAACCACACCCTTGGACTACCTGTCATTATGTGTTTGATTGGTCTGGTGCCGAACACACACTTCTTGTTCGATTATCAATTACCTCCCGCACCTGATGTGTATTCTAATTAGCACCCCTGTGGGCTTTAAGTACCTGGCTCTTCCCCTCTGTCCCTTGTCGGGTCGTGCCGTATCATTCCGTATCATATCTCTATCACCTAACTCCTTCGGGAGGGTCTCTGTCAATAGGCTCTTACGGGAGTTCTGTTTCTGTCTGCTGTTTTATCTCCGGCGTGAGACGGGGTGCAAGCTTTGGCCACCTGTCGCCGTTTGCCTGGATGGGGACATTGTTACTATGCTCCCTAATCCTCTACGGGAGGTATCCCAGTGTTCCACTTCAGACCTCCGCGCAGCAGACGTCCTGACGCGCATCCAGACCTCCGCGCAGCAGACGCCCAGACGCGCATCCAGACCTCCGCGCAGCAGACGCCCAGACGCGCATCCAGACCTCCGCGCAGCAGACGCGCTCTTCACTCCAGACGCGCATCGCTTCCTAATACTCTACGGGAGGATGCGTCTCTCCGAGCCAGGCGCGCTCTTCCGCGCAGGCGCGCATCCAGACCTCCGCGCAGCAGACGCGCTCTTCACTCCAGACGCGCATCGCTTCCTAATACTCTACGGGAGGATGCGTCTCTCCGAGCCGGCGCGCTCTTCCGCGCAGACGCGCTCTTCACCCCAGACGCGCATTCAGACGCACTCCAGATGCGTCCTCCGTACCGGCGCGTACTCCAAGCAGACGCACACCCCTCAGACCTCCGCGCCAGATGCGCCCTCCGTACCGGCGCGCACTCCAAGCAGTCGCGCACCACTCAGACCTCCGCGCCAGATGCGCCCTTCGTACCGGCGCGTACTCCAAGCAGTCGCGCACCACTCAGACCTCCGCTTGGACAACCCGTTTCCCCGTGGCGACGCGCTCGCCCCGTTTTGATCCAACTCTCTTTACGCACAGCGCCTGGGTGAGTTTTTATGACTGTCTTTGATCCTATTCGTTTTTCGTGTGTTTAAAGACACTGAAGATATCCTGCTTTTTGTCAGACTGTCACTCACCCAGCGTCAGCTTTTTGGACTGTTCATTGGGATAATATTTGGCCTTAACATCGCTCACTGTGTGTTTACACACCGAAGATATTTATCACGTGGATTTGTGTTTGGGACGTTTACTCACAGTGTGTATATACACCGAAGATTCTGTCACCTGGATTACTTTTTGGGACAAGTCACTTCTCCTGTTCACCTGCTCTGTTCCCTACTGTACTCTGAGCTAATCCCGCTCCCTCTCTCCCTCTCGGTCCCGCTTACCACCTCTGAGATCTGCCGAGAGAAGTCTGCAGAGCGGCTCTGACGTACCCACCTGCTTCCCCAGACTAACCATCCCGGGAGAAGCTGCAGAGCAGCAACATTCATTAATGCTTGTATCCCTGGCGTTGTCTGTTTTCTCTGTCCCAGTATGCAGCTCCAGCCCTCGCCCTGTTCCAAGGCCTTACCCTGTTTTTATCTAGTCCTTCCAGTCCTCCCTCTCCCCAGCCCGCCTCCGCGGGCCTCTGTCCCTGTTTTCCCCACTCTAGTCCTCCCAGTCCTCCCTGTCCCCAGCCCGCCTCCGCGGGCCTCTGTCCCTGTCTCCCCTCTCTAGCCCTCCTAGTCCTCCCTGTCCAGTCCTCCTAGTCCTCCCTGTTTCCTTCCTTGTCCCTTGCCCCGGCCCTGTTCCATTAGCCTTTCCGTTAGCCTTCCCTTAGCCTCCCCTTAGCCAGCTCGCCTCTTAAAGGCACTGTACCTTTCCCTTCTTGTTATCCAGTAATTTGTGTTCTCCCTTAAAGGGACAGTGCCGTTTTTTCTGTGTTGTTCAATAAATGCCCAGTTCTTGGCTTACTCTCATACCTGTCTTGTGTTGTGCGATTGGGGTCGGTTACAAACCATAACAAACATGCTGATAAGAAAAACAAATGATTTCATCACAAGGGTCAAAGGCTCTTGATCAATTGATCAGCTGTTGATCAGAGTGTCAGGAGAGTACAGAGGGCCCGGAACAGGTTTATGCAAAGAAACAAGTCTAAATTAGAATTATTTATTTCCCAGGACCTCTTCAAGTTCAAGTTCAAGTTTGTAAAATACACTTACTTTACGGTGAAATGCTTGGTTCTGTATGAGCCCCTGAGAGTGTGCTTCATACAGTAAAAAAAAGAGGAATATACAATATATATATACAATATACAATCTAAAGTAAAACCTAGGTGCAGTGAGTAAACAGTGAGGTACAATGCAGAAAATGAGGTACAAAACTTTAAGGTAAGGTGAAAATGCAAATGAGGTATGAATGTAGTGCAAATCTTTCTTCCTTTGTATTGAACAGGCCATTTTCTGTGGTTGTGGTACACACGATAAAGCACAGGTTTTAATCAACGAATTCCTTCGCTGCTTGGCTACCCCACACCCAAGAGAGTACATTTAGTAGACAGTGTTCCTGACTCCAAAAAGCACAGTTACTTGATTAATTACAGCTAATGTATTGCTTTTGTCCCCTGTGTGACATCACCAAGGACAATAATTATTGTTTGGGTTGTCTGAAGAATTGCGTTTCATTGCGCTACTGTTGCTAGGGAACAGCTTGGGCCCAACTTTATTTCCTGTCAGCTATTTATATCAAGAGTAATAAGAAGAGGATGTGGATGACGAGAAACCTAGTAGTGTTGTGTAACCTCCCTGAGAACAATGGGGCTGCGACCCATCATGATTCTAGATTGATATTAGCGCTGCAACAGGAAATAAACAGTGTTCTAATTGTCCATTTAGAAACTGTATATACTGGTGGGTTTGGACTGGGGGCAGTCTATACCATCAGCCTCAGTGATACCATTGTAAAATAAACTATGAACTACATTTACTCAAACTGAGTAAAATTGTATTCAGTTTGAGTAAAATGTACTCAGTTTGAGTCAAATTTACTCTGCAAAATGTACTGTGTAGTACCGCCACAATATACAAAAAATATACATATTATTTCCTCAGAACTGTCTTACTCTTTGATTACATCCAAAAATACCATATTTGCATGTAACTTGCATCAATCTATCACTATACGTCCGATAATCCTATGAATTTCAGTCATTCATATCTATATGAGCTTAAAACGGTGGGTAATCTATTTCACTAATAAAACAGTTGGTTAAATCCGTTTAGGTTCATCCTCCACTGCAATGTGGATGGAAGGATGGCTTCTCTACAGTGTTGAGACAGGGCCCGTTGTATTCCAAAACCTCCCACAGACAAACAAAGTTTTTGACCTTTGCTGTTCCTGCAGGGCCAATGATTGACTTGGGAATAAGATCTATCTTATTGATCATACTGACTCAGCTCAAGCTACCAGGGTCCTCTGAGACTTAACTGACTGATAGAGTGAGGGGCCCGACCATGGACCTGTACACGGCTGTTTTACTGTTAGGAACCCTCATCTATACAGGTAAGATACACTGTCTTAAAAAGGACAATTATGGACAGTCGTGATACTATGGAACAGGTCATAAAACTAACTTTGTAGTCGACTGGACACAGCAGAATTCCACCCATTGACGTCTGACTAGTTTCTAGTCAGAAAGGCTTTTCTGTGTGTGTCGGGGGGGGGGGGGTTGTGTGTGTGTGTGTGTGTGTGTGTGTGTGTGTGTGTGTGTGTGTGTGTGTGTGTGTGTGTGTGTGTGTGTGTGTGTGTGTGTGTGTGTGTGTGTGTGTGTGTGTGTGTGTGTGTGTGTGTGTGTGTGTGTGTGTGTGTGTGTGTCTGTGTCTGTGTCTGTGTCTGTGTGTGTGTGTGTGTGTGTGTGTGTGTGTGTGTGTGTGTGTGTGTGTGTGTGTGTGTGTGTGTGTGTGTGTGTGTAATATTTGAAATGGGAGATACAAAATATGGTATAACAGTACACTTCAGCAGATATATGCATTAATGAATACACATGATACACATTCATACATACAATCATGCATATACACACCTGTACGTTTTAACGAGCTGTGTGATCAAATTTATATTTTCACAAAGGTATCAGAGAGGCTGATTGAACATAGTTTGGCTACATGTGAAAGTGGATAGTAGAATCTACAGACTTACCAGCCTTAAGCTAGCATTGACCAGCCTTAATATAGCATTCACCAGCTTCAAGCTACCAGTCTTAACCTATTAATTAAGCCAAAGATAGTTGAGTATGTTTATATCCATAAATAATAGAACTAAAATGAGTCACAGAGCCCTATTTTACTGAATTACTGTATAAAGTGACATTGATTGCATCTATTTCTGCCTTCAGAATGTTTTTTATAAGAAATATATAGTTCTGTACGGAAGCCGAGAATGGCCACGTCTTTATTTATTATTTTATTGCCGTTTTCTCGTGATAACAACTTATTATTTCGTTATCTCGGCATGTAACAAAGTCAGTTTTCTCGTGATAACGACTTATTAGATTCATGATTCAAGAGAATTATTTTGTTATCTCGATATAACAAAGTCAGTTTTCTCGTGATAACGGATTCATTTATTTAATTTATCTCGATATAACAGAATACTTTTGTTTTGGTGGGATAATTATCCAGAACCATGTGCAAAACCCGGAGATGATTGGGAGCTGGTTCATGTGATCATGCTGTCCTGATTTCAGCCTTCAAGAGCTGCCACTGGCTGTCTGTTGCTGTACTGAACGGTCAACAATCTTTGTTGTCACAGGAAAAAAGACTTTGTTATATCGAGAAAACTGACTTTGTTAAATCGAGATAACAAAATAATAAGTCATTATCACGAGAAAACGGCACTAATAAATCTCTAATAATTCTCTAAATTCCTTCTAAGAATCTTATATGTGGATTTACTACAATATGTTTTACGTTACAATTGTTTGGTAGACGAAATGGGGTTTCTTATTTCCATGCCCGTAAAATATCATATCATAACAGGCCAACTGTAACATCTCACTGAATAACAGTAACAGGTATTAAATTGATGAATCAGTTTGAATATGTCTAATGTTTTTAATTCTGTGATAAATAAAAACATTATTTGTTGTTAGCTGATCTTTCATTGCATGTGAGACTTACTTGATATTCAAAACCTTTCTGATACAGTATTTAATAACAAACTCATACAACTTTCTGATACCAATATTTAATAACAAACATATAAACCTATGATACAGCATTTATAACAAACTATACACCTTTCTGATACAGTATTTAATAGCAAACACATACAACTTTCTGATACAGTATTTAATAACAAACATATACACCTTTCTGATACAGTATTTAATAACAGACATATACAACCTTCTGATACAGTATTTATAACAAATACATACACCTTTCTGATACAGTATTTAATAACAGACCTATACAACCTTCTGATACAGCATTTATAACAAATACATACAACTTTCTGATACAGTATTTAACAAACAAATATGTGGAGCTATGAGTGTGAAGCAGAGTTGGGTTTAAAAAGAGTCATTAATATAAGAAATTAGCTCCTGATCAGCCTAACTGCTGAATGTTTTGAGGATCTGACAGGAGATAATTCTGTATATTTCTCTTGTCTCTTATGTCAGTCAGTGGCAACCCGCTGGAGAGCTACGCCAAGACCGAGGGAGCATGGATCCTCTCGCTGCAGAAAAGGGAATACGCTTCCAACACAGTGACTGACTGCGCCAACAAGTGTAACGCAGAAATCTCCTTTGTTTGCAAGTGGGTTTAAACTTTACACATGTCCCAGCCATCTTGGATGTTATACTAGATCCGTCTCAACACTTTGTATAAGGGAGGAGCATATGCTGATCAATCACAAAATAGAGATAAAACAGATGGAAGGTATTGATGTCTGTTGGTTTGTTTTTAAATTAGAACCTATAGCTCACATAATCGTGCCTTTGCAGAAACAATAGCTTTGCAGACAGATGGTGTCGTATCCTCACGAACCTTTCCGGATACAAATCTGGCGGAAATGGACTCATCATCAGTCCTGTGACAAACAGATACTCCTCATTGAAAATGTATTAAAACAGTCGTATAGATGGACAGACACAATGGATCATTGTAGCTGGACTTTAAGGTCCATATGCATATGAATTATTAGAAAGGCTATTCCCATTCAGATCTTTTTTTTAACCCCCCCATTTAGCAGAAAACGAAAGCCATTTGCATACTTTTTTTGCAAAGCTTAGCTTTATACTTTATACTTATAGCACATGCATGAGTCTGGTCTCTTATGAAAGGTAACATTCTGAAGTTGCTAAAGCAATAAAGAACAATGGGTCTCATTCACCAACATTGCCAAAAGATTTCTCTTAGGGCAAACTCGCCGACAATTAGACCCGGATTCACCAATGCGTGGAGAACCTGTCTTAAGTGGCCAAAAACGATCCCAGCTGGGATGCCCACAATGAGGAATGTCACTCATTGACAAACATGAACGTGCGTTCCCGTTTAGATCATTTGCATACAGACACGCCTCCGGCAGCTCCTTATAAAGCCAGCCAACAGAGCCGTGTGCAAATGAAATCGCAAAAAGTATGACATCAAGAGTTAGACACACCTGTCCAGCTCATTATAATGCAACTGACTATGCTGCAGCCGTGTGGAAATGGTGGCCAATATAGGTAGCGGAAGCGCTTTGCGACCGATCAAAATGAGATTAGATTAATCTATTGTCATCATACAGCTTGTGGCCACCTGCCGCACACACACACACACACACGCACGTGCGCGTGCATGCTCAGTACTATATAGTCTACGTGCGTAATGAATGAACGCAGTATAGGCTTATATTATTCGAATGACTTGTTTTATTAGGAGATCACAGATACTGCACTGCCCTATAGTAGTAGTACAGTCCACCAGTCCGCTCATGTTACCCCCGACTCTGGCGACCTTAATATGTGTACTGTACTTACTGTACGTATAGGGCAGAGCATTTGTATCTACTAAATCCTATTGAAACAAGACATTAGAATAATATAAGCCTACTGTTCATTCATTAGACACGTAGGCTATACAGTGTGAGTGTGTGCGTGTGTGTGTGGCGCAACAAGACTTATGGAATATTAATACTATCTATTCCACTATAGATATATCCACGTGATTAGCTTTAGTTCTTATTTATTTATCCACTGTAATTTGCAGTGTTGGTGTAGTAGGCTACATAGGGATAGATCCACAAAGAATGGATTGCACAGTGCTAATTGCACCCTTACTTACAATTCATTATGAATTGAAAATGGGGGACCCTGATGTAAACAAGACGAAAGTCTTTCTCTGGTCTGCATCCCCTTAACAATTGTGTATATTGAGCCGTACTGTATTGTACCTATTCTGCAATCTGTTAATAAAATGTGCATTCAATAAATCACTGCGCGGTACAGTACGGCTCAATACACACAATTGTTAAGGGCCCTAAGTCCGTTGGTGAATGAGACCCAATCACTTTGAGTGCTAATGTATTAGAGAAACAGAGGTTTGCACTCACTGAAATAAAATATTGTTTCTTACTTTTTTGTTGACTTGTTGCCAGATTCCTGTTTTTAAGTTCCAGCATAGAGGTATGAGCTGGAAAACACAGCGGGTCCATAGCCTGAAGTCGTATGTAGTACAGGTCCACATTTTATAAAAATCCATTCAAAGATTTGTGCTTGAGAAAGGTTTTTGTAAACTGTGTACCGGCAAAAAATAGCGTGAAAATCCAAAATGGCAATCCACTTCCATTCATTCTAAATTAATTCTGACAACAACGTTCTTCTTCGTCACCTTTCACTACCTTCCCAAACTATCACACGCTCTGCTGCAGTCTCTTTCGGAGCGGACGCTCGTTGGCTATACAATGGTGATCAATAATTTTTGCCATCAGAGGTGATTGGTCAGTTCTAGACCGTTCTAGACTGGACGTGGTCATGACCAGAAGTGGTCATTTTGGATGACGCTTGCCGGATAAATCGGCATTTAACTTGAGACCCGAAGCACGCAGCTGGTTGAGGGTGGTGGCGATTGAAAGGCAGCAACTTCAACTTTCGAATGGTGCGTGGATGATCCTCAAAAAATGCAGCTTCGACCCGGTAGACGAACCTATGGCTGGTATATCTATGATGGCTGCCATATAATCGTTGATCAGATTGTCTTGGAAATCAGTGTTGTTTGGTCATTTGTTGGCCATGATGTTTAGCCTCATGTCAGACCCAAACCTAAATAGAGATGAATAGATTAATATTTTTGTGATCATCCATTTTCAATGGCATAATGATTGATGATTTTTTCAGCTTGGCTGTTTAGTAGCAACCTCAGTGTTGGTTTGGTTCACCAAATGAAATTACCATGATACACCAACACATTTTATAATGTACCAAAGAAGATTACCATGACACACCAAGACATCTTACAATGAGGATATTATTACCATGATACACCAAGACAGTTTACAATGTACCAAATGAAATTACCATGATATACCAAAACATCTTACATTTTATAATACACCATTACCAGGCCTTTTCCATCTCCTCAGGTTCTGTGGTTCGGGTGTCTGATCATTACACTAGAGCCCTGCACCTTTACATTAAAACCCTGGATCTTTACATCAGAACCCTGCATCTTTATATTAGAACCCTGTATCTTTATGTAACGGAGGTCTGTGAGTAATATCCACAGTCACGATAAACGCGCGTGTTGTGAAGTGACTGTGGCAGTAAGTGGGCTGCGAGTTAAACTCACTTCCCCATAACAGGGTTAAAAGACACATAGATACTAGGGGTGTAAAGGTACACGTATCCGTACCGAACCGAACAAGTTTCAGTGTGTACCGTACCGTACCGAACAGCTGTGTAGTGTACCGAACTAATACAACGGTATGTTAATCACTAACGACCGCCCACCGGGGGCTGTTTTTTTCACAATCTAATATAATATTTTTTTTTTTTTTTTTTACAAGTCGATTATTAATTTCAATATAGAATATTCGTTGACAGCCCTACAAGTACAATTAGTTACTGCACACTACATCACCCCTGAGTGGAACATGGAAAGCCAAACTTTCCCCCACTGTATGAAAACCGTACCGAACCTTGACTTCAAAACCGAGGTACGTACCGAACCGTGGTTTTTGTGTACCGTTACACCCCTATACGGTACCCAGGAGTGAATTCACCTCTTAGTGCAGCAGTCTATGTCGTCGCCCACGGCGTGGGAGACCCATGTTCGAATCTCCCTCGGGCATCGACAAATTACACAACGCAAGAGGAGTACAGTACCATACGATCGGTCACATTTACACTAGAACCCTGGATATTTAAACCAGCTCTGTCTTCGTAGGTCATTCCTGTACAATGAAAAGGAGCAGGAGTGTTGGACGGTGGCAGCGAACTCCAAAACGGAGCCCATTCTACGCAGAGCCAGTACATCTCTATATGAAAATAAAGGCATGTCCTCTGCTCTCTGTACACACATAGCTAAACATGTCCTCCCCTCTGCCCTCTCTCTGTAAACACATAGCTAAACATGTCCTCTCCTCTGTTCTCTCTCTCTGTAAACACATAGTTAAACATGTCCTCTCCTCTGTTCTCTCTCTCTGTAAACACATAGCTAAACATGTCCTCTCCTCTGTTATCTCTCTCTGTAAACACATAGCTAAACATGTCCTCTCCTCTGTTCTCTCTCTGTAAACACATAGTTTAACATGTCCTCTCCTCTGTTCTCTCTCTGTAAACACATAGCTAAACATGTCCTCTCCTCTGTTCTCTCTCTGTAAACACATAGCTAAACATGTCCTCTCCAGTCTCCTCTGTTATCTCTCTCTGTAAACACATAGCTAAACATGTCCTCTCCTCTGTTATCTCTCTCTGTAAACACATAGCTAAACATGTCCTCTCCTCTGTTCTCTCTCTCTGTAAACACATAGTTAAACATGTCCTCTCCTCTGTTATCTCTCTCTGTAAACACATAGTTAAACATGTCCTCTCCTCTGTTCTCTCTCTCTGTACACACATAGTTAAACATGTCCTCTCCTCTGTTCTCTCTCTCTGTAAACACATAGCTAAACATGTCCTCTCCTCTGTTCTCTCTCTCAGTAAACACATAGCTAAACATGTCCTCTCCTCTGTTCTCTCTCTCTGTAAACACATAGTTAAACATGTCCTCTCCTCTGTTCTCTCTCTCTGTAAACACATAGCTAAACATGTCCTCTCCTCTGTTCTCTCTCTCTGTAAACACATAGTTAAACATGTCCTCTCCTCTGTTCTCTCTCTCTGTAAACACATAGTTAAACATGTCCTCTCCTCTGTTCTCTCTCTCTGTAAACACATGGCTAAACATGTCCTCTCCTCTGTTCTCTCTCTCTGTAAACACATAGCTAAACATGTCCTCTCCTCTGTTCTCTCTCTGTGTAAACACATAGCTAAACATGTCCTCTCCTCTGTTCTCTCTCTTTAAACACATAGCTAAACATGTCCTCTCCTCTGTTCTCTCTCTCTGTAAACACATAGCTAAACATGTCCTCTCCTCTGTTCTCTCTCTCTGTAAACACATAGCTAAACATGTCCTCTCCTCTGTTCTCTCTCTCTGTAAACACATAGCTAAACATGTCCTCTCCTCTGTTCTCTCTCTCTGTAAACACATAGTTAAACATGTCCTCTCCTCTGTTCTCTCTCTGTAAACACATAGTTAAACATGTCCTCTCCTCTGTTCTCTCTCTCTGTAAACACATAGCTAAACATGTCCTCTCATCTGCCCTCTCTCTGTAAACACACAGGTAAGCATGTCCTCTCTTTCTTTCTCTCTATCTCTCTCTGTACACACACAGGTAAGCATGTCCTCTCTCTCTTTCTCGTTATCTCTCTCTGTACACACATAGCTAAGCATGTCCTCTCCTCTGCTGTCTCTCTAGGCTTCCTGCTGGAGTGTGTGCATGGCATTGGGACGGACTACAGAGGCACCAAGTCCAAAAGTCAATCTGGGAAGACCTGTCAGAGATGGGCTTCCAAATTCCCACACAGACCCAAGTATGTATTTACATCATAATTATGATATGATCATCATTTAGATCATAATAATCTACTCACACCAAATAATGTATTTAATTAATATACTCACACAGAGCAAAGTATATATTTATACACAGATCAAAGTGTGTGTTTATGCTCTTGCTTATACTCAATGTATACCTGTCTACTGCTTTCACTAACTGCCTTACACTGTAATTATATGAATCATAATGACCTACCTCAAACTATAGTCTATGCATATAACTTGTAGCATGTACAATAATGCTGTATACTGTATACTCCTCCTTACCTGTATTATACCTGCATATAATCCAGAATATGCCTGCATATAATCCTTTCTACCTACCTACAAATAGAGCACAGCAGAGCGCTGCCCTTGCCGCACGGTAGCTGGGAAGTTGCCATATAAACAATACCCAACCAGTAGGGGGCGCTCGGGTTACACCAGGTTACTTTTCGTCTCTCCCGAATTTCTCTGCCGAACTTTCTTCAACGCAACTTCTGACACAGCTGATCAGAGAAAAAATATATACAATCCTCGTACTCTACTTTAGTTAACCGAATCAATATTGTAGAAATAGGCAGGCTGGTTATCTCTGCAAGCGACAGGATGACGCCAGTCTACTCCGCTGCTCTTTTTATAATCTATCCGTTCACTAATACTTCGCAAGTTGCAAACAAAGTCTGGGCTTTCAGAATATTCTGAATTTATCATCAAATTCAGATGATAAATAAAATAAAAGTAGTACAATAGGCTAGTAATAGGACAAAAACAGAATCAGAATTAATATATTTAACATTTTACATTTTAAGCATTTTATGAGCAAACTAAATTTGTTAGATTGGACATTTGATTAACACTTTCTTCGCCAGGCTTATATCCATCCTAAACCATCCCACGCCAGCTCTATTTGTCTATGGAGAAGTTCCCCTTCTTTGCAGGGCTATAACTTTTTTAATTGTATTGCTAAATTGACATTACTATGGCCCATTCAACATCAAGTATCTTTTGTTCAGGGTGTAGCAACGTTATACTTTTTCATTCACATATTCATACTAAAATACGGTCTAAAGTATAAGTATGTTTTTATCGTTTTCTGCAGCTTTCTGCAGAACGTGATTTATAGCCCTAAATGCATTATATTGATGATTGTATACAGTTTGATAGCGATCGGCGCGAGATAAAAAATGTCAAATGGACGTGCTTCTAGAAGTTACTACTTATCATCTGATGTTGACCGGATGGGGGGGTCGTTTATAACTCCGTGGCCAACGTTAAATGATTCATCTAGTGTGGGTGATATGATCATTAGAGCAGTTTGTATCGAACACGTTAAAAAAAAATGCTGAAACTCACCGTAGCTTCCTCGTAGCGTTGGGCGATGAGCGTGGAGCAAAAATATTCTTATTATGGGATGTTGAAATATGCGATCCATCTCCAGGTTGTATAATAGTATATACGTCCAAATCATGTTGTTTATCGAGTTATTGGTAACGGATTGCTATCCATTGTGTCTAGCTTGAGTCCCGGGACTATTAGCGAGTGATCGGACCGAATTGGAATGAGCACCAGCTTCCGTTTCCGGTTTCCGGTTTGGGCGATCCGCCGATCGGCCACCAGATGGCGCTCTTGAACCGTTGGAGAGTTGAGAGGGGATCAACAGTAGATCTCAAGTCTCCGGGGGAGAAATATGATTGCGATCACAGATTTTTGAAATATTGATCTCAATGACGTGTTACGGCGTCATTGGCAGAATTAGCATGGCGGGGAATGACGAGTTTAGGCGTTATTGGCGATTAAAGTGTTAATTATATCAAGCTGAGAACAGAGCAATTTAACAACCCTCGGCACTGGGCTGTTTCTCCCCTCCCCTTTACTACAAAACCAGGATGAATGACCTTTACTACAGGTGTCCCGAATTGATACGATCAATGGATTCACGTGAAAAATAAATAGTAAGACTGTTGTATACAATATTGTTTGTGTAATTTATCTGTACATATCATATATTATCAGCTCCACCGGTGATTATAAAAGCCCTTTTCACACAGATGCAATATGGATTGTCTTTTTTCCCCCAACCTGCCGGGTTTGGGTTGTCCACACTGAAACTAGCAAGCAAGACAGTATACGCGTGTGTGTGCATTCCGCTTGATATGATTAATTTATGTCAACATATTTAGTTTGCTCATAAAATGCTCAATGTATGTATTCTGATTCTGTTTTTATTGTAGCCACTATCCGTTCACTAATGCTTCGCAAGTTGCAAAAAAAGTCTTGGCTTTCAGAATATTTCGATTTTGATCAAATTCAGATGATAAATAAAATGTTGACGCTTGTAAATTCATGATGACAAGCGGAGAACGGAGCAACTTAACCGGACAGTTTCAAACATTTTGATCTCTCATATTTTTGCAACAGAAGTCCTGCAACATAAGACAAATGTCCCACATTTCAATGGGTCTCATTCCCCAATATTTTCCAAAGAGTTCTCTTGGAAGACTTATCTTGGAACCGACTGAGACAGAATCAATGACAAGTTCACTCTGAGTCCCCAACGTGCTGGTAATATGTCTTAAGTGGCTCAAACGTTCGCACCTGTGATATGATCTGATATCTGCGTTGGGGAATGGCATATGTCTCAAACGCGAAAGCGCGTCCCCATTCAGGTCATTTGCATACAAAACAACGCCTCCAGAGCTCCTTATAAGGCAACTAATGACGCAGCCGCGTGAAAATGGAATGGCGGAAGCGCTTTGCGAGTCTTGCGACCCATCAAAATTAGATTAGATTAATGTATTGGCATCATATATAGTACACACACACACACACACACACACACACACACACACGCGTGCAGTACTGTATATGAATGAATGAATGAAAACTTTATTTAACAGATTGCAGAATGGGTACAATACAGTACGGCTCAATACACACAATTGTTAAGGGGATGCAGACCAGAGAAAGACGTTTGTCATGTTTACATAATATATATATATATATATATATATAGCCTACGGCGTAATGAATGAACGCAGTCTAGGCTTATTATTCCATTAATGACTTGTTTAATTAAATATACATACAGACTGTACTTATACTGTACGTAGGGCAGAGCATATATATAGTATCTACTAAATCCTAATGAAACAAGTAACTAGAATATATTAAGCATATACTGTTCATTCATTAGACACGTAGGCCATACTGGCGCACACAAGACTTGTTATGGAATATTAATGCAGTCTATTTCCACCGATTAGCTTTAGTTCTTATTTATTTATTTATTTATTTATCCACTGTCATTTCAGTGTTGGTGTATAGGCTATGCTATATAATGTATTTCAATATAATTTGAATTGATTAATGATATATTCGAAGGAATGCAGGTTTATAGCTATATCAAACAAAGGTCTCTCCCATTGTATACCATTAAAACAGATATGTAACAAATAAGAAATACAAATTCCACAGAAGGCATTCAATAATTATTATTTTCAATCATTTCACAATAATTGCATTGTGTTTGAATATCTGAGTAATTAAAGTAATTCTACATTTGTCCAAAATAGCTGGTTCAGATATGGTTAATCCAGCTGCCCTGTGATCAGATGAATCCATATTATTTATTTTTCCGACATCAAATGCATAATTTCTTATAGTACAAATATTGTCATATTTATTTTAATTATGATTAAGTAATTAATTCCAAGGAGGCCTGTAGCGTTGACATGAAGGAATCACTATGAGAACACAGTCTGTCAAGTTAATAAAATGTTCAATTAGTCAATCAATCATAAGTGTGCTCCTCAGGACTCTTAAATCTGCTCTCAGCCACGCTCAAATCTGATCTCAGGATAATTTGGGGAATCGCGCTAACAGCCCTAATATGTCTTAAGAAATCTGAGGAAATATTTGGTCGTAAATCCGTTCGGGAATGAGACCCAATGAAGGCACTGGCCCAAAAAAGGTTGCCAACCACTGTTCTAAGCAATTATTATATTATTATCATCATAACATTTGATGTCTAATTAAAATAATTATCATCCTTTTGCCCAATAATGTTAATGGTATGTACAGTAGGTTTCTTATTCTTGCCAGAGTGCCGCCATGTTGAAACTGATTTAAAATCTGATTGTTGCTAAATGCTCAAAATAGGGGATACAAACTAACTGCGCTCCAATATGCCAATAACGTTCAGTTTTGTGGTATATTATCCCGAGTAATAAGAGATATTTAAAAAATGCATACAGAAGTAATTAGCTTGAAGTCTCCTAAAGGCATTTGGGATGTGTCGTTTTGAAAGATTCCAATGCTCATCCAAGCGCTGAATGTCCTCTTCATAATGGCGTCAAAATGACTACAATTACCGATGGTCGCTTTTTCAAAATGGCCGACTTTCGAGATCAAAACAACACAAAAACGAATACTAAAATCGCACTAATAACACTTTAACCTATTGGTAAACTAACGTATTGATGATAATATACATTATAACTGCTGTTGTTACATGGTTATGATGTTTATACTTGAATACGTTTGAAAAATAAAACTATAATTTTGTCAGACAGTATACAGAGCTTGATTTATGACGTGATGTCATTTGCGGTCCGCTGGCGGACCGCACGGGCTAAAGAGGGTGTTGTGTATATTGTAATGTGATGTATATCTTGTTTAAACTGGTTTAATGTGGTGTAAACTGATTTATTGTGATATGCATCTTGTTTAAACTGGTGATGTGTTTTTTCTTTAAACTGGTTTATTATGGTGCATTACTTGTTTAAATGTGTTTAATGTGGTGTATCCCCTGTTTAGACAGGTCTAATGTGGTTTATCTCTTGTTTAACCTGGTTTAATCTCTTGTAGCATCACACCTCAGACCCATCCTAGAGCAGACCTGGACTCAAACTTCTGTAGAAACCCAGACAGCGACGTTAATGGACCCTGGTGTTATACCACCGACCCAGAGAAACGCTGGGAGTCCTGTAACGTCCCTGACTGCACTGGTAGGATGGATGGATGGATGGATGGATGGATGGATGGATGGATGGATGGATGGATGGATGGATGGATGGATGGATGGATGGATGGATGGATGGATGGATGGATGGATGGATGGATGGATGGATGGATGGATGGATGGATGGATGGATGGATGGATGGATGGATGGAATGGATGGATGGATGGATGGATGGATGGATGGATGGATGGATGGAAGATTGATGGTGTGTTGGATGGATGGATAGATATATAGATGGATGAAGTGCTAGGTGGATATTAGGGATGCAACAATACAGTTAACCCTCGGTTCAATACATACCACGTTTTTGGGTCACGGTTTCGGTTCGGTTTCATTACATATTTTGTGCATAAGGAGAAAAAAATGCTACTATTTATTTTATTCCCAATTCATTTATTTAGCTAAAAGAAAACGTTTCCATTGAGACTAATTCCTGGTGTATTGTACAATATAAAATAAAGAAAGAAATGTATATAAAGAAAAATATGTTTTATATTTATGTCACAATATTTGCTGCGAGTGTAATGTTTGGACTCTCCAACTTCCACTCAGTCACTGCATTTGTCAATGCCTCTGCCAAGTGAGCACTTGTATGACTTTCATACATGGGAGGGGTTTGGAGTACTGCGCTCTTCATCTCCCAACCCGACATAGTGGACCGTCACAGTGAGGTAACTCTCTGTTGCCCGAGAGGTGCAAATATCTGTGGTGCGGGCAAGGCTCTGTGCTTTTGCTCATTTGTCTTCAATGCCTTTGCATGGTGTTTCATAGAGACCGTTACTTTGGTGCTGAAAAATGTACGAGAGAGCACAGTGTAAGCGCCTTCATTAGGTGACGAAAGCCCACATCTCTAACCACTAAAAGCCCACATCTCTAACCACTAAAAGCCCACATCTCTAACCACTGAAAGCCCACATCTCTAACCACTAAAAGCCCACATCTCTAACCACTGAAAGCCCACATCTCTAACCACTGAAAGCCCACATCTCTAACCACTGAAAGCCCACATCTCTAACCACTAAAAGCCCACATCTCTAACCACCGAAAGCCCACATCTCTAACCACTGAAAGCCCACATCTTTAATAATAATAATAATAATAATAATAATAATAATAATAATAATAATAATAATAATAATAATAATAATAATAATAATAATAATAATAATAATAATAATAATAATAATAATAATAATAATAATAATAATAATAATAATAATAATAATAATAATAATAATAATAATAATAATAATAATAATAATAATAATAATAATAATAATAATAATAATAATAATGATCCACGTCCTTATCATGCTGTGATGTTATGCATACACATGTAAATGATGTTCATTAATTTGCATTGTCCTTAATAAACAAATCTTAAATCTTAAATTGCAGCCAGAGCTGCCCTGAGGCAGACTCACGGAAGCGTGGTGAATAATCATCACCTACGGCCCCTCCGACCACCACCAACATTCATTCACATGCATACACATTCATACGAGGCAAGTAGGTTAAGGGGAGACACTGCAGGTGAATAGGGTAAAAAAATTAACTAATAGATATCACAATGAAACTTCCCCAGTTGATTACTTATATTAAGACAAGACTTTTTTGTATTACAAGTTTTCTGAAATTGTATGTTTAAATATGCAAATGAGGCATGATCTACTTAAATATGCACTAATTTGCATATAATTCCAGGACAGAAATCTGAACATTGGATAAAGCCATTTTCAAGATTATAGTTTCATTTTGTTGACATATTAGAGCCAAAGGTTATTACAGAGGGGATTTTGGATATCTCTTTTTATCACTCCATAAATCAGAAAATACTCCATTCAGTAAATTTTTATGGTAAAATTCCATATTTCGCCATGTTTTTAGGAATACAATGTGATATAAATCAGGGTATGAATGCGATATCAACAAACCCTTCTGTAAATACCTTCAGAACATAGATATGAATAAAACTGGAAGGTTTGGTGTATGTGAGTGCTACTGAAGTGGAGATTTCAGGCTCAGAGTATGAGGAAAAACTCTTAAAACTCATTTTTGGGAAAACGCCTTCAAAGTTCTGTATTGTAAAATGCCATACTTTTTTTTTAAACAGATATTTACAAACACAATACCTAATCAAACCATTAGTAATAGACAACCTAAACACATGCCTGATAACTGAATAATAATGATGTTATTGAACTGAACAGAACTACACACAGGCTACAAACAGTGTAGTACAGTGTAGTACCCCCTAATAGGCAAAAAATATTTGAATAGATATCACTATGAAACTTTCCCAATTTGTTATGTACATATAAACTAAGAAAGATATATTGCAAGTTTTCTGAAATGTATGTTTATATATGCAAATGAGGCACTTCCCCATTAAATATGTGCTAATTTATGGATGCAATAAGGCAAAATGAAGTAAAATAAACAACTAAATGTGTGTTATTGATGTTTTATTGTCACTAGTTTCATAGAAGACATGTTTAGGAAGCAAAATATAACAACTCAAAATCAACAAAAAAAGTATATTTTGACCATTCACCTGGGGTGTCTCGCCAGTGTCTTGCCCAAGGACACAACGGCAGTGGGATGGACATGGGCTTGAGCGGGATTCGAACCACCAACCCTTCGATCATTGGACGACCCGCTCTACCGCTGAGCCATGCCGCCCCACTTTAACAACCCAAAAGGGCTGCCAATCTTTTGCAACAAATGTCGAAACTTGTTTGTTTTCGTGTTTTTCTGAACCGGTACGATAGGCTTGTTGGAAGGTATCGGCGAGACTGTTGTTTTTTCACTGACAATGTTCTTACCTTTTCGACTATACTGCTTCCAGACAGTGATGTTGCTGGGTGGTGGTGGTGCAGAAGTGTTTACATTTACGTAGGCGACAAATGTTCTTTTCTTTTTCATTAATTTCTATTTATTCATACATGGAATTATTACAGTCCAACAGTACATATTAATATGCTCCACTAAATTCCGTGGCCGAAAGGAACAGGAAGAAGAAAAAAGAAGAAATGAAGAAAAAAAGACTACGTGCAATGTTTACCAAACCAAACTAAATGTACATACTTATTTAGCAGAAATGGAAACATCAACACAATTAAATTAACATAAATAAATACATTTAGTGTATCTATCAGTTAAATTGCATATTTAGGTTCATTTATGTACACACACACACACTTTTATCTATAAATTTATAAATGTATTATTCTATATTATACTTCTATATACTATACTATATAATTGTATTATGCTCGCAGACAGTGGTTTTTCTGAATTTGAACTGTTTTCATTCCCTCGTCGTTGTATTCAAGCCAAAACCGAATTGTACCCACACTGCTACCTTTCAACTCGCCATGTTCCAGTGTTGTGTGAAAGATGACTCCAGTGTTGCCGTCACCCCAACATCTGTGATTGGATATTTACTCGCAGGGCGGGGTTTCCTCATCCCAGAGCGTGGGCACAGATACACACACACACACACACACACACACACACACACACACACACACACACACACACACACACACACACACACACACACACACACACACACACACACACACACACACACACACACACACACACACACACACACACACACACACACACACACACACACACACACACACAGAGCCAATTGGGATAGAAATACAATGCATGGACACTAGTAACACAAAATGTAAGTGCAAAACCGAAAATGCCCCAATTTCACAAGTGCGTATTGAACCGTGGATGGCGTTACTGTACCGTACAATATTATATTGAGAACCATGGCATCCCTAGTGGATATACAAAAACAGATGGACGGACGGACAGACAGAAAGATAACATGACTGTGTGTTTGTAGAGGAGTGCATGCACTGCAGTGGAGAAGACTACCGGGGCAAGATCTCCACCACAGAGGGCGGCTTCACCTGCCAGCGCTGGGACTCTCAGAAACCACACAACCACGGATACATCCCTAGCGCGTAGGAACACACACACACACACACACGCACGCACACACACACACACATACATGTATATACACAACACAGACACACACAACCACAGATACATCCCTACCGCGTAGGAACAAACACACACACACACACACACACACACACACACACATACACACACATACATGTATATACACAACACACACAGACACACACAAACACGGATACATCCCTACCGCGTAGGAACAAACACACACACACACATGTATATACACAACACACACAGACACACACATAACACACACACACACACGTATATACATAACACACACAGACACACACATAACACACACAGACAAACACATACGCTCCCCCCCCACACACACACATATATACATAACACACACAGACACACACACATAACACAGACAGACAAACACACATACCCCCCCCCCCCCCACACACACACATATATACATAACACACACAGACACACACATAACACACACACACACACAAACACACAACCATGGATACATCCCTACCGCGTAGGAACAAACACACACACACACACACACACACACACACATATATACATAACACACACACACCAACACACACACACCCCCACACACACACACACACACACACACACACACATAACACACACACACGTACAAATAACAGACACATACAACACACATACATAACAGACACAGACATGTACACACACACATACATAATATACACACACATAACACTTTTTGTTCCCCTGCTAGTTCATCGTAAAACAAGCAGGGAAGTGAGTCCAAGGGTTTTTAATAAACATAAATAACTAAACAGAACAAGGGTACAAAACAACTAATAACAAAAACAAAACCTCTCAGTAAAACTGGAAGAGGGGGGAAAACCACAAAGAGACAGAGAGACCAGGAACACACATACATGGACAGGAAGAGGTAGAGCAGGGGAGAACAGTCCATGGATGGGTGGAACGTTACACATTTGAAACCAAAAGTTGTGTGGTTCAGTAGCACAAGGCTTGGGCTTGTTCATTTAGAAAATATAGGGTAACAGTAACACTTTATAATAACACTCAGTTATAAGACCTTTATAAGGTATTTGTAGATAATGAACTAATCATGAACAAACCATTTATATACATTCGTAAATTATTATTAAATCATTTATAACTATATTTGTATAACATTTACAGATTAGTTCTACATTATTTATAACTCATTATCAACATTGTTTGTACTTGATTTGTTCATCATTAAATAATGTTGTTTAATGTGTAGTAACACATTTGTAGATTCTTTGAAAAATGGATATGAAAAAACAACTATACTGTACCTCCATTTATTTGTTCATGTTCAACAAATGATTTGTTAAGACATTCATAAAACATCTATAAATCATTTACAGGTGCTATTGTGTGCCCTAATCTAAAGTGAAGCCTATTTCATCATCTGTTACAAATGTTGTAGACAGCTTTCGGATACACCCTTCTTTGTGACATCAAACAGTGACAGAATTAGGACTATAGATAAATGCAATTTTATTAAATATAAAATACATGTGCACACATAAGATATAGTGTAACACTAGGACCCAGGAGTACCCTTGCCAGAGTATGTAGAGGAAGTATCACACGAGTGAGACTTGACTTCACGTTTGTTGCCATCTGTTTGAATGGAAGCACGATATACATTAGCAGAGCCAAGTTATTCGTGCTGCCCCACGCTTTTAAGGTATGAGCAGGCTAAACACCTTTTTTTGTTGGTAAATCTATTCCATCATTTCCGACCTACAACTCTTATATTTTGTGTAGACGTACTTGATGTGGTGGGTGCTAACGTTACATTCGAATGATGTGTTTGTTCCTAATGTGTGCTCAGTATATTGTGATATGTGATGTTGACATGAGGGTAATAATTATTTGTATTTTCAGGCTGTATCGGTATACAGCCTGAAAATACAAATAATTATTACCCTCATGTCATCATCACATACCGCAATATACTGAGCACACATTAGGAACAAACATGTAAGTCTGGTAATTGCTTCGTGTGTATTCATAAAAGTCCACAAATAAACAAACAATTAGACATTTGTTAATGATGAATAGGCTTCACTTTAGATTAGAGCACACAATAGCATCTGCAAATGATTTATAGATGTTTTATGAATGTCTTAACAAATTATTTGTTGAACATGAACAAATAAATGGAGGTACAGTAGAGTAGTTTTTTCATATCCATTTTTCAAAGCATCTACAAATGTGTTACTACACATTAAACAACATTATTTAATGATGAACAAATCAAGTACAAACAATGTTGATAATGAGTTATAAATAATGTAGAACTAATTTGTAAATGTTATACAAATATAGTTATAAATGATTTAATAATAATTTACGAATGTATATAAATGGTTTGTTCATGATTAGTTCATTATCTACAAATACCTTATAAAGGTCTTATAACTGAGTGTTATTATAACGTGTTACCAAATATAGATATACAGTCAGAATAGTTGGGGATTTTCAGACAAAGATAATAAAAAAATCCACATAGAGCCACCTAAGCTTGGTTAGGTTTGTGTAGCTAACTACAACAAGCTGTCACATAACTATATAATTTATCACTATAGCAACGCAAAATACAAGTACATTTGGACATTGTTCCCGTTTCTACAGCTAGCTCACTAGCTAGCTCTCTGTATCTCCACCTATGCTAGCTAACTCTCTGATGTCATTGTGATGTGTATGTTTCCATGTTGCTCATGGGAGTTATTTTCATGACACACTACAGAATTGACAGGACATGGAAATCTCCCCAATACCACAGTGTCCCCCAGACATTCTAGGTATATGGAATATTTGGGAAACTGAGTCTACAATAATTATCTCTTTCCCTCTCTTTCTCTCACACACACTTTCACCCTCTTTCCCTCTCTCTCACTGTCTCTCTTGTTGTGTGTATGTCTCTCTCTCCCCCCCTCTTTCTCCCCCCACCTCTCTCTCCAGTCTTCCAGAGAAGTACTTAGAGGAGAACTACTGCAGGAACTCAGATGGAGACCCCAAACCCTGGTGTTTCACCACCAGCCCCTCCAAGCGCTGGGACTTCTGCAGCATACCACGCTGTAGTGAGTGTGCATTAAAAAATGTATCCTGTAGATACAATACCACCATTCTAAACCTTTGATAGATTGTATTATACAATTATAATACATGAATATCTAGTGAATCCTCCATTCTAAACCTTTAAACCATCTATCCATTCACTCATCCCTCCCTCCCTTCCTCCATCCCTCCTTTCTTCTCCTCTAGCGTCAGAGGCTCCCACCATTGTCCCAGAGCTGACCTGTTCCACCGGTGAGGGCGGGGCCTACAGGGGGACCATCGCCGTGACAACGTCTGGTAAAACCTGTCAGGTGTGGGCAGCCCAGACCCCCAACAAACACAACCGCACCCCCGACAACTACCCCTGCAAGTAAGAACACACATACACAAACACACACCCCCGACAACTACCCCTGCAAGTAAGAACACACATACACAAACACACCCCCCGACAACTACCCCTGCAAGTAAGAACACACATACACAAACACACACCCCCGACAACTACCCCTGCAAGTAAGAACACACATACACAAACACACACCCCCGACAACTACCCCTGCAAGTAAGAACACACATACACAAACACACACCCCCGACAACTACCCCTGCAAGTAAGGGGGCTTTCTCACTGCCATTCGGGGTTGAATCAGCTCCGCTCCGTCCTCGCTCCGTCCTTGGGTGCGAACTTTCCCCCTCCCTCTCCCCCCTCTAGTTTGTGTACACACTGCAGTCTTGGTGCGCTCCGGGTTTTGTTTACGGTTTGCGTTTTGAACGTGTAAGCTGCCGTAGCGATGATGTCACGCTCTAACGTCAACACAGGAAGAGTTGAACACACAGTGGTGGAAACTGGATGCTGATATAAAGAAACAAATAACCAATAAATATGAAGTTATATTTGAACCTCTGTTGTCAAGCCTTGTCAATATAACCCACCCCCTTTTCTCACGAATGGAACTGGTGTCGTGGAGTCCGCTTTGAGCGTTTTCCAGGGTTAACACGAATGCTAAGCTAACGCTAGTTAGCTTAGCCTATTTATTACTAGTTAGCAGCTAACATTAGCCCATCGCTCGCGTCAATTATATTGCATGTCATTGATCTACCGGTCGATCACGGCCGACTGGTTGGGCACCACTATCGTCTATAGAAATAAATGCATTCGAACAAGAAACCAATGTATAGTAGACATAGCAATGGCAAAAAGATTGCCAGGCCTAATGCGAGCCAGGGAAGTCTTGTGCTTGTAACGTGGCTTCATGTTTTCATCCACTGAGCCGTGAGGCTCAACATGCTTGTTTGGTTGAGGTCTGAACTCGCCAAATTGCCCATAAATATAGTTTTTGTGGGTATTGTCCAGTTGTTGCTGAATGTTTTTATCTGCCCAAAATTCAAGCAAGCATGCACCACGTCCCCCGCTCCCACTGGCGCGCACCCGAAACTACCTATTCCAGCAGTCCAGGTTTGGAGCGAATCAGTGTCCCCGGTGACGGGGGGAGCGTTCTCAGTAGGACGATCACACCCTATTTTGATGCGATCGCGCTGTGATTCGACCCCGAATGGTTAGTGAGAAAGCCCCCTAAGAACACAGTGCACACATACACAAACACACACCCCGACAACTACTCTTGCAAGTAAGAACACACATACACAAACACACACCCCCGACAACTACCCCTGCAAGTAAGAACACACACACACACAACCACACAAACACACCCCCGACAACTACGCCTGCAAATAAGAACACACATACACGAACACACACCCCGACAACTACCCCTGCAAGTAAGAACACACATAAACAAACCCACACCCCCGACAACTACCCCTGCAAATAAGAACATACACACACACAACCACACAAACACCCCCCCCCCAACAACTAACCCTGCAAGTAAGAACACACACACAACCACACACACAACAACACACTGTCGCAATGTGGTGGTGTAATAGGACCCAATAGTGGAGGCGGGCAGCAAGTCCAAGGGTTTTTAATAAACAAGACTAATAAACAGAACAAGGGGGGGGGGATAACAAAACAAAACCTCTCAGTAACCACTGGAAGAGGGGAAAGGAAAAACTAAATAATTAACTCTAAACGCTAACATCTAACACAGGGGAATACTTGCAACATCGACAGTGTTAACAAAAATAATGGACCAACAGGAAACAAGGAACTCAAATACACAGGAACAAATGACAAACGAGAAACACCTGGGATGATTACAACTGGAGACACCTGGGGCACTATTCCCCGTACCTGATTCAACTAAGTCGATCAAAAGTCCCATTATCCAGATTCAATTAACCCGATGTTTGAATCCGGGCTTTCCCTGTTCCTCGAACGCTGATTCAGTCTCGTTAATTCGAACCAGACTTGATACTCAGGATAATTGCGCGCGGCCGCCTCACCTGAAAAGACAGCAGGTGTCAATCGCAGAAATCCTGATTTTCTAACGGCATTGATTGATTGATTGATTGATTGATTGATTGATTGATTGATTGAAAACTTTATTAACAGATTGCAGAATGGGTACAATACAGTACGGCTCAATAGCCTCGCCGACAAGTTAAGTGCATAATCTATACTATAGGCTAATGTTAAATCCCTCATTACCCCAATCAATCAGATTATATTTATTTAAATGTGCCTGCTGGTAGTAGGCTTAATGGAATGAATAATCGAATGAGATCTTGCTAGCGAAAATAATTAGTTCAACTCTTTCAGAATAAGTAGATACAAACAAGCCCAAAGAGTATCTAATTGATACGAATTAATAGATACTTATGAGGATCTGTACTGTATGCGCTAGGCTTAGGTATCATGTACTTTATATATGTAGAAGGGTGGATTATCCCTGCTTGTGGGAGTAGTAGTACACAGTCACTGGGTAGCAGGATACTATAGAATTGGACCTATATGTACCCCCGTCTTTGGCCCGGATCGTCGTTCTGGAGGGCTTGCAGCAGGAGTGAATGGGGCCCAGGATTTACTAACCTGGGGAATGGTACTCTGGTCTCCCTCGCCTTCCAAGGCGGTCAGCAGTAGCTCCCCACACACTCTCACTTCCCCCAGTACCTCCGACAGCCCTCCCACACCCGGTGACTGTCAGTTCAATAGTATTATTGGGCTTCCCTTTAAGCAGTACCCTTCCTTGACCACCTGTATAGACCCTTCAATGCTATTCTGTGAATGGGGTGTAAGGGTTAAATAATTATGCAGTCACAGTATTTACCCAGGGGTTAGATTAGCAAATGGAAGAAACAGACACACACACAGTGCTCCCAATAAAGTCTACTTTGTATTTAAGCCTGGGCAGGTTATCAGTTACAGATAGTACTCCAGGTTTATTCAGACAGCACTTATTCATAAATGGCACCGGGTGCTCTCACTGATAATGTAGGGGAACACTATTCCCACCATAGGCACCGCATGCTCAATACATTAATAACACCCCGCTTGTACTAGGGGAGACCCAGGCATAAAGTAGATTGGGAATTCAAACAACAAGAATAATAAAAATACCAAAAGAAACCAAGCAAATGTGGGCCCACGTTACCAAAATAAAACCTACACTAAAGCCGGCTTAGATTGTTTGGGGTACCCCTTAGACACTGGTTGTTAGCGTTCACTTGAATGGACGTTGATGTGGATACACGAGGTACCGTTCGTACTTAGCCAAGATGGCGGACCCACTCTTATCACCTCTCGTCCAGGTGACAAGATGGCGTCGGCGATCCCGCGAGCACAGCCAGCGGGCTGGGCGAACAGCATGGGCAGTGGTTAGCTGGAGGAGCGTGCTGTGATGGCGACCTCTGCTGGTGGGAAGAGGCATCCTCTGCGACGTCTGGGGGACGTCCACTGCTGGCTGTTGCTTGCTGCTGTCGCGCAAGCTAATACTGTTGCTACCCTAAACACAGCTAAACTTCGGGTCTGGATGCACCCTCCTGCTATATCGGTTGTACTACTAACGCAACGTGGCTGACTATACCACCGGTCTTCAGCGCCGCGCGCCCGGTAGTCTACTGGAGTCAGCAGCATGCTAATACACCGCACACTTACTACTATAACCCGTTAACTATAGACGTTAGTCCCGTTAACTATGGACGTTAGTCCTTCGTTCTGTATCGCTTACTCACACACTATCGCTGGTACTTCTAGGATAACCCGTCAACTAGCAAGTACTCGTTGTCACCCGTCGCTCTCCAACAGGGCTTTTCAACATCACTTCTTCCACGGGGCTCGTTTGAGCACCCGCCCGTACTTCTAGGATAACCCGTCAACTAGCAAGTACTTCTCATCACCCGTCGCTCTCCAACGGGGGTCTCCTCTTATCACCCGTCGCTCTCCAACGGGGCTTTTCCACAGCACTCCTTCAACGGGGCTCGTTTGAGCACACGCCCGCTGCGACTGCGACTGTTCACGGTCGAGTTCACTGCCGAAGAGAGCTCCTGGTCCTCTGGCCCCCAGGTAACTCCCTCTTCCTCGTTGCTTCCCTCTCTCCTCCGCTCCACCTGCCACCACTGCCACTCCACCCCCTGCTGGCAACCGCCACTGATCCCCCTCTGGGACCACTTCAGCACGGGAGAAAGATGGGTAGCACCTCACCTCGTTATTAGACCGGGCGAGATATCAAAAGGAACACTGTTTATCACACTTTATACACACACAGGGAAAGTAACAGTTAGTTAGCACTTCTGAATACTTAGTCGAATATTCAGGCTGCTACATAAACACAGTTTTCAAGGCACGGCCCCCGAAATAACAGTGTCAGAGAGGCTTGGAGGGAGGCTATACAGTTTCACTATTAATCAGGTTTTAATCTGTTTCGGACATCATCCATACATGCATTGAATTGATTAACCTTTGGTTTATACCAGTGACACCTCATGTTCATCATCAGATAACAGTGCTTGAACAGATAAATGCATTTTCTCAAATTCATTCGTCAAAACATCAACGGCTCATTAAATTTCTCAAATCCGTCAAACAGCGCATCTCATCAGACATTTTAATCCCAGTTACAATATCACAATAACGTGTGAGTGACAGTGATACAATTAAACAATCCACAGATTCAGATTCCTCGTAATTCATATCCACAGTCCACGCATGAAGTCGCTTCAATTTATGCTTGAATGAACCATAATCCGGCGCTCTGTTAAGCAAATACACAGCGAATAATATGAAACTAATCAGAGCCAAACGTTTCATTAATTAAAAATATCCCAGCGGGATTCACATTTGCAATGCGCCGTTATTAAAATAACCACAGTGTGTATCGCGACTCCGAGCGCCGTATCCGTATAAATATGACATGCATTATTTAGGACAAAGTAAATCTATAGGCTGAATATGATTTATTATCAGCATTTTAGGTATATTATTTTACATTTCAAAAGCCCCCTCTAGAAAAACGAAGCACAAAAACATAATACAGAATGGTATAATGGGATCTAGACTGTGAGAATTATTTCAGGAAGCGAGCTGGGATTTCTTTGTGAGGGTGTGGCCATGGTTTATCCAGTTAACTGAACTAAACCCTGCTCTGGAGCAGGTTCAAACTTTTTGATCTGTTGCCATAGAGATTTAGACAATCGCACGTCGGGGAACGGAAAGGTCTGGCTTAAGTCAAGCTATGCTGAAAATTATCCGGCTAACTCAGTTAGCCAGGTACAAGGAACAGGGCCCAGGAGGGGAAACAGATTGACAAAGAACTACAAGAAACAACACAAGGAACTACAACTATGGACGACAAGACAAACACCAGACACTGGGAAAAAACAAGCAGACTACAGACACTAAACGGAGAACCTAATAACATACAGTAACTACAAAGACTAAGACTAAACAGTAACCTAATACAAGACAAGAAGATTAACACTAGACTAACAGGGGAACATGAAGAACAAGAGAGAGAAGGAGAGAGAGAGAGAAGGGAAAGAACACTTAAGGGACATAAATACCAGGAACACACATACAGGGACGGGGAGAGGTAGAGCAGGGGAGAACAGTCCATGGACTGGTGGGACGTTACACACACCCCCGACAACTGCCTCTGCAACCTTTGATTTGGAAATAATATCGTGTCCAGGCGAGCAACGCGAACGACTTTCGCAAAATGCACAAAAAATATAATTTTTAATTTTTATTTTTTTGGGGCCCCAACATTTTTTTTTTACTTTAATTTTTTTTTTTTTTTAAGGCCCCTCGTCACTAGAGGCCTTTTGGAGGCCCCTCGTCACAAGAGGCCCCAAATTAGTATTATTATTTTTTTAACTTTTATTTTAAATTTTTTTGGAGGACCCTCGTCACTCGAGGCCTTTTGGAGGCCCCTCATCACTAGAGGCCTTTTGGAGGCCCCTCGTCACTAGAGGCCCCAAATTATTTGTTTATTTATTTTTTACTTTTATTTAAAAAAAAATGTGAGGCCCCTCGTCACTAGAGGCCCCACATTTTATTTTTATTTTTTTTCTTATTTTGGAGATCGATGTCATACTGTGACACTGAAATTAAAACATATTTCATCAACTAAAATATTTAGTCAACAAAAATATTTCATCAACTAAAATATACAGTACGTCACACCCTGCAGTGGCTAATCTTGAGTATTTTTTCTACTCTTCATAAGAGTTTGAGGTTTTCCGTTTGAGGTAAAAACAGCAATAAAAAGTCAAAACTTGCATCTCCACATCCCAGCCCCGACGCCTGAATACTTTTACCAACGGATTTCCAGTTCCGCGTTCTGCGCTCTGATTGGCCACTGACGTTTCTGGTAGCGCCAATCGTGTGCCGCCTCTTTCTTTCACCGGTTAAGCTTAGGCACTCTTTCGAAGTTGGTTAAGGTTAGAGTTTGTCTTAGAGCAGGGCGATAGAACACCAGCCCTGATTCCATACTCTAACCTTAACCAACTTCGAAAGAGTCGCCTAAGAAACGTCAGTCAATATTTCTATTGTATTTTTTTTCTTTTATACATACATACATACATACATACATACATACATACATACATACATACATACATACATACATACATACATACATACATACATACATACATACATACATACATACATACATGCATGCATGCATGCATGCATGCATGCATGCATGCATGCATGCATACATACATACATACATACATACATACATACATACATACATACATACATACATACATACATACATACATACATACATACATACATACATACATACATACATACATACATACATACATACATACATACATACATACATACATACATACATACATACATACATACATACATACAGCTCCACCCCCACCTAATAGACAGTCCCCTCCCCACCGTATGTAATGTATATATTCTCTCCCCACCATATGTATATTTCTCTACCAACCACCCACCCCCTCCTAATGTACAGTCCCCTCCCCATCATATGTATATACTCTCTGTCAGGATCTATGGGTAACAGTACTGTATATTTGCATATCATATATGTCACAAATGTAACAGTACTATATACAGTACCTGTATGTCATGTATGTCCCTATGCCATAAATGTCATGATGTCATATATGTTGTGCATGTCATACATGTCACTATGAATTGAAAATGGGGGACCCTGATGTAAACAAGACAAACGTCTTTCTCTGGTCTGCATCCCCTTAACAATTGTGTGTATTGAGCCGTACTGTATTATTTGTACCCATTCTGCAATCTGTTAAATACAATTTTCATTAATTCATTCATTCACAGACAGTAACACAGGACAAAAACACATTTCAACCCTCTCCCTTCCCTAATTATAATTTAAATTGACATTCACGTAAAAGTAAGCTTACTATTCTAATATTATATTCTTGTCTCCAAAGTGTGTGCATGTTTTTTTTCTTCCTGAGGATGGCGCCATCCCCCCATCTAAACATGATGTGTTTCTTTTCTCTTCTTGATTGATTGATTGAAAACTTTATTAACAGATTGTAGAATGGGTACAGTACAGTACAGTACAGCTCAATAATTGTTAAGGGGATGCAGACCAGAGAAAGACTTTCGTCTTGTTTACATCAAGGTCCCCCATTTTCAATTCACCATAACATATATGACATTTATGACATACCAGATTTGCAAATACAGTACTGTTTGTGATACGAAAAGAGTCCAGAAAAGAGAGTATATACATTTGACGTAGAAACTGTACATTGGAGGAGGTTGGGTTAGGACATTTGAAGCAAAACTGTACATTGGAATATTGACAAAACCATACTTGGTAATTTACTGTACATTGAAGGGGGTTGTGTTAGGACATTTACAGGGGCCAGTTTCGAATTGCAGTCTCCCGTAGGTGTTCTTTGAGAGTGTTTTTGAAAGTGGGTAGTGATTCACATTCCTTTACAGCTTTGGGTAGGGCGTTCCACATTGATGTGGCATAATTGCGAAACGTGTTTAGTCCCTTGTTTGAGCCGAATCTGGGTTTAACATGATTTGTGGAGCTCCCTCTGGTGTTGTGATCGTGGTATTCACTGACCTTTGGGAAGTATTTTGACATGTACATGGGTACCTTGGTCGTGTAGTGTATCTTGTAGACCAGGCCCATTGCAAGTTGCTGTACTCTGTCGTCTACTCTAAGCCATCCTAGATTGTCAAAGTGGGCAGGGGTGATCAAAGTCCTTTTAGCTTGGCCCTCAGAGCCCACCACTTCTAAATATTCTATATATTTTTTAAAGTGACATGTGTATGTGGGGGGGGGGGCCTCCACAATAATCTGGCCCAGGGGCCTCTGAAGTCTTAATCTGGCCTTGCACGGGATAACATGCGAACGTTAACTCTTTAACTCTTTTTTACAAGTTGGACGAGAGATAGTGACTGTCAAAATGAGCCATAGTATTGTCTCCATAGCTATAATAGAGAATATAGATATAGCTCTGCAAACATCGTGACGCACAGTGAAAATGCCTATCTTTTAAAGCGTGGCCCATTGACTACAGGGATGGGGATAATCGCTGGCGCTGAATGAGCTCTTATTGGTAAGCTACCTCCTTATACTACATCATTATTGGAACGGAATTTTGGAACCTATGGAACCCGTTCTCGTGACTGGCTGGTCCTTAACTCATTCGGCGCCAGCGATTATCCCCATCCCTAGTCAATGGGCCACGCTTTATAAGATAGGCATTTTCACTGTGCGTCACGAACCACACACCCTGGCAACTACCCCTGCAAGTATGAACACACACACGACTCCACCCTGACAGCTGTCTGTCTCTCTGTCTGTCTGTCAGAGGTCTAGATAACAACTACTGTCGTAACCCAGACAACGAGCGGATGCCATGGTGTTACACCACCGACACAGAGACACGCTGGGAGTACTGTAGAGTCAACAGCTGTGGAGACGCCCCAGGGCCAGGTAGGATGAAGAGGAGGATGGTAATGATGATGATGCTGATGATTAAGGTTTTGATGGTGATGATGATGATGAAGGTAATGATGATAATGGTGCTGATGAAGGTAATGATGGTGATGATGATTAGTAAGGTGATGATGGTGATGATGGTGATGATGATGATGATGGTGGTGGTGATTATGATAATGATGATAATGATGACACTTAAGTTAATGATGATGATAATTAAGTTGATGATGATGATAATTAAGTTAATGATGATGATGATAATGATAATTAAGTTAATGATGATGATGAGGGAGAAGGAATGTGTTGACTGGAATGTGAAGAACGTCTAAGAGGAGGAGGTAAAGAAGAGATAAAGGAAAGACAGGATGAGATAAAGGTCATTTATCAAAGACTTGTATAACCCGGTCCTAAATCACTAATCCTAAATAATCCTCCTATTGAAGATGAGCCGGTCATCCCTCCTGAGGAAGAGGACTGTTACGAGGGGAACGGGTCCACGTACCGTGGTGTGACGTCAGAGACAATCAGCGGGAAGAAATGCCAGTCGTGGAGTTCCATGACGCCCCACAGCCACAAGAAGACACCGCAGAACCTCCCCACCGCGTAAGGCACATCATAGATTTAATATACTGTAGCTTGTGACAGGCTGTGGTATGGTTATTATATTATTAAAGGGCCATTGTTTGGCCCGACATGAATCGGAGCTCTGACAGCCCCTTAGCTGTGAATGTGATATAATAACCATATAATACCACGGCCTGAAGTGAGCTATTGCTTTTATAAAACGGTTACCAAGTAGGCTATGGCAATATGAAAGTAAGACACACTTCAATTTAAAGGTGCAATAGATCACATTCAGCCACTAGATGTCGCACTAGAGCACCAGCATGTCATTTATCCAATCAGGTGCATTCCACCTGAGGAAATGGGAAGTAGGGAGGGGCTACATGCCTGCAACATGTAAACAACAACATTAATTTTGGACCCGCAACAATTTTTTTAAATAATGAATTCATTAATCAATCGTTTTTGGGGGGGGGGAAGCAATAATTTTATTCCACACCTTTCTAAAAGCTCTGTGGATGTATTGTAACTATAGTTTACATAATCTTTTTTTATCTATAGCACCTTTAAATAGTTTTTATTACTAAATTATAATGTTCAAAATAAAATAGGCCCTCCTGGCTGCCTGCACTGCGAGGCGGTTGCTATGCAACATACACACTAACAACTAGCTGGCATTCTTTTTTCATCACATTCTAGCGTTATATTGATTATTTAATCAAATCAAATCAAATTTATTTGTAAGGCCCGACAACACACGTTAATGTCCCCATACGCTGGACGCCTGAACACTTAAGGTAACCTACTTGCGTTCAGCGTCCCACGTGACCATGCCTAGCACGCCCCCGCGGCGACGTGGCAGCGGCAGAGCGGAGCGGCAGAGCGGAGCGGCAGAGCGGAGCGGCAGAGCGGAGCGGCAGCGGCGCGCAGGTTGCCGCGGCATTATGCATACGCAATCCCCCCTGTTTTAACATTGACGGTTAGCTCAACTCGTTGCTCAGCTTGCTGTGGAGCCTGCGGTCCAGTTGGTGACAAGTTTGAATCACTTAATTTATCGCCTCTCTATATAAACGTAACTAGCGTCTGTCTTTCTTTCGCCGGTTAAGTTTAGGCATTCTTTCGGAGTTGGTTAAGGTTAGGGTTAAGTTTAGGCATTCTTTCGGAGTTGGTTAAGGTTAGGGTTAAGTTTAGGCATTCTTTCGGAGTTGGTTAAGGTTAGAGTTTGTCTTAGAGCATGGCAATAGAATGCCTGTCTTTCTTTCGCCGGTTAAGTTTAGGCATTCTTTCGGAGTTGGTTAAGGTTAGAGTTTGTCGCAGAGCATGGCAATAGAATGCCTGTCTTTCTTTCTTTCGCCGGAGCAGCAGCCTATTTCCGCTCTGCCTCTCTGCCGCGGTCACATGGGCGTCGTGGCCAATCAGAGAAACGCTGAACGCAAGTAGGTTACCTTAAGTTTTCACGCCGGACACGTCTTCTTTAAACAAGTGAAGAAGACACAGTGTGATACTGACTTGTGAAAATAAATTAGCATAATAGCTGTGGGTATAATGCTCATTATACCATGGCTATGAACCAATCAGATTGCTTGATTTAAGCGACCTGTTTTATAAGAATAATGTATACCAACGCCTGGGTAAATACTCAATTCTGATTGGTTGGAGGGTTGATTATTTTTCGATATACTGCACGGCTAACCGTTTAATGTACACATGGTTTGGCTCAAGATGAATCACCCTTCTTTTTTTACGATACATTTTTATATATTCTTTTGCAATAAACACATACAAAGATTATGTTAAATATTTAATAAAGATTACATAAATAATAATAACCCGCTAAGAACCCACCCCCCCAGAGTTCCAAGCCACCACCACCATCCTTCTCAACTTGGATTTAAACTGTACTTCCAGATTATTCCACATTATAATTGTCGCCTCCTTCACTCCATGCACACACACACTGTCGAAAGCTCTAAATAAACAATGTCCAAAACACATCAAAGTCCATGCTCTGAGAGCGAGCAAATTAGGTGATTTCCAGCACATAGCTACCAGCTTTCTTGCTGCTGTCAACACAGCAAGAAGAGTTTTCAAGTTTCCAAGAAAAACTGAAATCCTCCTCTCCATGCCTTCTGACATATGTCCATCGGACAAACAACCAATAAGTGGGATCTAGTCGATCAACCAGGCCCACACCATCCCCTATTCACCATCATAAAAATAACATGTATATGACCAACATCTTAGACTATATCTAATAATTAGTCTAAACTAGTCTGCACGTTGTCAAAACAGCACAACATTACTGTCCCCGAGTGACCCAATGTACTTGGAACACACATACATTATATGTCCTTAGCTAAAATAATATTTATATTACTGCTGGGCCTGAGAAAGACCAGAAACAAGAGAACCTGCTGTCTTGAAATCAAACATACAGTATATGGCTCCGACTAGTGGACACCGTGGTACATTACAGCCTAGGATAAGACCGAGCGCAATACGCCAGCACTCCACATGTTCTTACATGCAGCACTTTCTAATATAATTTACCTGCACGGGTCAGAATAGCCAGCATTATCCCAAAAGCTAAAACAAATGCTCTACCACTGAGTGTTTCCCTATTATCTTGCCCCATGTTAAGGTGGAAAACTCCATTCTCATTGAATCCCAAACTTGACCACACAGACCGAGCTATTCAACTGTCCTTCTAACTAATTGAAGTTAACGAAGTATGTATCGTTGAAACAACTTGCTCTAATATTTGCCACTATAGGCGACTTTATCATATCGGAAACGTTTACACTCTGAAAAAGTTCTGATAGATGCCGATCCTGTGGCCCTTCCAGCAAATGTCTCCTTTCCTTCTGGGTAGTTTCCTCACCAACTCCTTCTGTTTATATCCTGAGACAAAAAAGGCCTTGGAGGCAGTGTTAATTTAGTCGACGAAAATGATGACTAAATATGGTCGTCAACGAAGCTTTTCCCCCTGACGAAAACGAGACGAGACGTCGCGTTAATCGAGATCATGTGACACTAACGTGACGAAATGATCCATGCAATGTCATTTACTAAAAACGACGACACAAAATGTAGTTTGCAAAATAAAATCTTTGTCACATGCAATGGTTAGGTATCACACATGGTTGGTGGTTGTGAACCCCAACCCATTCAGACTCAGTCCCGGCAGGAGGAAAGAGTAATGCAAAACGTTTTCCAAAGTATATAGTATTTATTGAATAAACATAAACGTGATTAAAATAAAAGTGGAATGAAACCCACAAACACGTGTTACGTTGTTGTTGTGAAGCTAGCGTATTAGCAGGTAGCTGTGTTGTGTATGAGAAAGGAAGTAACCTGTAAAACCCCATATTGAGCTGGAAATAAAGCACCATACAGAAAGGGAAACTCTTCTCTTTCTTCCCTATACATTACTGCATGACGGATAGCTACATTATGTTGATCCACCACAATAGAACACATTAAATAGTTTACATAAGTCTAACCAGCTAGCCCTAACGTTACCTTTTTTTGTTTAGAAAAAACTCCACTTATGAGGCTGTAACTGAGTGGCGAGACTAAACAAAAAAAACGAAATCGAAACTAAACAGAAAATACTAAAACTAAATTGCTCAGACCTGTAGTTGACTAAAACTTGACTAAACGAAAAATAGATAAAGGTGACTGAATATGATGAAAACGAAAAAGAGCATTTGAGACATGATGACAATAAAACTAAAATAAAAAATAGCTGACGAAATGAACACTGCTTGGAGGTCCGTCTGCTTTGTGAGGTGCCAATGTTCTGTGAGCCCTTTCTAGCAAGAGTTCACTTGTAAATTCCTCGCCAAGAATCTCAGGAACCATCTTTTTCTTCTACTCCTTCTGAGAAACCATATAATTATGCGCAAATTGACACATCTGTCTCTATCCTCATGCTTGACTAACCTTACAGTCAATCTCTCAGTTTTTGTTGCCGTAGCCAGCGGTTCCTTTTTTTTCAGTATCCGCAGTTTCCAACACCGACACACAAATGCTATACTCTCGAGACATCCTTCACCACAGCCATCTTTTCATTGAGAGTGGTTATGAATCTTGTTTGCTCTTCTGCCATCTTCACAAATATCCTTGTTTGTTCCTCTGCCATCGTTTTCTGTTCACTGGCCAGTTCAAACATCTTCTCTTGTCTCTCTACCATCTTTATCACCCAAAGAGGCTCATCTGAAATCGGCGCCATCTTTTCTGCCGAAGTTGGACTTGTTTCTTCTGTCTTTGCACCACACGTTGCACAAGATGAATAATTCTTTGAATCTTGCGGTATTGTAATTTTTTCATTCGATACAAAGTTCACTCTTGACTTATCTTCACTAGTTTGAATATATCTGATGATGTTGGTTGTAAAAAGCAATAAAATGGGATAAAAATGTGGGAGCAATGAAATTAAGTGACCTGCTCCATTGAACACTCAGCCCCAGATGAATCACCCTTCTAAATTCTCCCAACCTTCACTTCAAAATCCCTTCACTTATCATGGCACTATTCGTAAGCAAGTTTAGCTCAAATCCCCCTCCCCATTGTTTTCATGTGCGTAACATGTTGTGGCCTCACACAGCGCCAACTGCAGCAGCATGTTTTACAGTGGACCCTGTCAGTAGCACTGATGATGGGAGCTAATGTTAGACATTACTAGTATAATAGTGTCTCTGCAGCAAGGTTTATAACAATGTTACAGACCAGGTAGGATGTGCTTCATCTGGCTATTCAGCCGAATGCACTCTCTGGCATCGGTGCACCATCTACCAATGGTAAATGGTGCATTTATATAGCGCTTTTATCCAAAGCGCTTTACAATTAGTTCCTCACATTTTACCCATTCACTCACACATTCACACACAGACGGCAGAGGCAACCATGCAAGGTGTCAACCTGCTCATCGGGAGCAATTAGGGGTTAAGTGTCTTGCTCAAGGACACTTCGACACGCTGCCCGGGAGTAGCGGGAATCGAACCAGGAACCTCTGGATTACCAGACGACTGCACTACCTCCTGAGTCACTGTCACCATGAATTGTTTTGCACTGCTGTTTTTAACTCATCTATAGTTATTCTGCAATTACGCATATTGTTCTTTTGGGCAATTATTGTTTTTCCAAGATAGAGCTAGCAAAGCAGATTGGTATGTGGAGAGGCTATTTATTCCTGGATTTGCATAATCCATTCATATGATGGAGCATCCTGTCTTTGCAATTCAACTGGAAACTGAGCAACTGACCGATTGATTGACGGATTGATTGATTGATTGATACCATGTTTGTTGACAGTGATCTGCGGAGGAACCTGTGTAGAAACCCAGATGGGGACAGAGCTCCCTGGTGTTACACTACTGACCCCTCTGTTCGCTGGGAGTACTGTAATGTGGAGAAGTGCCTTACTAAACCTACCGGAGTGGTCCCTACCACGCTCCCCAGACCCCCACAAACTGAGACCGCAACACAGGCCCCCCCAGAGAGAGGTGACACATTCACTCATTCATTAATTTATTAGTGCATTCATTCATTTGTTAATTTGTTCATGTGTTAGTCCATTCATTAGTTAAACCATTCATTCATTCATTAGATAATTCATTCATTTGTTAGTTCATTCATTCATTCATTTGTTCATTCTTTATTTCATTCATTAATTTCAGTCAGGAACACTCATCATAGTAATTAAACAAATTATAGTGATATAGCTCTCACGATGCTCTCAGTACAAATCCATGCAAACCTGCAACAGTTCTGGCAGAGAGTGAAAATAAACCCCCCCCCCCCATGGGGACACACTGAGCAGGGCCTTAGAGACCACGTCATCAGATAATGTCATACTGACACTTCAGACATGAAGCCAGCATGACACACAGGGGTGTAAAGTACTTGAGTAATTGTACTTCTTTACAATACTTAAGTACTGTTTTGGGGGATTTGTACTTTACTCAAGTATTATTAGGTTAGTGTACTTGTACTTTTACTCAATTACATTTCAGAGAAAAAAAACATACTTTTTACTCCTTACATTTAAAATGCAGACCTACAAAGTACAAAGTACAAATCTCGCAGGTCCAACAATTTGAATTAGTATATTTGTTTCTCTGGCCGAACTAACGTTAACGTTATTAATCCTGCGGCCACACTTTATTTAAAAACAGCCAATCATATCCCCATCAATGGAAAATGAACCCGCCCATACCCATGCTGATTGGTCCTTGTGCAAGACTAGAAAGCGGGGATCTTTGATTAAACACCTGCTATCAGAAGAATAGACGGTCAGAACAAAAGTTTTTACTTTTACTTTTTAATACTTAAGTACATTTAAAAGTAGAAACTTTTTTTTACTTTTACTCAAGTGTGTTTTTAGCCAGATACTCTGACTTTTACTTGAGTAAGATTTTGAGACGGTACCCATACTTTCACTTAAGTATAATTTCTGGGTACTTGTTACACCCCTGTAGAGAACATATCTAGATGATACAATAGATGATGTTATATTGAGACATGAAGCCAGCATGGCAGGTAGAGAACATACTGTATCTAGATGATAAAATAGACAAGGGTGTAAAAAATAGCATGTGTTTAATCAAAGATCCCCGCTTTCTAGTCTTGCACAAGGACCAATCAGCATGGGTATTGCGGGTTAATTTTCCATTGATAGGGATTTGATTGGCTGTTTTTAAATAAAGTGCGGCCGCAGGATTAATAATGTTAACGTTAGTTCAGCCAGAGAAACAAATATACAGTACTAATTCAAATACTTGGACCTGCAAGATTTGTACTTTGTACTTTGTAGGTCTGCATTTTAAATGTAAGGAGTCAAATGTTTTTTTTTCTCTGAAATGTAATTGAGTAAAAGTACAAATATACAAACCTAATAATACTTGAGTAAAGTACAAATCCCCAAAAACAGTACTTAAGTATTGTAACGAAGTACAATTACTCAAGTACTTTACACCCCTGAAAATAGATGATGTGATATTGAGACATGAAGCCAGCATGATGGCCGGTAGAGATCATATCTAGATGATAAAATAGATTGCAGGTGAAGAGTCATGGTGGCAGGCAGTCATGCGAAAACCGATGAAATACTGTATATACAGTACAGGTCATCACTCTCTCTCTCTCTCTCTCTCTCTCTCTCTCTCTCTCTCTCTCTCTCTCTCTCTCTCTCTCTCTCTCTCTCTCTCTCTCTCTCTCTCTCTCTCTCTCCCTGTCAGACTGTAAGGTGGGGAATGGAGCTACATATCGTGGTCCCACCTCCATGACGCTGCTGGGTGTGACCTGCCAGGCCTGGAGAGCCCAGAGCCCCCACGCCCACATCAGCTTCACCCCAGAGTCACACCCTGATAAAGGCATGGAGGGCAATGTAAGCCTGCGAGAGAGAGAGAGAGAGAGAGAGAGAGAGAGAGAGAGAGAGAGAGAGAGAGAGAGAGAGAGAGAGAGAGAGAGAGAGAGAGAGAGAGAGAGAGAGAGAGAGAGAGAGAGAGAGAGAGAGAGAAATATGCATTAAAAATAACCACAGACTGGTGAAATACTCATTAATACTAACCTCTGGGGAAACGTCCTTAGTGTGTTATCATGTTTTTATGCCTCTGTCAGAATTGTAGAAACCCAGACAACGATGTGAACGGACCCTGGTGCTATACAACCAGCATGAACAAGAAGTGGGACTACTGCCAAATACCCGACTGTGGTACGTACAGTACACATGAGATGACATGAGATGAGACAGGATGAGATGACATGAGAAGAGCCAGGATGAGAAGACATGAGATGAGACAGGATGAGATGACATGAGAAGAGCCAGGATGAGAAGACATGAGATGAGACAGGATGAGATGACATGAGATGAGACGGGATGAGATGACATGAGATGAGACAGGATGAGATGACATGAGATGAGACAAGATGAGATGACATGAGATGAGACAGTATGAGATGACATGAGATGAGACAAGATGAGATGACATGAGATGAGACAGTATGAGATGACATGAGATAGGGGCGGCTACGTGGCGTAGTGGGCAAGGCGCTCGCCACGAATGCGGAGACGCTGGGATCGCCTGTTCGATCCCAGCGCTCCACATTGCTTTCAGTTTAGCTGGTCGTCCGTACTAATACACATTGGCCGTATTAGGGGGTGGGAAACTGATGGGTGGGGATCGGGCGTTGTGGACAGCGACTCCTACAGGTCGGTTGGTGCGCCTGCGCAGTATAATCAGGAAGTGTCGGGGGCAGCGTGAGCCTCCCACACGTTACTCCTCGCCACTGAGAGATCGAGCTGCGCAGGTGAAAAGATGCGACTGCTGTTACCTCAAGTACCGGAGGGGACTTGTGCTATGTATGACTTAGTCCACATTGCAGCCGGCTTGTGGGAGGCAAGAAACAGCGTTCGTGACAGGGGAGGGTTGAATTGGATGATACAAAATTGGGATGGGAGAAAATATAGAAAAATGGGAGAAAAAGTGGATAAAAAAAAAATTAGATGACATGAGATGAGACAGGATGAGATGACATGAGATGAGACAGGATTAGATGACATGAGAAGAGGTAGGATGAGATGACTTGAGATGAGACAGTATGAGATGACATGAGATGAGACAAGATGAGATGACATGAGATGAGACAAGATGAGATGACATGAGATGAGACAGGATGAGATGACATGAGATGAGGCAGGATGAGATGACATGAGATGAGACAGGATGAGATGAGACAGTATGAGATGACATACAGTAAGAAGTCTTCAGCTGGCTGGACCAGAGCTGAGAAGCCACTTTCACAAAGATAGGTAGTGCAAAAAAAAAAGAAAAAATTATAATAATTTTTTGAATGACTAATCGACGCAACAATTCCTCGTCGACGATTTTTTATAATCGATGTCGTCGATTATGTCGACTAATCATTGCAGCCCTAGAGACAGTATGAGATGACATGAGATGAGACAGTATGAGATGACATGAGATGAGACAAGATGAGATGACATGAGATGAGACAGGATGAGATGACATGAGATGAGACAGGATGAGATGACATGAGACAGGATTAGATGACATGAGAAGAGGCAGGATGAGATGACATGAGAAGAGACAGGATGAGATGACATGAGATGAGACGGGATGAGATGACATGAGATGAGACAAGATGAGATGACATGAGATGACATGAAATGAGGAGAATTCCTATTGACTGCTATTGTATTTGGCCTGTATAAAGACCACCGGCACAATGCTTTTGTTTTCTTACGTCAAGATATTACTTTCCAACTCTCCATTTGCGCTATTTTAAAAGGATACGTTTGATTCATTTGAGTCACAGGTAGCTGGCCGCTAGTGTCTGACTGCCTGGGGGGGAAACTGGTCGCTTGAGGCTGTGGTACAGTTTGCCGGACAGCAACAGCTGAAGCTGTTTGTGGTTTTGCTGACAGATTGTCTATTGTATATATCCTGGGTAGAGGGGAGCTCACCACCACAGATGTTCTGAATGGGTCTCATGACCCACTGTAACACCTCGCAGTCAAGATCAGAGCAGTTTCCATACCAGGCGATGATGCATCCAGTCAGGATGCTCTTGCATGGTTATGCCTCTGTAGAAGGCATATCACTGTTGTGTCATTGGCAAATGTAATCACCATGTTGGGGCTGTGTGTGGCTACAGAATTGTGGGTGTACATGGAGAATATGGAAGGAGAATAATGAGTGGATAGCCTCATATATGCGTGTGTGGAAATGGCACTGTTGTGCACGGATCATCTCGCCTCCTTATTAATTTCAAACGTGAAGGTAGTTGATGACAGAGAGAAAGAGAGAGAGAGAGTGAATCAAGACAAACAGTGTGTAATAAAATGAAAATCATAACTGGCCAGCAGGTTATTTAGTGTGTGATGCCGCTTCATTATCACTATTGGGAAGCATTTGAAAAATTGTGTGGTCTCAATTAAAAGGGATTTCACAGTAACATGGTAAATTGTAATGGCAACACTCTATTACATTATCTAATCCACATACATCATGGAAGTGAGATTTGATCACAAGTCGTCACTCCATGAGTGGGACATCTATAATTTGCATAATATACATAAGTGATGTCTTCGGTGTTAGTAGTTGTTTTTTTCTGTGTGGTACCCCAGTCACCAAGTCCACGTCTGTCTGTCTCTCTGTCTGTCTGTCTCTCTGTCTCTCTGTCTCTCTGTAGCTGGGATGAAGTGTGGTACTCCAGCCACCAAGCCAAAGCGTTGTTTTGGCCGAATTGTTGGTGGTTGCGTGTCAAAACCCAACTCCTGGCCTTGGCAGATCAGTGTCAGAACCAGGTGAGACGGACTGTTCTGTAACATGTAGAACCAGGTGAGACGGACTGTTCTGTAACATGTAGAACCAGGTGAGAGACGGACTGTTCTGTAACATGTAGAACCAGGTGAGACGGACTGTTCTGTAAACATGCAGAACCAGGTGAGAGGGACTGTTCTGTAACATGTAGAACCAGGTGAGACGGACTGTTCTGTAACATGTAGAACCAGGTGAGACGGACTGTTCTGTAACATGTAGAACCAGGTGAGACGGACTGTTCTGTAACATGTAGAACCAGGTGAGACGGACTGTTCTGTAACATGTAGAACCAGGTGAGAGACGGACTGTTCTGTAACATGTAGAACCAGGTGAGACGGACTGTTCTGTAACATGTAGAACCAGGTGAGACGGACTGTTCTGTAACATGCAGAACCAGGTGAGACGGACTGTTCTGTAACATGTAGAACCAGGTGAGACGGACTGTTCTGTAACATGTAGAACCAGGTGAGACGGACTGTTCTGTAACATGCAGAACCAGGTGAGACGGACTGTTCTGTAACATGTAGAACCAGGTGAGAGGGACTGTTCTGTAACATGTAGAACCAGGTGAGACGGACTGTTCTGTAACATGTAGAACCAGGTGAGAGACGGACTGTTCTGTAACATGCAGAACCAGGTGAGACGGACTGTTCTGTAACATGTAGAACCAGGTGAGACGGACTGTTCTGTAACATGTAGAACCAGGTGAGAGACGGACTGTTCTGTAACATGTAGAACCAGGTGAGACGGACTGTTCTGTAAACATGTAGAACCAGGTGAGACGGACTGTTCTGTAAACATGTAGAACCAGGTGAGACGGACTGTTCTGTAACATGTAGAACCAGGTGAGACGGACTGTTCTGTAACATGTAGAACCAGGTGAGACGGACTGTTATGTAACATGTAGAACCAGGTGAGAGGGACTGTTCTGTAACATGTAGAACCAGGTGAGAGGGACTGTTCTGTAACATGTAGAACCAGGTGAGACGGACTGTTCTGTAACATGTAGAACCAGGTGAGACGGACTGTTCTGTAACATGTAGAACCAGGTGAGACGGACTGTTCTGTAACATGTAGAACCAGGTGAGACGGACTGTTCTGTAAACATGTAGAACCAGGTGAGAGACGGACTGTTCTGTAAACATGTAGAACCAGGTGAGAGACGGACTGTTCTGTAAACATGTAGAACCAGGTGAGACGGACTGTTCTGTAAACCAGGTGAGACGGACTGTTCTGTAACATGTAGAACCAGGTGAGACGGACTGTTCTGTAAACCAGGTGAGACGGACTGTTCTGTAACATGTAGAACCAGGTGAGACGGACTGTTCTGTAACATGTAGAACCAGGTGAGAGGGACTGTTCTGTAACATGTAGAACCAGGTGAGAGGGACTGTTCTGTAACATGTAGAACCAGGTGAGACGGACTGTTCTGTAACATGTAGAACCAGGTGAGACGGACTGTTCTGTAACATGTAGAACCAGGTGAGACGGACTGTTCTGTAACATGTAGAACCAGGTGAGACGGACTGTTCTGTAAACATGTAGAACCAGGTGAGACGGACTGTTCTGTAAACCAGGGGAGACGGACTGTTCTGTAACATGTAGAACCAGGTGAGAGACGGACTGTTCTGTAACATGTAGAACCAGGTGAGACGGACTGTTCTGTAACATGTAGAACCAGGTGAGACGGACTGTTCTGTAACATGTAGAACCAGGTGAGAGGGACTGTTCTGTAACATGCAGAACCAGGTGAGACGGACTGTTCTGTAAACATGTAGAACCAGGTGAGACGGACTGTTCTGTAAACATGCAGAACCAGGTGAGACGGACTGTTCTGTAACATGTAGAACCAGGTGAGACGGACTGTTCTGTAACATGTAGAACCAGGTGAGAGGGACTGTTCTGTAACATGTAGAACCAGGTGAGACGGACTGTTCTGTAAACATGTAGAACCAGGTGAGACGGACTGTTCTGTAACATGTAGAACCAGGTGAGACGGACTGTTCTGTAAACATGTAGAACCAGGTGAGAGGGACTGTTCTGTAAACATGTAGAACCAGGTGAGAGGGACTGTTCTGTAACATGTAGAACCAGGTGAGACGGACTGTTCTGTAACATGTAGAACCAGGTGAGACGGACTGTTCTGTAAACATGTAGAACCAGGTGAGACGGACTGTTCTGTAAACATGTAGAACCAGGTGAGACGGACTGTTCTGTAACATGTAGAACCAGGTGAGACGGACTGTTCTGTAACATGTAGAACCAGGTGAGACGGACTGTTCTGTAAACATGTAGAACCAGGTGAGACGGACTGTTCTGTAACATGTAGAACCAGGTGAGACGGACTGTTCTGTAACATGTAGAACCAGGTGAGAGACTGACTGTTCTGTAAACATGTAGAACCAGGTGAGACGGACTGTTCTGTAAACATGTAGAACCAGGTGAGACGGACTGTTCTGTAAACATGTAGAACCAGGTGAGACGGACTGTTCTGTAAACATGTAGAACCAGGTGAGAGACGGACTGTTCTGTAAACATGTAGAACCAGGTGAGACGGACTGTTCTGTAAACATGTAGAACCAGGTGAGAGACGGACTGTTCTGTAAACATGTAGAACCAGGTGAGACGGACTGTTCTGTAACATGTAGAACCAGGTGAGAGGGACTGTTCTGTAACATGTAGAACCAGGTGAGACGGACTGTTCTGTAAACATGTAGAACCAGGTGAGACGGACTGTTCTGTAACATGTAGAACCAGGTGAGAGACGGACTGTTCTGTAACATGTAGAACCAGGTGAGACGGACTGTTCTGTAACATGTAGAACCAGGTGAGACGGACTGTTCTGTAACATGTAGAACCAGGTGAGAGGGACTGTTCTGTAATATGTAGAACCAGGTGAGACGGACTGTTCTGTAAACATGTAGAACCAGGTGAGACGGACTGTTCTGTAACATGTAGAACCAGGTGAGACGGACTGTTCTGTAAACATGTAGAACCAGGTGAGACGGACTGTTCTGTAACATGTAGAACCAGGTGAGACGGACTGTTCTGTAACATGTAGAACCAGGTGAGACGGACTGTTCTGTAACATGTAGAACCAGGTGAGACGGACTGTTCTGTAAACATGTAGAACCAGGTGAGAGACGGACTGTTCTGTAAACATGTAGAACCAGGTGAGACGGACTGTTCTGTAACATGTAGAACCAGGTGAGACGGACTGTTCTGTAACATGTAGAACCAGGTGAGACGGACTGTTCTGTAAACATGTAGAACCAGGTGAGAGACGGACTGTTCTGTAAACATGTAGAACCAGGTGAGACGGACTGTTCTGTAACATGTAGAACCAGGTGAGACGGACTGTTCTGTAAACATGTAGAACCAGGTGAGACGGACTGTTCTGTAACATGTAGAACCAGGTGAGACGGGCTGTTCTGTAAACATGTAGAACCAGGTGAGACGGACTGTTCTGTAACATGTAGAACCAGGTGAGAGGGACTGTTCTGTAACATGTAGAACCAGGTGAGACGGACTGTTCTGTAACATGTAGAACCAGGTGAGAGGGACTGTTCTGTAACATGTAGAACCAGGTGAGACGGACTGTTCTGTAACATGTAGAACCAGGTGAGACGGACTGTTCTGTAAACATGTAGAACCAGGTGAGACGGACTGTTCTGTAACATCTAGAACCAGGTGAGAGACGGACTGTTCTGTAAACATGTAGAACCAGGTGAGAGGGACTGTTCTGTAACATCTAGAACCAGGTGAGAGACGGACTGTTCTGTAACATGTAGAACCAGGTGAGACGGACTGTTCTGTAAACATGTAGAACCAGGTGAGAGACGGACTGTTCTGTAACATGTAGAACCAGGTGAGACGGACTGTTCTGTAAACATGTAGAACCAGGTGAGACGGACTGTTCTGTAACATGTAGAACCAGGTGAGACGGACTGTTCTGTAACATGTAGAACCAGGTGAGACGGACTGTTCTGTAACATGTAGAACCAGGTGAGAGGGACTGTTCTGTAAACATGTAGAACCAGGTGAGACGGACTGTTCTGTAACATGTAGAACCAGGTGAGACGGACTGTTCTGTAACATGTAGAACCAGGTGAGAGGGACTGTTCTGTAACATGTAGAACCAGGTGAGAGGGACTGTTCTGTAAACATGTAGAACCAGGTGAGAGACGGACTGTTCTGTAACATGTAGAACCAGGTGAGACGGACTGTTCTGTAACATGTAGAACCATGTGAGACGGACTGTTCTGTAACATGTAGAACCAGGTGAGACGGACTGTTCTGTAACATGCAGAACCAGGTGAGACGGACTGTTCTGTAACATGTAGAACCAGGTGAGACGGACTGTTCTGTAAACATGTAGAACCAGGTGAGACGGACTGTTCTGTAACATGTAGAACCAGTTGAGACGGACTGTTCTGTAACATGTAGAACCAGGTGAGAGGGACTGTTCTGTAACATGTAGAACCAGGTGAGACGGACTGTTCTGTAACATGTAGAACCAGGTGAGACGGACTGTTCTGTAAACATGTAGAACCAGGTGAGACGGACTGTTCTGTAACATGTAGAACCAGGTGAGAGGGACTGTTCTGTAAACCAGGTGAGACGGACTGTTCTGTAACATGTAGAACCAGGTGAGACGGACTGTTCTGTAACATGTAGAACCAGGTGAGACGGACTGTTCTGTAACATGTAGAACCAGGTGAGACGGACTGTTCTGTAACATGTAGAACCAGGTGAGAGACAGATTGTTCTGTAACATGTAGAACCAGGTGAGACGGACTGTTCTGTAAACATGTAGAACCAGGTGAGAGACGGACTGTTCTGTAACATGTAGAACCAGGTGAGACGGACTGTCTCTAACATGTAGAACCAGGTGAGAGGGACTGTTCTGTAACATGTAGAACCAGGTGAGACGGACTGTTCTGTAAACATGTAGAACCAGGTGAGACGGACTGTTCTGTAACATGTAGAACCAGGTGAGAGACGGACTGTTCTGTAACATGTAGAACCAGGTGAGACGGACTGTTCTCTAACATGTAGAACCAGGTGAGAGGGACTGTTCTGTAACATGTAGAACCAGGTGAGACGGACTGTTCTGTAAACATGTAGAACCAGGTGAGACGGACTGTTCTGTAACATGTAGAACCAGGTGAGACGGACTGTTCTGTAACATGCAGAACCAGGTGAGACGGACTGTTCTGTAACATGTAGAACCAGGTGAGAGGGACTGTTCTGTAACATGTAGAACCAGGTGAGACGGACTGTTCTGTAACATGTAGAACCAGGTGAGACGGACTGTTCTGTAACATGTAGAACCAGGTGAGAGACGGACTGTTCTGTAACATGTAGAACCAGGTGAGAGACGGACTGTTCTGTAACATGTAGAACCAGGTGAGACGGACTGTTCTGTAACATGTAGAACCAGGTTAGACGGACTGTTCTGTAAACATGCAGAACCAGGTGAGACGGACTGTTCTGTAACATGAAGAACCAGGTGAGAGACGGACTGTTCTGTAACATGTAGAACCAGGTGAGACGGACTGTTCTGTAACATGTAGAACCAGGTGAGACGGACTGTTCTGTAACATGTAGAACCAGGTGAGAGACGGACTGTTCTGTAACATGTAGAACCAGGTGAGACGGACTGTTCTGTAACATGTAGAACCAGGTGAGAGGGACTGTTCTGTAACATGTAGAACCAGGTGAGACGGACTGTTCTGTAACATGTAGAACCAGGTGAGACGGACTGTTCTGTAACATGTAGAACCAGGTGAGACGGACTGTTCTGTAACATGTAGAACCAGGTGAGACGGACTGTTCTGTAAACATGTAGAACCAGGTGAGACGGACTGTTCTGTAACATGTAGAACCAGGTGAGACGGACTGTTCTGTAACATGTAGAACCAGGTGAGACGGACTGTTCTGTAATATGCAGAACCAGGTGAGACGGACTGTTCTGTAACATGTAGAACCAGGTGAGACGGACTGTTCTGTAACATGTAGAACCAGTTGAGACGGACTGTTCTGTAACATGTAGAACCAGGTGAGAGGGACTGTTCTGTAACATGTAGAACCAGGTGAGACGGACTGTTCTGTAACATGTAGAACCAGGTGAGACGGACTGTTCTGTAAACATGTAGAACCAGGTGAGACGGACTGTTCTGTAACATGTAGAACCAGGTGAGACGGACTGTTCTGTAACATGTAGAACCAGGTGAGACGGACTGTTCTGTAACATGTAGAACCAGGTGAGACGGACTGTTCTGTAAACATGCAGAACCAGGTGAGACGGACTGTTCTGTAACATGTAGAACCAGGTGAGACGGACTGTTCTGTAACATGTAGAACCAGGTGAGACGGACTGTTCTGTAACATGCAGAACCAGGTGAGACGGACTGTTCTGTAACATGTAGAACCAGGTGAGAGGGACTGTTCTGTAAACATGTAGAACCAGGTGAGACGGACTGTTCTGTAACATGTAGAACCAGGTGAGAGGGACTGTTCTGTAACATGTAGAACCAGGTGAGACGGACTGTTCTGTAACATGTAGAACCAGGTGAGAGACGGACTGTTCTGTAACATGTAGAACCAGGTGAGAGGGACTGTTCTGTAAACATGTAGAACCAGGTGAGACGGACTGTTCTGTAACATGTAGAACCAGGTGAGAGGGACTGTTCTGTAACATGTAGAACCAGGTGAGAGACGGACTGTTCTGTAAACATGTAGAACCAGGTGAGACGGACTGTTCTGTAACATGTAGAACCAGGTGAGACGGACTGTTCTGTAACATGTAGAACCAGGTGAGAGACGGACTGTTCTGTAACATGTAGAACCAGGTGAGATGGACTGTTCTGTAACATGTAGAACCAGGTGAGAGACGGACTGTTCTGTAACATGTAGAACCAGGTGAGACGGACTGTTCTGTAAACATGTAGAACCAGGTGAGACGGACTGTTCTGTAACATGTAGAACCAGGTGAGACGGACTGTTCTGTAACATGTAGAACCAGGTGAGACGGACTGTTCTGTAACATGTAGAACCAGGTGAGAGACGGACTGTTCTGTAACATGTAGAACCAGGTGAGACGGACTGTTCTGTAACATGTAGAACCAGGTGAGAGACGGACTGTTCTGTAACATGTAGAACCAGGTGAGAGACGGACTGTTCTGTAACATGTAGAACCAGGTGAGACGGACTGTTCTGTAACATGTAGAACCAGGTGAGACGGACTGTTCTGTAACATGTAGAACCAGGTGAGAGGGACTGTTCTGTAACATGTAGAACCAGGTGAGACGGACTGTTCTGTAACATGTAGAACCAGGTGAGAGGGACTGTTCTGTAACATGTAGAACCAGGTGAGACGGACTGTTCTGTAACATGTAGAACCAGGTGAGACGGACTGTTCTGTAACATGTAGAACCAGGTGAGACGGACTGTTCTGTAACATGTAGAACCAGGTGAGAGGGACTGTTCTGTAACATGTAGAACCAGGTGAGACGGACTGTTCTGTAAACATGTAGAACCAGGTGAGACGGACTGTTCTGTAACATGTAGAACCAGGTGAGACGGACTGTTCTGTAACATGTAGAACCAGGTGAGACGGACTGTTCTGTAATATGCAGAACCAGGTGAGACGGACTGTTCTGTAACATGTAGAACCAGGTGAGACGGACTGTTCTGTAACATGCAGAACCAGGTGAGACGGACTGTTCTGTAACATGTAGAACCAGGTGAGACGGACTGTTCTGTAACATGTAGAACCAGGTGAGACGGACTGTTCTGTAACATGCAGAACCAGGTGAGACGGACTGTTCTGTAACATGTAGAACCAGGTGAGAGGGACTGTTCTGTAAACATGTAGAACCAGGTGAGACGGACTGTTCTGTAACATGTAGAACCAGGTGAGAGGGACTGTTCTGTAACATGTAGAACCAGGTGAGACGGACTGTTCTGTAACATGTAGAACCAGGTGAGAGACGGACTGTTCTGTAACATGTAGAACCAGGTGAGAGGGACTGTTCTGTAAACATGTAGAACCAGGTGAGAGACGGACTGTTCTGTAACATGTAGAACCAGGTGAGAGGGACTGTTCTGTAACATGTAGAACCAGGTGAGAGACGGACTGTTCTGTAACATGCAGAACCAGGTGAGAGGGACTGTTCTGTAACATGTAGAACCAGGTGAGAGACGGACTGTTCTGTAACATGTAGAACCAGGTGAGAGACGGACTGTTCTGTAACATGTAGAACCAGGTGAGACGGACTGTTCTGTAACATGTAGAACCAGGTGAGAGGGACTGTTCTGTAACATGTAGAACCAGGTGAGACGGACTGTTCTGTAACATGTAGAACCAGGTGAGAGACGGACTGTTCTGTAAACATGTAGAACCAGGTGAGACGGACTGTTCTGTAACATGTAGAACCAGGTGAGACGGACTGTTCTGTAACATGTAGAACCAGGTGAGAGACGGACTGTTCTGTAACATGTAGAACCAGGTGAGACGGACTGTTCTGTAAACATGTAGAACCAGGTGAGACGGACTGTTCTGTAACATGTAGAACCAGGTGAGACGGACTGTTCTGTAACATGTAGAACCAGGTGAGAGGGACTGTTCTGTAACATGTAGAACCAGGTGAGACGGACTGTTCTGTAACATGTAGAACCAGGTGAGACGGACTGTTCTGTAAACATGTAGAACCAGGTGAGAGGGACTGTTCTGTAACATGTAGAACCAGGTGAGACGGACTGTTCTGTAACATGTAGAACCAGGTGAGACGGACTGTTCTGTAACATGTAGAACCAGGTGAGACGGACTGTTCTGTAACATGTAGAACCAGGTGAGACGGACTGTTCTGTAACATGCAGGGAACTCTCCTGTTCTCAATTCTGACTTTCTTTTTTACTTAGAAATACTGTATCTCAGCTGATATTATTAGTGTTCGTTTTGAAAACTTGACATCAAAGTGTATTTGCCTAAATGTAATTTGTTTTATCCATTACCTTAAAGGGGAACTATCTTATAAATGGCCTTTTTCAGTGTTTAGCATTGTTTCCTAGCTATGTGGACTTATATTAATATGATCTATGTCTCTAATTCTCATATTGGCGCATTCTTCCAATTCTCCTCTCACAATATTCACCCTCACTGAACTGAGTCATCTGAAAATGTGCTGATTTGTGATGTCAGAAAGACACCGCTGCATGATAATGTTCAGGCGAGTCAGTAACTTACCATTGTGGTTGGAGCCCAGCCTCAAAACGGCTTAGGATCTTGAGGTAGAAAAATGCTGTTTTTGAGGACTTGATTAGAAATACAAAACAATGAATTAAAAAAAAATAAAAAATTACAGAGGTGTTCCATAAACTCACAGGAATTGTGTAAAAGTGCCCAAATAGTGAAAGAAATAGTAAAATAGTTCCCCTTTAACTTAACCCTTAACCTTAACCTTAACCTTAACCTGACCCTAACCAGGAGTATGTCAGGGATTTAATCTATTTGTAAATCCCAAAATATGAAAATAAGATCTATACAAATGATAACACGTTGGAGCAGGGATACTGAACTAATCCTTGATCTGTCTGTCCATCCATCCATCCATCCATCCATCCATCCATCCATCTATCCATCCATCCATCCATCCATCCATCCATCCATCCATCCATCCATCCATCCATCCATCCATCCATCCATCCATCCATCCATCCATCCATCCATCCATCCATCTGATTATCTGTCTCTCCACCAGCACTGGGATCCACTTCTGTGGAGGAACTCTGATCCACCCCCAGTGGGTCCTGACTGCTGCTCACTGTCTAGAGAGGTCAGTGGTACTAACACTGTCTAGAGAGGTCAGAGGTCAGTGGTACTAACACTGTCTAGAGAGGTCAGTGGTACTAACACTGTCTAGAGAGGTCAGAGGTCAGTGGTACTAACACTGTCTAGAGAGGTCAGTGGTACTAACACTGTCTAGAGAGGTCAGTGGTACTAACACTGTCTAGAGAGGTCAGAGGTCAGTGGTACTAACACTGTCTAGAGAGGTCAGTGGTACTAACACTGTCTAGAGAGGTCAGTGGTACTAACACTGTCTAGAGAGGTCAGAGGTCAGTGGTATTAACACTGTCTAGAGAGGTCAGAGGTCAGTGGTACTAACACTGTCTAGAGAGGTCAGAGGTCAGTGGTACTAACACTGTCTAGAGAGGTCAGTGGTACTAACACTGTCTAGAGAGGTCAGAGGTCAGTGGTACTAACACTGTCTAGAGAGGTCAGTGGTATTAACATCTTAAGCCCGAGCGGTCCGGTACCGGTACGAGATTGACATCTCAGCGCATCGAGTTGGAAAAAGGCGCTTATTGACGCGAGGAGAGACCCAGAGCTTTCGATGGGCTTTTGAATAAAAATAAAACTACACACCAGCAGCCCCTGTCAATCATCTGACTTGTAGCGTGAAGATTTCTTCTCTCTCTTTTTTTTTCTGGATCATATCTCACGGGTGGAACAAACCTGAACGTTATTGCCATAAAATAGAACACAGTTAGTTTATCTACCTTTCTGTGAACGTCTAGCAAAAAACTGCGTTGCATTCTGATGAAAAATGGCGGAGAAATTGTCATTATAATAAAGTAACTGTACTTACAGTAGATTTCATTCACTGTTTTTGGTGCCCTGTCAACAACCACATCACATCAATAGTCACATCTATTTCCAAATTCAATTAACTGACAATCTGTGTGTATGTGAATCTGTGCGTCGTGAGTGTGTCTCTGTGTGTGTGTGTGTGTGTGTGTGTGTGTGTGTGTGTGTGTGTGTGTGTGTGTGTGTGTGTGTGTGTGTGTGTGTGTGTGTGTGCGCGCGTGCGTGCGTGCGTGCGTGCGTGCGTGCGTGCGTGCGTGCGTGCGTGCGTGTGTGTGTGTGTGCGTGTGTGTGTGCGTTTTTTGTGCATGTGTAGATCCCAAAGGCCCGGGGCATACAAGATTGTGATGGGGATACACACTGAACTGGCCACTGAGTCGACGAAACAGGAGAGGAGGCTGGAGAAGCTGGTTATGGGTCCAAACAGAGCCGACATCGCTCTGCTCAAACTAGAGAGGTGAGAACTGGACAGACGCCATGGAGTCACTATTGAGAAGGACTGTCTCTACTTGCCACTGTGGCACGGCAGGCAGCCATATTGGATTACATCACTTTCTTATTTTACTCATTCTTCCTTTTCCATTATTAAACTACTTCAACTACAAGACATTCATTATAAAACGACTTCAACTACAAGACATTCATTATTAAACTACTTCAACTACAAGACATTCATTATTAAACTACTTCAACTACAAGACATTCATTATTAAACTACTTCAACTACAAGACATTCATTATAAAACTACTTCAACTACAAGACATTCATTATAAAACTACTTCAACTACAAGACATTCATTATAAAACTACTTCAACTACAAGACATTCATTATAAAACTACTTCAACCACAAGACATTCATTATTAAACTACTTCAACTACAAGTCATTCATTATTAAACTACTTCAACTACAAGACATTCATTATTAAACTACTTCAACTACAAGACATTCATTATTAAACTACTTCAACTACAAGACATTCATTATTAAACTACTTCAACTACTGTTACGAGTGCGCTTACTCGGCATGGTGATTGGAAGCCAGATAGCAGAGTGAATACGAAAGAAGGCTTGAAATGAGCAGATAAGAGACCGCGTGGTGACGATAACAATGTTTTACTCACAAGACAGGATACATGACTGACAAACACAGGTAACATTTAGACAATGAACCAGCAAGTCTCTGCTGGGCCCCGTTCCCCGTACCTGGCTAACTGAGTTAGCCGGATAATTTTCACCATAGCTTGACTTAAGCCAGACCTTTCCATTCCCCGACGCTCGATTGTCTAAATCACTATGACAACAGATCAAAAAGTTTGAACCTGGTCGAGGGCAGGGTTAAGTTCAGTTAGCTGGATGAACTATGGCCACGCCCCCGCAAAGAAATCCCAGCTCCCTTCCTGAAATATTTCTCACAGTCTCGATCCCATTATGCCATTCTGAATTATGTTTTTGTGCTTCGTTTGAAATGTAAAATGATAGGTCTGCAGTAACGCTGATAATAAATCATATTCAGCCTATGAATTTACTTTGTCCTATATAATGCACGTCATATTTATACGGATACGGCGCTCGCGAGTCGCGACACGCACAGTTATTTTAATAACGGACTAAACGGATCATTGCAAATGTGAATCCCGCTGGGATATTTTTAATGAATGAAACCTATCGGGTATTTGGCTCTGATTAGTTTAATATTCTTCGCTGTGTATTTGCTTAACGGAGCACCCGGATGCGTTTCATTCAAGCTGAAGCGTCTATGCGCGGATTGTGGATATGAATTATGAGGAATCTGAATCTGTGGAGTATTTAATTGTATCACTGTGACAGTGTCACACGTTATTGTGATATTGTAACTGGGATTAAAATATATGAGGAGATGCGCTGTTTGATGGATTTGATGACGTGACGTGACTTGATAAATTGAATGAGCCTTTGACGTTTTTGATGAATGAATTTGAGAAAATGCATTTATCTTTTCAAGCACTGTTATCTGATGATGAACATGAGGTGTCACTGGTATAAACCAAATGGTAATCAATTCAATGCATGTATGGATTAGGTCCGAAACAGATTAAAACCTGATTAATAGTGTAACTGCAAGCCTCCCTCCAAGCCTCTCTTTGGAAACCATGTATTTATATAGTACATAATACCTAAGCACATACAGATATCCTCATAATATAATTCGTATCAATTAGATATACTATTTGGGCTTGTTTTTATCGTTATTCTGAAAGAGCTGAACAAATTATTTTCGCTAGCAAGATCTCATTTGATTATTCATTCCATAAACCTATACTGCCAGCAGGCACATTTAAAGAAATATAATCTGATTGATTGGGGTAATGAGGGATTTAACATTAGCCTATAGATTATGCATTTAACCTGTCAGCGAGGCTATTGAGCCGTATGTATTGTACCCATTCTGCAATATGTTAATAAAGTTTTAAATCAATCAATCAATCAATGCCGTTAGAAAATCAGGATTTCTGCTATCGACACTTGCTGTCTTTTCAGCTGAGGCGGGCACGCGCAATTATCCTGAGTCTCAAGTCTGGTTCAAATGAACGAGACTGAATCCACCTTCGAGGAACAGGAAAATCCCGGATTCAAACATCGGGTTAATTGAATCTGGATAATGGGACTCTTGATCGACTTAGTTGAACCAGGTACGGGGAATAGGGCCCTGGTCCAGACACTTAATATACAAACACTAATTAGAGACAAAAGGTAATTACAAACAGGACACAGATGTGGTAGACAAACCTAACAGAACACAGAGCACAGAACACAGAGCACACAGGGGAAAACAATAACAATAGAACAAACTGAGACCAACAGACTAAAACACATTTACAAAACACAGACAGGGAAACACAAATCTAACTAAATGGAAACAACAACGACAACGACAACATAGACAACGAACATAACAAACATAAATGGCAGATGACAATGTTAATTAGGTGCGTGAGCTGATGCCAGATCTGCCACATCTGGCTCAGCCCACCGGTTGCCAATGTTGTATTGTGAAGTGTATTGAAGGGGGGTTGTGAATGTCTGAGTCCTGGACCAACCGAACCGGGCAGAGTGTTGCCGGCTGGTCCCACAGGACCGGGGGAAGTGTTACAACTACAAGACATTCATTACTAAACTACTTGTGTGTGTGTGTGTTTCTCCAGCCCTGTACGGATTACTGACCAGGTTCAACCAGCCTGTCTACCAGACAAGGACTATGTGGTCCCCAGTGGAACAGAGTGCTATGTTACAGGCTGGGGAGAGACACAAGGTAGAGCTGTGTGTGTGTGTGTGTGTGTGTGTGTGTGTGTGTGTGTGTGTGTGTGTGTGTGTGTGTGTGTGTGTGTGTGTGTGTGTGTGTGTGTGTGTGTGTGTGTGTGTGTGTGTGTGTGTGTGTGTGTGTGTGTGTGTGTGTGTGTGTGTGTGTGTGTGTGTGTGTGTGTGTGTGTGTGTGTGTGTGTGTGTGTGTGTGTGTGTGTGTGTGTGTGTGTGTGTGTGTGTGTGTGTGTGTGTGTGTGTGACCTTTACTCATGAGACACAGAAAAAAAATTCATTAAAGGCATAGTTTTGACCAATAGCTATAATATTTCCTACCAGTGGTGTTGTTGACAGTCGAGTATAACAGTTATGATTAAGATAGAAAGTTAGAGTTAGGGTTAAAGTTAAGGTTATGGTTAGTTTAAGCCAGTGTGGTTAAGGGTAGGGTTTGGTAGTCTTGAGGTAAAGGTGCTTGCCTCCCATGTGAGTACCCTAGGTTTATTCCCCAGCAGGGGAACTCAAACGTTTATTGAGCATGTTAAAAGTTTAAATGTTTTGAATATGTAACATACATTGTGCATTTTCATAAATATGTCAATATATTTATGGCTATAACATAATGTAAAATATGTACCTCTTTCCTGTGGTTGATTAGTTCTTTATTTACATATTTTAAGCAAGAGCGGGCTGTGTGTTGTAGGCTGAGAGGAGAGGGGGTTCTGAACTGTCTGTTGTAGGCATGAGAGGAGAGGGGCTTCTGAACTGTGTGTGTTGTAGGCACGGGAGGAGACGGGGTTCTGAAGGAGACTGGTTTCCCCGTCATCGAGAATAAGATCTGTAACAGGCCGGCCTACCTCAACAACAGAGTGAAGGAACACGAGATGTGTGCTGGAAACATCGAGGGAGGAACAGACAGTTGCCAGGTACAGTGCAATACTAGACAGTTGGCTATAGTTGGTTTTATAAGATGTCAAATAGTTTCCAAGTGTTGCAAATGTTATGTTAGATTTGCCAACTTCTGGTAGGACAGTCAAAGTATTGGCATGGAACACTTTGAAGATTTTAAGATGTGCCTATATTTTCAGTATTTTCTCAGCAACTGAGCAGTAAACGTATTTTACCATTGAAATCTGTACATCATTCCCCAGCTAGTGTTTTAGTCACTTAGTTGCGTTTTGAGAAAATAACATGATTTGTAGACGTGCTTGAGACTTATATTTGTATATCCTTTATATAACCAGGGTAACACACATATAATTGTGTTTTAGATGTACCTTAAAGCCATAATAGGTGTGTTTACCTTTAAAGTAAAACAGGCTTGTATTTTGAGTTATGGTGGGGTGAGAACAATTAAAGGAGCACATTGTCCAGCTAGAAGTATACTCTTCAAGAATATAGCCAAAATTGATACTCAAGAGTTGCATATTGCATTTTTAAGTTATACCTCACTTTATGAAATGTGTAAGAAACATACTTCTGCATACAGTAGGTCTGTAGAAATCATAGGCATGTTAAGATTTCACTGTATGAAATTGATAAGAAACATGAAGTCTTACATGATTGTGGCCCTTTTCGTATATAAGATGTGGTTTTTACACAACTATAGCATATGGGTGCACATGCACACACATACCAATTTAAAAATATTAATAACATCCTTCTCTAAAAAAAATTATCAGAAGATGCTCACAGCTAAATATCCCATTGTCTCTCTTCCTGGAATCACTGAATAGAGGACAAACTCATAGTAAGATTGTAGTTATATTATTATTGTTATTATTAATAATAGTATTAGTCAGGATAGGCTACAAGTATTTTTTTGATCTATGCTTTTATCTTTAAAGCACTTTGGTACAGTCTGTTGTAAATGTGCTATATAAATAAAGTTGATTATGATTATGATTATTAAAAGTTCTCTCCTACAGCCTAATGGATGCTCTTGGAGGTTTCCCCATGTTTTACAATTGTGTATGCTAGCATCAATACCCACTTTTTTCAATATATAGAGCTATTTTTGTTATGTCGATATTATGCATAACATTTTACGTTTAAATCATATTTAAAATAAGTCTAAAACGAACCACTACCTGCCTACATGGACACAGATTAAGTCTAGTCTTGAACTAAATTGACTTTGAATGGAGAATCACCATTCAGAATTGTATTTAGTCCAGGACTAGGCTTAATCCCGGTCTGTGAGACCGCCCCCCTATAGTTGTATTCAGTTAGGCTATTTTCTCCAAGCAACAATGAGGACCCCTCTTGAGACCGCCCCCTAGAGTTCAGTTAGGCTATTTTCTCCCAGCAACAATGAGGACCCCTCTTTGTTCAAATATGACACACTTTGTTGATGAGGTAGTTGTCTAATCCTGGTTGTAGCCATTAGCTTAGATACAGAGTATATTGGGGGACCTCATTTTAACATGAATTTCAACCCTTTACACAAACACTGAATTGAAAGAAAAGCATTTTTAAAGTTTATCAGTTTACTATTGGGTGAGTGGAATTAACGTTAGCTGGCTAGTATAATTCATATATTATATTCACTCTAGTGAAACGAGCCGTGGCTACTAGAGCGACCTCAGATGATGTCTGGGGATGAATGACATTGAACTACAAGAGGTCTACTAGTAAAATGCTCTAGTTACCTACAGTATATTATGCTTGCATTTCTTTCTTTAAAATGATCAATTTCAATGAGGGGCTTCAAATCAAAAGGCCACAAGAGACGACATCAAACATATGTACATGCCATACATTTTTCATTCATTGGGGGGAACTATTTATGACCCACTATACAGTAGCATGCCACGGACATACTACAGTATGTGCTCCAATGAGCACCCATTCTAGTTCACTATGAATTGGAAACACAGCCATTTACAGCACTGTATGTGTTTGTGTGAGTGTTCTGAGATAATTACAACACCACAATATACAATAATGTGATACTCCTACATCAACAAACTTCTGCTGAAATAGTGTTTACCTCATGTGAATGTCTGATTTCATATTGTGTGTGTGTGTGTGTGTGTGTGTGTGTGTGTGTGTGTGTGTGTGTGTGTGTGTGTGTGTGTGTGTGTGTGCGTGCGTGCGTGCGTGTGTGTGTGTGTGTGCAGGGTGACAGTGGCGGCCCTCTGGTGTGTAACGCCCAGAACAGGTTTGTGCTGCAGGGCGTGACCTCGTGGGGGCTGGGCTGTGCCAACGCCATGAAGCCCGGCGTCTACGCACGCGTCTCCAAGTTTGTCGATTGGATCGACACGACCATAAAAGCCAATTAACAATGAAATACAGTGACATGCTTCTAATTAATACTGTAACTGAGGGGTACAATTCCCTGACTGTATTAAAGAGTATGATATATTAAACCACTACTAGTTATGTACTTTAATTACTGGCCATACAGTACATGAATATATATGGTGAACACCCACACAAGAATACGGCATTGACACATAAAGTTCTATTTGGAGGGTATTTATTATTAAGCAACGTTAGGTTACAGATTGAGAATTAGGCTTGCGCTTGTATGGCGAAGAACACACGTAAAGTCAGTCAAGAGCGTAAGTCAATGAGAATAGTATGAATACTAGGATGGGTCTAAACTGACGCCACCTGTGGTATAGCAATTTCATAGGGCACACTAGTACCAGCTGGAGACACTGGGGGGTTCCCTCCGGGTGTAAGGCCGGCAGGGGTAGAGGAATGTTCGGGTACAAAGTCTGGGTCAACGAGGAATAACGAGGCTCCAGATACAGGAGCCAGTGCATGTACTCCCTTGAGCAGCAGACAAAGCAACAGCTATAATCCAGTATGCTCGACAGCATGGAAGACAGCTAGCCAGCCTCTTCCTAGAGGCGGGCTCGAGTGATGATCCTCACGGGGGGTAGATCCCAAACGACAGTGGGATCGACGGTTCTCTGCTCCAGCGGTCACGGTCCCAAAGCAATATAATCCAACCAGAAATGGTTCTGCAGTCGCCGGTGTAGGGTCTCCGGTGTACATATCCAACGGTTCTCGTCTAGGACTCCTCGGGTGGGGGCACGAGTTTAGGCCGCCCAGCCTGGATAAGTGCACTAGCTATATACACGACGAACCGGTGGTAATGCTGGTCACTGAAGAACTGTAGCCGCACGATACACTATAAATGATAGACTATTACTTCACATTAGATTAAGTCGAACTCAACGTTACTGCGTTAAACTCTGACACTTTAGTATTCCACTCGCACGCGGTTCTCAATACTCTATTTAGATGCAAGGTTGCTAACTTCACTGCACGTTGACTCGTGGTGAAGGCATCAAGGTTTTGGTAAGACTACTGCTGTTTACACCTGCGCCGTATTTATACGTAAGGTGAATTATCTAGTGCCAACCTCAGTTCTGTCTCGTATTACTGCGCAGACTCTGGACATGTTGAGACATGCCCGGAGTTGCCTTTGAACTTGCCGTTGGGGGCTTGGTCGTTGGCGCCTAGGGGTCGCTGTCCAATAGGAGAGCGAATATTACTCTGGTTTGTACCCAGGTAAAGGGATATTCCGTGTATATATACAAATAATATACAAGGGATATCAAACGATATACAAATATTATACAAGGGATCTCAAGCAATAAATATATATATTCGGTTTAATCTGACCCTTTGTAACAGCCGCCTCCTAATTAGTCCGCACCTAATTAGATAAAGCAAAGACAGATTAATAGTCCTGTCAACTACTCAATGTCTGTTGTGGGGAGTAGGGCAATCTACAAAGTCAGTGGGTCATGATCGTCATCAAGGGAGTCAGGGAGCCTTGGCAACTCTATCAGCCTCGCCACGGGTTGGGTGTGGCGGTGAGGCAGGTCGGCCCTCCTGGGCTGTGCTCGCCACTGGCGACAGTCTGGTCGAGTCCGCTGGAAGCGACGTACTGCTTCTCTTCCATTCACTATCCAATAGCGACGTCGGATCTCGGCGAAGACTCTCTCTGCTCCAGCGTGGTGCACATCCTCGTCGTATTTCTTTATGATGAGCTCGGTGACCTTGTGTCGGCTGTTGAGGACTATAGGAAACTTGACGTCATCCGTTAAGTCCGGGGCTCGTCTCAGACGACCACCCACCCTGATGAGGTCATGGGCGTCGCGCTCAGGGGCCAAGTGGAGCAGTCTGCTGTCTGACGGGACTGGCTTTGATCCCTGCAGACAGTCTAGCTCCTCGGGGAACGAGTCTCTTTGGGCCCGCTGTAGCAGAAGGAGTTCTGCTTCTTCGTAGTTAGCTGCATTAATGTCGGTAGTGGGGGGAACCTCAGGGTGGTGCCACAGGAATGTCTTTAACTGCGCACTCTCAAGGGTGGGGCAGTCCTCTATGTTAGGGTCGGTGGGGACTGGTGTGTGCGTCAACCCACAGAACATAGATTTCTTGATCTCTGCCTCCTCTTGACTAGCCTCCCGTGGGGTGGGGTTAGGCCACTCTTCTTCCGGGAGCTTGAGGAACTCAGGACCGTCACTGTAGATATTGTGACGTGTGAGGTCATCTAGGGACATCCCCCGTGTGATGACATCTGCTGGGTTCTGTTTCGTGTCCACGTACCTCCAGCATGCTGATTCTGTTAGGTCTTGGATCTCTGTGATTCTGACTCCCACGAAGACCTTGTATCTACACAAATCGGACTGGATCCATGTGAGTACGGTCATGGAGTCTGACCACAAGATTGTTCTTTGCACCGGGATGGTGAGTTCACGTTGGATTAACGTGGCGAGTTGCGCGCCTACCAGGGCTGCGCAGAGCTCTAGACGCGGGATCGATTGTTGCTTGCGGGGGGCTATCCTTGAGCGAGCCAGGATGAAGGCTGTGTGTACTTCTCCTCCCTCCTCTCGGGCCCGCAAGTAAGCCACCGAGCCGTAGGCCACTTCTGAGGCGTCGCTGAAGACGTGCAGGTCCATCTGGCACGTCTCCAGCCGCACTGTGGGTGGGAAGTAGCTTCGGCGTATGTTCACATTTTGGAGCGAGCTGAGTTCTCTCTCCCACTCTCTCCAGGTGGAAGCGAGGTGGTCGGGTATGGGGTCATCCCAGCCCTGTTCCTTGTCCCACAGCTCTCGTACAATCATTTTTGCTCTGGTGGTGTAAGGTAGGATACACCCCAGCGGGTCATATTGGGCTTCACCTGGGATGGTCGCCATCCAGGTCTCGCTGCTTGCTGCCTTTGTCTCTGGGGAGAGGCTGCGAAGTACTTGAGGGTCGCTGCTGGCCCACTGCCGGAGATCAAAGCCGCCTTTGATCAGTGAGGCGCGGAGCTTGAGTAGGAGGGCTTCGGCTTCTTCTGGCGTCGAGACGCTTTGCAGACAGTTGTCCACGTAGAAACTCCTCTCTACACTTTGTCTGACCTCCTCGTCAGATGCTGGGTCTTCTGCGACATGTTTTTGCAGTGCGAACGTAGCACAGCATGGGCTGCATGTGGTTCCGAAAGGGAGGACCTCCCATTGGTAGATGGATGGTTGCTCATCCCCGATCCTCTCTCTCCATAAGAACCGCAGCAAGGGCTTGTCCTCTTCCACTAGTCGCACCTGCAGGAACATCCCTTTGATGTCGCCGCTGATGGCCACCTTGTCTTGGCGGAAACGTAGCAACACGCCTAGTAGAGAGGGGCCGAGTGTTGGGCCGGGCAAGAGTTCTTTATTCAGATTCTGTAGTCCGATCTGGTAGCTGCAGTTGAACACAATACGATCCTTGCCGTTGTGGTGGACCTTGTGGTGGGGCACGTACCATGATTCGGTCGTCTGGTCGGCCTCTTGAATGTCAATTTTCTTTATGTGTCCCGCTGTGATTAGCTTGTCAATCTCAGCGCGGTACACAGTGGCTTGAGTGGGGTCTTTGGCTAGACGCCGCTCGGTGTTCAGTAGATATCGCTCCGTCGCTTCTTTTGAGGCGTGGAGGGTGGGCATACCCTCTCGCCTCAAGAGTGGAGTTGCGTATCTCATCACTCCATTGACCTCGACTCTCTTTGTCCTCTGCTCGAGGAGGGTTATGGCATAAGTGTCTTCCTTTGAGCGAACGAGTTTCTTTTCATTCTTAAAGGGCATCGCGTCTAATGTCCATAGCCTCTCGACGTGCTGTAAGAGGGTGGTGTCTTCTTCTTTTATTCTTGAGTGGAGGCAGCGAGTGGCTGCTGGTCGGTTGGAAGACCCGGAGAGGGGGCCTTGTAGTGTCCAACCTAGGCGGGTCTCGACTGCTGCTGGACAGCCTCTGGGCCCGATGTGGACCCGGTCCGTTGGGACGATGAGGTGTGCGTGGTCGGATCCTATGAGCAGGGTCGGGGTGGCGCCGTCGATGAGCGGTATAGGTAGTTGACGTAGGTGCACGTATTTTTCCATCAGCTTGGGGATGGGGTAGGTGTACTGTGACAGGCCTATGTCTTGGCTGGTGAAGGCGTTAGTAATCCTATACTGCTTCTCGGGCTGCCCGACTGCTGCTATCGTGAAGGAGACATTTTCACCCTTTATGGTCTTCAGGTCTCTTCTTATAGAACGGATTGTCATTGTTTCTTCGCTCCCCCGCAGACCCAGCCGGGCTGCGGCGGATGCGAGGAGGAGAGTCTTTTCTGACCCATCGTCCAGGACGGCGTAAGTGTCCATGACCTTGTCCTCGTAGCTTAATATCACTCGGACCACTTTCAAGAGCACTCGGGAGCTCCCGCTTCTGGCGGGGTCGATATACATGACGCTCACTCTCGAGCTGCTTGGGGGTACGAGTTTCTTCTTGTTGCTGTCATGTAAGACATCCAAGTGGGCGCCGTCGCACTTGCTGCATTTCTTCTTTAAACGGCACTCGGCTGCCATATGGCTGCGCGCACAGCGGAAGCAGCGGCGGTTGGCTTTGATCCACTGACTCACCTCGTCAGCGGTCATCTTCTTGAAAGTGTCACATTGAGACAGCCAATGTTCCTTTTCACAGTACTGGCATACAATCTTCCACTTCTCTTTCGTCGGGGGGGTGCTGTGGTTCTTGTGCTGCGGTACTGACTCGGCTTGGTGCATAACGGTCACCGACCGGCGGTTATCATTAGATCTCCGAGGTCCATCTCTTGGGCTTGGTCCACTCCACACGAACGTATCCAGTCGTAGGCTGCTGACTTCCCTCGCGAGGAACGCGGCCAGGTCTAGGAGGGATGGCTCGGGACCGTCGGGATCACGGTGGTCTCTCTGCCGACGAAAGCGCTCTTGGCGGGCTGGAGGGAGCTTCTCTAGTATTCGTTCCACATTAGAGTTAGCATATAGTTCATATCTCCCTTTCTCCTTTTGGGACCCCAGCATCCCTACCAGGGACTGTACCTTGATAGAGAGGTCATCCAATGCTCTATTGTCTTTGGCTGGGGGGAGGCGGTCGATATTTCTTATTTCTTGTATCACGTAGTCCCATATGCGTCCATAACGCTGGTCGAGGGCCACTAGAGCCGCGGAGTATGGGGTGCTTGAGTTGGAATATGCCAGCGCTATATTATGCGCTCTGGGCACCTTGAGATGCTTGAGGAGGATGGCATATTTGTACGACTCATCAGGGACGTCGGACATCATAGTCTCCAAGCACATCCGTAATTCCGTGTACTGTGCTCTGTCCGCGTGCGTAAAGTCTGGGAACGTCGGTGTGCCAAGGTACGATGCCATGGATGGCTGGCACATTGGTGAGCGTAGGGGAAGAGGCCTCCTGGGCGAGTCTCCCCGTACGTGTTGTCGTGGGCTGGTACTTGGTGGGTACCAGAGGCCGGGTACCCAGGTGCTGTTCCTCGGTGCCGACTGTGCGTCAAACTCACCCGTGAGTTGAGTCGGGGGTTTGTAGCGCAGTGACTCGGGGCTGAAGTCTGGGCTGTACTGGGCCTCCTGGTCCTGAGTACGTTGCTGCTGGTGGGCTTGACTTTCCTCCTCTTCCTCTTCCTCTTCTAGGTCCTGAAGTCTTCTATTCAGTCTCTTGGCGGCGTAGGCCGGTTCTTCCCGGTAGCTGGGTCTCGTATGGACCGGTCAGGGAGGGGGTTCGGAGATGTAGATAGGATCCTTCTGTTGGCCGGGTTCCGGGTCACTTGGTCAGGTAGGGGAAGGTGCCCTAGACCCTTGTCGTGATGATGTCCTGGAGCTCCGTGCGGAGAGAGGGGGTGTCGCCCTGGCAATCAATTGTTCTATCATCTGCGCCTGCAGCCGGTCGCGCTCTGCTTCGCGCTGGGCGTGGGCGGCGTCGCGCTCTGCTTCGCGCTGGGCATGGGCGGCGTCGCGCTGTGCATTGGCGGCGTCGCGCTGTGCATTGGCGGCGGCGCGCTGTGCATCGGCGCGGCCTCTTTCAATGTTCTCTTCCGTCTGAAGGTGTCTGGTCTCCAGTCTTATGCGGTCGTCTTCACTCCTTTGTTGCGCCTGGAAGCACTCTCGCTCGGTTGCAGAGTGTTCGCGTTCACTAAGGGCTTGCGCTTGGAGTTGCGCGTGAAGGCGCTCTCGTTGGTCTGCAGACTGTTCGCGCTCGCTCATCTGTTGAGCCTGAAGGCGCTCTCTTTCCATGGTAGAGTGTTCGCGCTCACTTAATTGTTGCGCCCGGAGGCGCTCTTGTTCCATGGAAGAATGTTCGCGCTCACTAAGCGTCTGTGCTTGAAGTCGATCGCGTTCACCCTGAAGTCGATCGCGTTCGGTGGAGGCTGTCAGGGTGGCGATGAAGGCTTGTGCCAGTATCTGGTCCGCCTCGCTGGGGGATGACACTGACGGAGGTGATCGGCTTCTGACAGTGCTCGTTGGAGATCTGTTCTCCTGGCGCGCCCCGAGGTCCATCTCCTGGGCGCGCTTCTCTTCTGGTGGTGTGTCGGGTTCTGTCCCTGGAGCGCTTTCTTTATCCTGGAGCTCTCCGGGGACTATCCCGTTGACGTTGTCTGGAGGTATAGTCATGTCATGTCCCCCCTGGTCCCCCCCGTGAGCTTGGTCAGTTTCGTTAGAACCCACTGGGGTCTCTACTGGCAGGGTCGCCTGGTCGGTAGGATTTGACATGCTTTGACTATCCGCTTTATCCGTATTTAACGTCTGTTTAAAGCTAGGTATTAGAACGACAGCGTATTCCTCCAGATAGGGAGGTGGCTGACGTTTGCGCTGCGGGCGTTCTAGCTTGGGAGAGCCGCTTGGGGAGTGTTCACCGCTGGCCATGGTTAATATCAATATTATATTAAATATTACACTGATACCCTCCGGCTCGAAGGACCAATTGTAACTGAGGGGTACAATTCCCTGACTGTATTAAAGAGTATGATATATTAAACCACTACTAGTTATGTACTTTAATTACTGGCCATACAGTACATGAATATATATGGTGAACACCCACACAAGAATACGGCATTGACACATAAAGTTCTATTTGGAGGGTATTTATTATTAAGCAACGTTAGGTTACAGATTGAGAATTAGGCTCGCGCTTGTATGGCGAAGAACACACGTAAAGTCAGTCAAGAGCGTAAGTCAATGAGAATAGTATGAATACTAGGATGGGTCTAAACTGACGCCACCTGTGGTATAGCAATTACATAGGGCACACTAGTACCAGCTGGAGACACTGGGGGGTTCCCTCCGGGTGTAAGGCCGGCAGGGGTAGAGGAATGTTCGGGTACAAAGTCTGGGTCAACGAGGAATAACGAGGCTCCAGATACAGGAGCCAGTGCATGTACTCCCTTGAGCAGCAGACAAAGCAACAGCTATAATCCAGTATGCTCGACAGCATGGAAGACAGCTAGCCAGCCTCTTCCTAGAGGCGGGCTCGAGTGATGATCCTCACGGGGGGTAGATCCCAAACGATAACCAGAAATGGTTCTGCAGTCGCCGGTGTAGGGTCTCCGGTGTACATATCCAACGGTTCTCGTCTAGGACTCCTCGGGTGGGGGCACGAGTTTAGGCCGCCCAGCCTGGATAAGTGCACTAGCTATATACACGACAAACCGGTGGTAATGCTGGTCACTGAAGAACTGTAGCCGCACGATACACTATAAATGATAGACTATTACTTCACATTAGATTAAGTCGAACTCAACGTTACTGCGTTAAACTCTGACACTTTAGTATTCCACTCGCACGCGGTTCTCAATACTCTATTTAGATGCAAGGTTGCTAACTTCACTGCACGTTGACTCGTGGTGAAGGCATCAAGGTTTTGGTAAGACTACTGCTGTTTACACCTGCGCCGTATTTATACGTAAGGTGAATTATCTAGTGCCAACCTCAGTTCTGTCTCGTATTACTGCGCAGACTCTGGACATGTTGAGACATGCCCGGAGTTGCCTTTGAACTTGCCGTTGGGGGCTTGGTCGTTGGCGCCTAGGGGTCGCTGTCCAATAGGAGAGCGAATATTACTCTGGTTTGTACCCAGGGATATTCTGTGTATATATACAAATAATATACAAGGGATATCAAACGATATACAAATATTATACAAGGGATCTCAAGCAATAAATATATATATTCGGTTTAATCTGACCCTTTGTAACAAATACCTTACAACGTGAGCAATCTTGAAATGACAACGAAGAAGTGGTTTGAAATGTTTTTTTTTTTGGGGAGATGATATCAAATACAATGAACATGTTATGCGCCAAAGCATAAAGTACTTTAGTTTGTAATCTGGAGTCAGTAGACGGCCAGCAGACTTATTCCTTGTTGTAGAGTTGACATGATGCTCAGGCCAGTGGAGACACAGACAGTGGACTACTGTGTGAAATAAAGACTGACAGTAGACTAGACTACAGCATATTAAATACTGTGTGAAATAAAGACTACAGCAAAGACAGACAGTAGATACTAGGCCACAGGATGTGAAATAAAGAGTGCTCATGGCTTTGCGATCTTAAAGTGTGCTTTTCATAAAGTGAAGAATAAAACTGGAAACATGATAAATAAAATAGTACATTGTTCTGTTCATAGATTATTCTTTGTTGGTTTTAATTGAAATGTCTACACCAGTGATGAATATGTATTTCTGGGTCAGATACTCTTTTTGGTCTACAGGCTCGTAAAACCCACAAATACATTTTGAAGTCCATTAGCTGTCTACTGGCTGTCGGGCCAGGACATCCAAACAACAGCCCAAAAAGGTGTTATGTAAACGTTTTAGTTTTAATGTTGTTTCAGTGGTGGTACACGTGATAATCAGACATGTAATAAATCAGACACGTGATAATCAGACAAGTGATAATCAGACATGTGATAATCAGACATGTGATAATCAGACATGTGATAATCGGACGAGAGCTCAGTCACATAGGATAGCTGAGTGCCTCAGAAGAAGAACCATGGGTTCGAATCCAGCTCTCGGCGTTGCTATCAGCTTGGCTGGTCGTTCATAGGTGGGAAAGCTGATGGGTGGGTCCTGGGCGTTGTGGACAGCGACCCCTACAGTTCGGTCGGGGCGCCTGCACAGCGAGGGTAGGATCTGGAGGGAGGTAGTGTGACCTTCCACACGTTACACTCTCCCAGTGAGAGTCTGCGCTGCCAGGCTGGCTGCCGGCTGGCTGCACATGCGTCAGAGGAAAGCATGTGACAGTCTCCGGCCTCCCAGTAGGGGGGAGTGCGCAACAACCAGGAAGGGGGTTGGGAATTGGCATAACTACTAACAGTGGGATGGGAGAAAAAAAATCGGAAAAAGGAGGGGAAAAAAAGAGAAAAAAAAAAGAAGAAGAAGAACCATGATACCATATACATCCATTTGACGTTTTCAGAGAAACAATGTTTTCAAACTGTATTATCTAAAAATGGTAAGTTAGAGTGTTGTGTTCATTCACAGTTAAATACAGTAGAGGTTGAGTACTTTATTATCTAAAGATGGTATGTTAGAGTGTTGTGTTCATTCATAGTTAAATACAGTACAGCTTGAGTAGTTTCTGGTAATATATCACTTTCACACTGCAAGGGTTCAATTTATTTATTAAATTTAACACACTTAGCTATGCCAACACACACACACACAGAGAAAGAGAGCGACTTACTTTTTTCTTCTATAATTGTGAGAACATTGTATTGACTTACATTCACCCCTTAGCCCATAGGTGTCAAACTCATGGCCCGCGGGCCAAATGTGGCCCGCCACGTCATTTGATGTGGCCCCCAAGAGCTCTGGTAATTTTTTTAATTTTTTTTTAAACATTAATCTTGGGTTAAAAAATAGCGGCGTTAAAAGAATTGTGGGTTAATGCGTTAATAAAGCTTTAACTTTGACAGCCTTAGTTATTACACATTCTTACACATACATGTATGTTGAACATCTGAGGTATTGATGAAGTAACAAAGGAAAAAGACAAAAGCACTTACTCCTCAGACATTCTTTGACAATTTTACAGCCCAAAATACAAAAAAGATCCAGGCAGAATAGGTAACAAAGGGTTGAAGAAATATTGTCTGAACTGTCAGATGCAAACTGACTGTGTGACATAACCAAGCATCTCGCTCAATTGAATAAGAAGCTGTAGGGACGCAAACAAGTCCCACCCAAAGCTTGACCAATATAGTTGTGAACTGAGACAACCCTTATTTTGTTATTTTTGAGTACAGTTACAGTTGTGTGTTCATGCAGACACATAATAGCAATTTCATTATGAATTGAAAATGGGGGACCCTGATGTAAACAAGTCGAAAGTCTTTCTCTGGTCTGCATCCCCTTAACAATTGTGTGTATTGAGCTGTACTGTACGGTACCCATTCTGCAATCTGTTAATTAAAGTTAATTAAACTATCTTCCATTAGTTGTATGTATGGCCTCTGCAAGGTTGTGTGCAGCCATTTGTTTTTGTAACATCTGCTACATCTGTCCCACGTGTTCTTTGCAGCTCACAGTTGTTAGTTCTGCCCCTCTTGACTGTGACAAAAAGGTTTTGAACAAACTTAATGTCATAGCTTGTATTTGATGATATTCTTTTGTTATTTACTTGAATGGTTTGATCATTGATTGATGGAGTAATATGGGGTTCTGATAAACAAAAATTTTGTTTTTGTTAAAATAACATAAGCTAACATATATTTTTACATCTATGCAAATGCATTATGCAATATGTATAACTTGAATAAGTAATAAATACAGAAACAACATGTTTAACAATATGTAAATGAGTACGGTAGCTACATTTATTTTACATTACATTAACATTTATACGGTCTTTGGCCCTTTGAGGGCAACCATAATGCTGATGTGGCACTCTGTGAAAATGAGTTTGACACCCCTGCCTTAGCCCCTTACCATGATCTTAAAGGGGAACTTCACCAAAAACAATGCACCTGATTTATTTTGCACATAATCTCACACACATCCAAAAACTCTAAACCGTTTTGCACACATTGATTTAGTTTGACAGTTATTGAGAGTAAATTAGTTAGAATGTGGCCACCACTGGTGTCATCGGGGACATTGAACATAATTTAATGCTCACACTTGATATCCCCCCCCCCCCCCACACACACACCCAGCAGGATATCAGACAGTGGTTGGTTCCTTGCTGCTGGTCAAGTCAGATTCCCAAGAGTGTCTTTATCTGTCGGTTCTGCTGTTGGTCCTTCTGGTTTCACAACAACAACACATGATCAGACATCAGTACACAGAACAGAACACATTGTCAGACATCAGTACACAGAACAGAACACATGATCTGACATCAGTACACAGAACAGAACACATGATCAGACATCAGTACACAGAACAGAACACATGATCAGACATCAGTACACAGAACAGAACACATGATCAGACATCAGTACACAGAACAGAACACATGATCAGACATCAGTACACAGAACAGAACACATGATCAGACATCAGTACACAGAACACATGATCAGACATCAGTACACAGAACACATGATCAGACATCAGTACACAGAACAGAACACATGATCAGACATCAGTACACAGAACAAAACACATGATCAGACATCAGTACACAGAACAGAACACATGATCAGACATCAGTACACAGAACAGAACACATGATCAGACATCAGTACACAGAACAGAACACATTGTCAGACATCAGTACACAGAACAGAACACATGATCAGACATCAGTACACAGAACACATGATCAGACATCAGTACACAGAACAGAACACATTATCAGACATCAGTACACAGAACAGAACACATGATCAGACATCAGTACACAGAACAGAACACATGATCAGACATCAGTACACAGAACAGAACACATGATCAGACATCAGTACACAGAACAGAACACATGATCAGACATCAGTACACAGAACAGAACACATTGTCAGACATCAGTACACAGAACAGAACAGCTCTGGACTGAGAATAGGGTTCAGGAAATGCTTAGCTAGTGTAACGGATGGTACCGCGAAGCCCAGTCACGAAGAACTTCGGACGTTGTGAAGTGGCTGTGGCACGGTAGCGGTACCAGGAAGTAAAACTCTCTCCCCAGAGGCATCCAGACTGAGTGCTTAGAAGTGAATTCACCTGGGGGCGGTTAGGTGGTCGAGCGGAGATTGCGTTCGTCACCAGCCCCGGAGCTGTGAGCTTGGTTCGCCTGTTCGAATCCAGCTCACAGCTCCGGGGTTGTCACCAGCTTGGCTGGCCGTCTGCACTGATACAATTGGCTGTATCAGAGGGTGGGAGAAGCTGGCGGGGTGGGTCCGGGTCATTGTAAACAGCGACTCCTACAGTTCGGTCGGGGCGCCTGCTAAGCGCGGATTGGACGTGAGGGGGATAGTGTGGTCCTCCCACACGCTACGCCCTCTCAATGAGAATCTGCGCTGCCAGGTGAAAAGAAGCGGTGATTGGCTGGACGTGTGTCGGAGGAAGCACGTGGTAGCCTCCACTCTCCCAAATGATCTGACTGTGGGGGGTAAAGCGCAGCGACCAGGAAGGGACTGGGAATTGGCATACGACTAACATTGGGATGGGAGAAAATCGGAGGAAAATGGAGGGGGAAAAAGACCAAAAAAAGAAAAAAAAAGAAGTGAATTCACCTCTTGGTACAGAGGTCTGTGATGTCGCCCGGGGTTCGACTCCCACTCATGGCATGTTCAGAGTAGTACCCATAGATATCTATAGAACACTAGATAGCTTAAGGCGGAGTCACCAGCGTCACTGAACCGCCGCCATCTTGCGCTAATACTCATAACTCGCTGAAATATTGACGGATTTACAAACGAGTTGGTTTGCTATAAACATCAAAGATGTAGTTATGATACTGCATACATAAAAAATTAAAGATGTTTTTTTTACAAACCGCTTGAATCATAGCCACGTTAATAATGCTTGTAATAAACCAAACCGTTTGTAAATCCGTCAATATTTCAGCGAGTTATGAGTATTTTTGTCTGTGCAGCTCACTCACTCTCACTCAAGGCTGACCTGCGCAAGATGGCGGCGGTTCAGTGACGTCGCTCTCCATTGGCCGGCAGCGCGGGCAAGCTATCTAGTGTTCTATATATATCTATGGTAGTACCGGCTACACTAGCACATTAGTTTCAAGTTCAAGTAACACTTTAGTTTGAAGTAACTTTTTTGTCAATTTTGATTGACACTTAATGAGCATCCTTATCAGAGTTTATTATGTGCCCTTGAGGTGAAATGTCTGATAATCTCTATATATCTGATAAGGAAGCTCATCAAGTGTATGAATACATCTCACCTTTGGTAGAGTATGCATCTAATAAGGAGGCTCGTTAAGTGTATGGATACATCTCATCTGTGGTACAGTATACAGTTTATCTAATAAGGAGGCTCGTTAAGTGTATGGATACATCTCATCTGTGGTACAGTATACAGTTTATCTAATAAGGAGGCTCGTTAAGTGTATGGATACATCTCACCTGTGGTACAGTATACAGTTTATCTAATAAGGAGGCTCATTAAGTGTATGGATACATCTGGGCGGCTACGTGGCGTAGTGGGCAAGGCGCTCGCCACGAATGCGGAGACGCTGGGCCCAGGCGAGCCCAGCGCTCCACATTGCTTTCAGTTTAGCTGGTCGTTCATACTAATACACATTGGCCGTATTAGGGGGTGGGAAACTGATGGGTGGGGATCGGGCGTTGTGGACAGCGACTCCTACAGGTCGGTTGGTGCGCCTGCGCAGTAGAATCAGGAAGTGTCGGGGGCAGCGTGAGCCTCTCACGCGTTACTCCTCGCCACTGAGAGATCGAGCTGCGCAGGTGAAAAGATGCGACTGCTGTTACCTCAAGTACCGGCAGTGGCGGCTCTACCACTAGGGGCGCTAGGGCGCCGACCCACCTGCTGGCCAGCTGCTGTTAAATCAGAGAAGAAGACAATAAAACTTTTTCGTTTTTGTGTTTTATAGCCCTATAAATAATATAAACATGTTTAAAATTAATAATATTTACTCATTTTAAGTATGTTTGTATTTCCAATGCACAATATAACGTTATTATCTAAATTAAAAAAACATCGTTTTCCAGAGCAGGAAGTGACATCACGTTTTTTTTATTTTTTTTATTTTTTCGTATTTCTCGGCCCGGGCTATACGCGATAGCGCTCTGAGTGCGCGTCACAGTTTGATCGCTGTCTCCATCACAGCCAATCAGTGCATACGGCGTTGTGCGTTGAAATATGACTATTATGTTGGAATCCGAGCGCGATTTGAAGCGGTCTAGGGCAGCAGCGTGAACTTCCGTGAAGAATTTCCATAGCCGCATTTCGCGGAGACGCTCTCTGATTGGCCGACGCCAGTATTTTTTTCCATGGCAGAATTTCACAGAGACGATCTCTGATTGGCCGAATCCAATTTCTAATGTTCCAATTCTAGCTTCTAGCTTGGTTCCTAGGTTGGTCTAGGACTGTTGTTTGTCTTAGAGCGTGCCGTGCCGTGACTGCAAGTTCTTTAGACTGTTAAGCTTAGGCACTCTTTCAAAGTTGGTTAAGGTTAGAGTTTGTCTTAGAGCATGGCGATAGAACGCCAGGTAGTTTGCAGTCTGTTCGAGCGGAAATGGACAAAGGAATGTACTTGTTGAGTGTTGTGCTAACGAGCTCAGCTGAGCTAACACTTGGCTAACAAGCTATATGGCGGATTATACACGTTTATCAAGCTCTCCTGCCCTGGATGTTTCAACTAAACAGTGAGTCTCTCTCTCTCTCTCTCTCTCTCTCTCTCTCTCTCTCTCTCTCTCTCTCTCTCTCTCTCTCTCTCTCTCTCTCTCTCTCTCTCTCTCTCTCTCTCTCTCTCTCTCTCTCTCTCTCTCTCTCTCTCTCTCTCTCTCTCTCTCTCTCTCTCTCTCTCTCTCTCTCTCTCTCTCTCTCTCTCTGCTTAACGTTAACGTTTGTAAATAGTTTTTTTTAGGAGCAGTACTGTTAGGCTACTGCTGTGCTGGCCATTCATGAAGCGAGACATTGCTGATTGTTTATTTATTTTATAACACAAGACTATGACTACCAACTGCCTAGCCAGCCGTGTATCAATCTTGGATGCAATAATAACGTTACTTACCACACTGACTATGTCGATGGCTCATTGATTTAACTACTGCAGCTCTCTCGGATTGAAAATACGTGGATTATGGCTTGTTCAATATCGTCTATGTTTGAATGAATGAATGAATGAGAACTTTATTAACAGATTGCAGAATGGGTACAATACAGTACGGCTCAATACACACAATTATTAAGGGGATGCAGACCAGAGAAAGACGTTTGTCTTGTTTACATCAGGGTCCCAGATTTTCGATTCATATCGATAGTTTAATAGCTAGCCTTGGCTCGTTTAACAATATGCAAAATATGTGTACAGCCCTGTACTCATACTGAAGTTATTCTTGGTATATAATAGGTCTGATTGTGTAACGAATCGATTCCACGTCGCGCTGTGTGTGAGAGAGAGAAGGAGAGAGGGAGAGATCTGCCTGTGTTTGGAGACGGGCGAGTTTTGTTTCTAACTTTTCTATTTATATTGTGTTTCAAGTTGTGAATTAGAGTCTAGACTATACTTTATTTGACTGGTTGTGTGTTGTTGTAGTAACAGCTGAGCGACTCGTTCATAAGAGCCGATTCATTGCCGTGAGCGTGAGTCGAATCGCTCACGTCTTGCCATGAGTCTTGCGTGGTACAGTACTGTACTGTACAAAATATTTGGTATAGCGCCCCTAGTGGCGAAGTACCCACCGGCCGCCACTGAGTACCGGAGGGGACTTGTGCTATGTATGACTTAGTCCACATTGCAGCCGGCTTGTGGGAGGCAAGAAACAGCGTTCGTGACAGGGGAGGGTTGAATTGGATGATACGAAATTGGGATGGGAGAAAATATAGAAAATGGGAGAAAAAGTGGATAAAAAAAAAAGTGTATGGATACATCTCATCTGTGGTACAGTATACAGTTTATCTAATAAGGAGGCTCGTTAAGTGTATGGATACATCTCACCTGTGGTACAGTATACAGTTTATCTAATAAGGAGGCTTGTTAAGTGTATGGATACATCTCACCTGTCTGGGAGCTCGATGTCGTTGATGGTTTCAGGGAGAGTGAGCCCTCTGGTCTCGGGTAATAACAACACCAACCCACCAGCAACAAACGCTAAGGACCCTGTTCAGGTGAACAAAAAGCAAGTCTTGTTGAGAAGAAAAAGACAAAAAGTTAAATTAATCTATTGTATATTTTAAACTGCCCTCAAAGGAAAACACTATTTGAAGCTAGAAAGCTACCTGAGAATGTACTGTTTCACTGTAAACAGCAAGGAGGGTAAACTAAATGAAAGGTGCTACAGTATAGATAGCATTCAGCCACTAGAGCACCAGCATGTCATTTATCCAATCAGGTGCATTCCATGTGGGGAAGTGGGAAGTAGGAAGGGGATACAGTACATGCACGCAACATGTAAACAACATTCATTTTGGACCTGTAAAAATGTGTTTAAATGAAAAATTCATTCATCAATATTTTTGGGGGGGC